>NC_052135.2:71972453-72291141 GCF_016086655.4 Lepeophtheirus salmonis | reverse complement strand
ACAATATTTAAAAATCAAATAATATGTTCATTTATGACTTGTTATTACCAGACGAGTGAAATCTTTTAGCTTTAAAAAACTATTTATGAATTAACAATTTACAGAGGATATCACTAAAATGAAGTACTTTGATAAACACGAGTAATTTAAGTACTGTTCTTAAAAAATTTTAATATTCCACACTATTATATACCTAAATAAACTATACAAAATTTTGAAACCTATTTTATTATATGTAGTTGCTAACTTATTAAACACTCAATAAAAAGACTATACACTATATGCTAACAATTCAATGCTGAAAATAAAAATAACTATTTTTGTTATTTAAAGAAAGTTTAACTTTTGTGTATTTATAATAACATCAACTCTTGCTTTCTCAATCAAAAGAGATTTTTCATTGAGTGACTAACAGATACAATTCAAGTATTCATTTAGCTTCTACAATTTGATTGAATAGAGAGGGCATCTGTTCATTTATAAAAATAATTACTAATTTATCGTTGAAATAAACTTTGAAACATAACCAAAATTATTATTAAGAGTCATCTAACAAGTAAAACAAATAATGTTTTAGTTCCAGAAAAATAGATTTTTGATTTAATAAATTTTACATCTCTTCAGATATCAAAATAAAGATAGAGTTGTAAATCCTATGCATTTTTAGGGTGTGAGTTTTTTTTTGCTTTTGTCAACAAAAGTAGCCCTGAGGAATTCTAAGAGAATTATAAGTTTAAGTTTTTCTTGGACTTGTAGAATGAAGGATCGACATCGGCTTCATTCCTGCATTTTATATGACATATTATACGTTAGTGTGTATGAAAATGATTATATTATGCCTTTGTAGAATTTGTGTCAATCTTTTTTTTACAAAGAATTATCCTAATATATATATTTTTTTGATCATTGAATGCATTTTACTTGGGTGTATATGCATAAATGCAAAATATAAACTAGAAAAAAAAAAATCATATTATTCCTTTATTTTTTTCCACAATCCCTAATTTGGAATTGTGTTACACTTGAACAAGTAAAATCCAATTTTTATATTATTAGTAGTATTTGATATATGTTTTTATATATTTCTATGGTGCACCAAAAATTTAACTCGTAACCATTGCAATTTAATTTGTATATTAATTTCAAATATACAATTTGCCTCGCTCATAAGATCGCTGCATGTCCAAAAAAGTTTGCATTAATGTAAATATATGTGAATATATATATATTGAGAGAGAGGAATAGTTCTTAACCTGGGCTGGATCAACCACAGGTGTTCAGTGAGACAACTCTCATGGGTTCGACCAACCCACCGCATCCACTGACGCGACTAAAGATTGATTTTACTTGTTTTCAGTGCGAATGTGCCATACAATCTTGGCATCGCTCAAAAAGGGGGGATGCCAATATGACAAAACAACAGGGGAGGAGGGGCTGGGAGATTAAAAACTCTGGTTATCCATAATTTGCTGCAGGGGAGCAGATCTACATTGCTAAACTTTGATATATCTTCTCAGGGAACGTGGTGCGCTCAGTAGTGAACTTTTGACGGTAGTGATTGGATGCAACTTTTTTTTTTTTTATTTAAATCTTTCAATCTCTTCTTACAAACTATGTCAAGCAAAATTAAAAAGTAATTTTACGAATACGTAAACTATGGATTAACATGTATAATGGAACAAGATAGAAGTCAGCGTCCTCAATGCATGATTTGCACTTCCAAATTGAGCAATTCTAGTGTAGCACCTGCAAAACTGAAGGATCACTTCCTACAACTGCATGGAGATGGTAAATGGAAGAACTGAACACTTGCTGTATTTAAGATGAAGAGAACCAGATTTGATAAAAAGGCTACTTCCTTGCTGTCAGCTTTTTATCCATCGACAAACCAATCCTCAAAGCATCGTACAATGTGGCCTAACTCATTACATTTACATTACTCATTACCAAATACCATCAGGGGAATACTTATAATACCAGCTGCATTAAAGATTTCAATATCATTGTGGAAAAGCTTCCGAAGAAAAGCTATCACGAATTCCTATTTCAAATGACAGAATCTGCAGAAAGAAAATAAAACATGAGGATTGAGCAATGCTATCTTGCTCATGTAGTTGTAGATCTGATTTCAAACCCTGCAAAAAAAAACAACCTCCAACTCGATGAGACCATTAAAACTTCCAATCTATGTCATCTTATTATATTGGTGTGCCATATGAAAGAAGACTAGACAAAGGAAGATTTTTACTTTATAAGCTTTTTACAATAACAACTACGGCAATCGATGTGAAGAAACTCGTGTATGACTTTTTCAGAGGCAATCCTCTCCAATGGAATATGGTTTCTGCAGTTGGTTCGGACAGAGTTTTCCACATAAAAACAACGAAAAGGAACAGACTCTGTAGCGAAAGCGATGTTAGAGTCACACTTGCCAAGGTGAATCCACACATTTCTGAAATTGTGTCTGAAAGGCAATATCAAAAAACACATTGATTTGTAACAATTATTCATTTATTTATTGAATCCTCATCTACTGGATCGTGTTCTAGTTTAAATTACTTTTAAATCTCCATGTGTCTAAAAATCAGTTTTTCAAAATTAATCTTGGTTTTATGGTCAGGTGCAAGATCACGTGATGGAGATTTGGAGATGGATTTAGGACGGTATTATACCCAGCACTCACCGTTTTCTGACTCTATTTCAAGTTCAATTTCATGATGAAATTACTCAAGTATGGATTCAAATACTCTTACTCTCTTCGGTTTAAAATGAGCAAATGTCGCCATCACACAAACAATCTCGTTTGTTTGACACGTTCATCTAATAGATATTTCATTTAAAAGGAAAAGTTGCAAAAATAAAATAATACAATTTATATAGTTTACTAAAAAAATTTATTTATTTTACGGGTCAAATTTACTTATGTTCAACTACGAAAAATACAACTTATAACAATTTTAAGACTTGTAATTTCTTGACTTTTTTTATTTAGCCTCAATATTAGAAGATGGGGAAAAAGTTATCTTTTCATTTTTGTTGAAAATGACTTTTTTTTTTTTTTTGTTTTTTCATTTATTTCACAGTATCCTTGTATAATGACATAATCAAGTCTGGTTGGAACTCTTGCAGAGCTAAGAGAAGTACTTTATATTCACAAATAAGCCGTGATCTATTCTTAGTTAACTTAAAGTACTATTTGGATTGGAATTGAAATGTTCCTTTATAATTCCGTCGAAAAATAGCTTATCCACAACAAGACTAGTTTTCAATCTATTCCATGGGTCTGTAATCTTTTTACTAAGACATACAGACTTTTTTCCTCCACCTTTTCCGATTAAAGCATCCTGTAATTAACAAGCTGATATATTGATCTCTTCTTCTTCACCTCGTTTGAGAACATGTTCGATTTCTGCTGACACAGTGCCTATGCCCATTTCTCCTGAGAGTAGATACTTATCACAGTGATCAAACATTTCATCACATCTACCTTCTCCACTCCAATAATCTCCAAAACAGTAAAAAAATAAATATTCTTCGACACTTGGTAGTTGAGATACAGTATTCGAAAATCTTGTACAGGTTATATGTGCAACTTTTATCAGAAACGCCCATGAGACTAGATTCAAAAATATCATCAAAATTAAAGAAAATAAAACAATTTAAGAAAATCATAGTTTGGTACATACTTCGGAAACACAAAAAGAATATTAATATATATTCTTGTAGAGACCGAATTGATCATATTGGACTAAGAGTATGAGTACTGTTATTCGAATCGCAATATGTATGTAGATGAACGCTACCCAAAAGTAACTTAAAAAATATCCTTGATGACGAAGAATGACAAAATCCGAAGTTTGAAGAGGATGTCGATTAATACTCGACTCACCATCATATAAAAAAGACAGTTTTTTTCTTACATGTGCTATTTTCGTATCAAAAATGTTAAAATTGAGTTGTCCTCATAACGAAAAAATATAATCGAACGTAGGAATTATACTCATAGCAATTACTTCTGGGACCCGAATATATTCTAAACCCTATTCAATGTATAGTTTCATAAGAAAAAACTTGCAAATATTATGATATATTTTTATTGAAATTATTTTTTATAATTTCAAAAATTATTACTCGAATTGGCCTTCTTTTTCTACCACCATGATATCCACATTAAGCAATAAGGACTTGCACAATTAGGTGACAATTCATTTGACAAATTAGGCCAATTACTACTCAACGAAGATTTTAAGTGAATCAATATTGCAGTTGAGGATTTTTTAGGCCTGGTTCTCCATAAAGCCCATATTTCATAGTCCATGGGAAGTCTAGTAATAAAGGGGACCAAATGTTTTGAGTCCAGAAATGTGTTATGTGAGTTTTTCCCTTCCTAAAGGTTGAGTTGTTATGACCTTATGATAAGCTTCAGAAACTTGTTAATAGCAGTAATCAACTTTGGTGTCCAACTATGGATTTACAACCTCTTTCATTATCTTATGGCACTCTTTGGCCATAATTTCAAAGGCTGTCATAAAATCTTAAAAGACATTCCTGTTATGTACTCCACTTATTCTATTCTGAAAAGGTTCTCGCCGTTGTTTATATGACTCCTTGCAAGCTCTAGGGACAACCCTGAAGGACAAGCTCAACACAGCAATCACAATGTCTGTAACTTCTTTTACAGAGTTATGGGTGAGAGAAGATCTTGAATCTGTTATCTGTATGTTTAAATTGTCGTGGTTTTATGACGAATAACAAAAAAGAATATATCTAATGAAAATATATCTATTTTGAAACAATTTATTTTTAGTATGTAAACATCAATTGCAAGAACTAATGGAAGAGCTTTAATCCATGTGGAACAATTTTCGAATGCACACAGTATTTATTCGAAATAATTTACCATATATATGTAAATATTTTATTGGAAATAGAAAAACAAGATATATTAATTTTTCCGAAAATTAAATGTGGAATACACAAAAACTGTTTGACAAATTATTGTCAATTGCTAAAATCAAAAAATTTTATTTAATCCTCAGGAGGGCCAAAAATTGCACTTTAATTTTAAAAAATTGGATTAATTGACAAATTTGACTTAAACAAAATAAAAGTTTGAAAAATGAATAAAAAATTTGGTAAATATACACATCTCACAAATTTAAACACAAAACAATTAATTGACTTTAATGTGTTTATTAAATATAATATAAAATATAAATGATGTAAAAAAATACATCAGCATTTTATTTTCTTGATTTTTGTTACGGACGACATATATACTCCTTGAAAACATTAAACCTTTTAATATTGCATAAGGTACTATATATACAATATTTATGTTTACTTATAAAGTAATCAATTACTAAAAGTGTAATCATAACGAATTTAATAAAAGTGAAGGAAAAAAATTAAGTAGACATTTTTAAAAAATCAATAAAATTATTTCATCTTTATTAATAATTGATTTAAAGTTTGTTTCTTCTTGAAAGAAGTTATATTTAATAAAGTAAATAAAGAAATATCTGTATTCAAGGATATTTTTTTTGGTTTATTTTGTATTCTTATACATTTTAAAAAATAAATAATTATTTGAATATAGGTTACCGGGTGGCCCATTGAAATCTGAACACATACTAATTTAATAATTAATGAAAGGTGTGAAATTGATGTGAATTCATATTTTGATATATTTAAGCATAACCAATAAGTTACAAAAAAAAAAAACCTAATCCATCTATCGTAAGTAAAAGTCAAGAAAATGACACATGGACGTAATCAACAAATTTTCAACTGTGCACTCCAAGCAATTGGGAGTCTTCAAACCTGAAACTTTTGAGAGGAAGAAAGGGACCGTCCAAAAGGTGTAACTGGACCCGGAAAAGTAAAAGAAAACAGACACAGAAAAATCCCCTCAAGTCAATGAGAACCCATGAATGAGATCTTGGAGTTTTATACCAGACTGTCCAGAAAGATAATATAGAGATGCCATTTTTGACAGCAGCAATAAGAAATATCTATCTCTTCCATTTCAAAAATCTTTTTAGTTCCTTTAAACTCTTTTTTAACACTTTTGACCCTCACAACTCTGATGTCAATCTTCTTGCATACACCTTTTACGCGCATGTCGAGGAAAAGGCTTACAATGTCTGCCATCCAAATGCCGAGGCCCTCACAGCCACTGTCAGCGAGCATTGGTAAGTCATGACAGTCAATTACATCTGCACCGCATGCTAGGCCTTCCTCCATCTCCTGGAAGCCATCATAGCTACTAAAGGCGGCTATATTAATGATTATTTGAGATCTGACATGCATTTATAATCAGTATTAACTTTGTTAAAATAGTTTCGTAAATAAATAAATTATATATTGTTGAACTTTAAAATTAAAATTGCACAGATTTTAATAGACAATTCGGTTCATTGTTCAATCAACTAAGGTGGCCCTTACATGATCAAGTTTTACTTATCATTTTCTCACCTTGCATTTTTGTTCGCTTCATAATAAAACTTCAATGTGCAGAATAATTTGGAGTTTAATTAGTATTTATTGATGATCCTTAATTCTGAATGTTTTTCCCTTCATTGAAAAATTAAAAGAAAATAAATCTACAATTTTTTCAAATAACATAAAAGTATTTCCGTTACCATTTTTTTCTGTTAGAATAAATATGTACTTGATATGCTAATACTTTAATGCATCTGTACTTTAAATATTCATTCATTTGAAATATCGATTAGATTATGTAAAATTGGAAAGTAATATAAGGACCAACAAAAAACAACCCATAATTTATTTTATTTTACACTTCTATATAAACTTTTTTCAATTTTTTCTAATTTATATTTTCAATAAAATTAAAACTTTAGCAAATCGTAGACACAGTCCAAAAACATACTCTAACTGAAAAAAACAAAAAAATAGCTCATCAACTTTTAGGATGTAATCATAGAAGGTGATTTTGATTCTGTAAGGTTTTTTTTTACTTACAGTCAATATTTTTCCATACTTCCGAAGCAAAAAATGTAAACTACAATAGTCTATGAATATATTCAGTGACAAACCATGGTATGTGGCTTTAACAAACCAATCTGCAATGCAGTGTTGCATTCCTTAAATAAAATTGCGTCTATGTTACGCTAACTATTAACTGCAGTGGTGTACAATCCAAGCTATTAGCTTTTATCAATATAGTAATAACAATAGTTTACTTAAATAGCTACATCTGTAAGTATTTAACAACAGTTTATGAAACTAAATCATGTCTTAATTTAATAATTTACTTATACATTCTTGAAAACTAGATTTATGAATACAATTTTAATAGTTTAGCAATAAATTAAAAATATTTTACTTGCATAAATGGCTCTTATACACTTTCTTAAATGACCATATAACTTAACTTTCCCCAACATAGTAATATATATATTTGAGAATGATTCATACTACAATAGATTAAAATTAAATTTCCATTCATTTTATTAGAATTGTAAAAAATATAAGGATCGAGTATTTACCAAGAATGTCAAAATGTTATTTGTGCTAAATTAATCATGGACTCTGACTCAAACATTCTCAAGAAATATATTTAATTCGACAAGAAACTTTTACTAAATATGTACTAAATATATCTGCAACATTATTTACTGCATATTGTTGTTATGGTGTGGTATTATTAAAATTTATCAGAAAATTGTCATGATCGTTGTGTTTTAATTATTTACTATTAATTGATATTATCATTTAATTTACATCTTTTATAATTCAATGATTTTTAAGTATTTTGAGAAATAAAACTATGGGTATTTAAATTTTATACTGTGCCCCACATATTTTATGCATTTGTATCAAAATAGGAAAAAATTACATAAATAATGTATAACACTAGAACGACGAGGGTATTATTCTTGATACCCATTTGGGATTCAATGAAATATTGTCAGAAACTTCTTGATTGTATTTGTGTATAAGTTCATGAATTCTCCTAATTCATTTTATTAATCACAAAAAACTAAATTATAAATTAAAATTAGTATTCATTTCGTTGGTACAATGAACACTACCTAGACAGACGTGAGTAAAATATTTGATACCCAATCATTTCAAATAGTATGTTTGTTCTACAATTGTGTATGAACAGGCTGAAACCTGTTTGAGGAGGCTGAAGCAAGTTCAAACATGAATAAACTTCTCTAGATAGGACTCGTGTAGATTTCTAGTATAAATATAAACGTAGATTTTTCTGAACTATCCATTCTGCTTCCGCCTTTTATGGTACAAGGATGTCCAAGAAAAAATTATCCATTGAAGAAATAAGACATTATCTTGAGTGCACATCGTACTCCGATTCAGAAGGTGAGGATTTCGAATTGAAAAAAGATGATTAATATGTCCAACAACCTTAATCAAGTTCTTCTGATTCTGATGACTATTCTGATGTTTTGGACAAGCCTGTCGGTAAGTAATTTTCTTGAATACCATTATTAGTTTTGCTATATACTAGATGTATTTATTAACAACTAATTGGTATATTTAACATTTCAAGAAATGCCAGGATGCAATCAAGTGACTCAATTCCCGTCTTCTAAGAAACATAAATCAACCGACTTCTTTGAAGAGCCAATTTATGTTGGCAAGGATAACACAATCTGCCACAAACAAATAGGAAATGGAGAAATTTCAGCCCGTTTTAGCCAAGAAAACATTTTGAAAGAAGTCTCAGGTCGATCATCATTTACAAAACTTAACATCATTACAGATAAAACATTATCAGCTTTTGAACTCTTGATAATTATATTATTGATCACATTGTAAAATGTGATCAATAGTTGAGGTCGTTCAAAACTTCAGAATGATATATGGACAACCAACAAACGAGAAATACTACAACTAATTGCAATAATGTATGCAAGAGGAATCTTAGGCAAAAGGCATCTGACAGAATGTCATCTCGCCGATGCCCTTTACAAGTTTTTTATAGTATTTTGGATTTTGCTGGTATAAATGCTGTTATCTTGTACAGAGAAGTGACTGGTAAGAAAATAACCCGTCGCCAGTTTTTGAATAATTTGATTACCGAACTTATTGGTGAAGATGATGAATCAAAGGATGATATAGAAGAAAATTATCAATTTATTCAATCACAGTCAATTGTACAAGAAAATCACGGCGTTTAGCAAGCAAAACCTGTTGTAAATGTAAGAGATTCGTATGCACGCTTTGATTTGGTACTGAAAAAACAATTGTAACTTGTAAAAAATGCTAATTTCTGTATATGTGTTATTATAAAAGTTATGTTTATTTTTTTAAATAAATAATAAATCTTCGGAAGAAAATAAAAATTTAAACAATTCTTTTAATTTTATCAACTACTAACAGTTACAAATATTAAAAAATAAATGGGTATCATTTTTTATATCCACCGTTGTTTAAGGGGGGTCGTTACTATCCGTCGGTCTAGTGATAAAGCATTACAAAATTATCATTCCAAGTATTGTAAGTCCTCAATTTCAAGTCTTATTTTTTGGTTGTAACTTGTACAATTTGCTTAATCAAGTTAGCAACTTGTATATATTATACATATAAATATTACACATATTTTATAAAAAAAAACTAATTGTTCAATCAGCTAAGTTATACAAAGTTACTGCTACAAAATGATGGTACTTTGATCCAAAGTAACAATAATTTTGTAATTAAAATTAATAAAACGTATAATATTCTGAAAAAATTGTACAATATATTTGAAGTACCTTTCAAATATTTACTTTTTGCATTTTTAAACAATTTTCGTGTTCCAGCACATTCCAAAAATCAAATTAAATCATAAATTAAAGATTATATATTAAATTTAATTTTACAAATGAAATATAACAGTAGTTTCTCAATAATTAACTTTTAAGATCAATTGTGCAATTCAAGGGCTTCCAATGGAAATTGAACATGAACTACAAAAATTACGAGAACCATAGGGTCAATATTTTAAGAGTTTTATATAAAAGGTTCTTGTCACAAAATTCAGATTCCACCATGATGGTTTACTAGACTTCACTGCAAATTAAGTACAAAAATATTTCCTTTCACCTATTTGTATCCCTCTTTACTTTGACATGTAAAGCATGCTTGGAAAGGAGGCCAATACAGATTTAAGGCTTAGCATGTACTCCTGGTACAGAGCTGTTGTGAAAAAAGTTCTAATTTATTAAATAAAAATAAATATTATAATACTAACTACTTTTTTTTCATGCGACAATACTAGGGATAAACCCTCAACAGGACAAAAAAAATCTTTATTAGGTTCCTGGGCTTATCAATTTTGATGTGTGTCGTAAAAACTGTTAAAAGTTAAGAAAGTTTACATCACAATATAAGGATTAGACTTTGACGTCTTCATCCTTGTTAAAGTCATTTTCATTTTTGATGTTAAATTAACAGAGCTCTCAGGAGTCCTTTGTAAAAGTAACAATACAGAACCAATCACTGAAATTGTTTTTTGTTTTTTGAATATACTTCTTGGTGAGGTATTTGAGGTATCTCTTGGAGAAAGGAACAGTGGAGAAAATCCCAATCTTCATTCTCTCTCTCTCTCCGGGAAACATCTTTTTCGAAGTTCTTGAGCTTGCTTCTTACTTGGATTATACAGCTCTCAAAGTCAAAACATTTGAAGGGGTCATTATCAACATTGTAGGTCCAATCCACAAATAACATCTTGACAGATATTTTTTTCCTTTCCTATACTAGATTTGCCACGAATAATTTTCCAACGAATATGTAATTTTTATTAATTGAACGATGTAACTAAATGGAAAACACACTCCAAAGGTTATTATCATAAAATCCATGTCTTAAGTTTCAATACTCGGTCGGATTATTTTATGACAAATTTAAAACTTTTGTTAAAACAATTCCAAATAAATCACTTAGATTTTTTTCATGGGATGTAGAAGATTTTTAAAGACAAAAATAAATAAAAGCTACAGCAGGGCATTATCACATCTAAATGTTTCTTTAATCACTCTAGTCAAAAATATCATTCCAAACTTTTGAAAATATACATCCAATAACATTTTTCATAATTTTGATTTTGTTTTTATTTTATTACAAAATTAGATAAATTATAAAATAATTTAAAAAACACAATTTTATTTTATTTTGATAAATTATCAATTTTTTATTGATATTTTTTTAATTGTATCTTTATTTTGTTTTTTAGATAAATAAATTATCCATTCATTAACCAATTTTTGAGTTTTTCTACAACTGACTAAAATTTCGCCAATTTTTGATAACTATTTACCAAGCCGAAAGCTTGTTTTAAAATTGATGTTATGAATAAAGAGTTACTTAAAAAAGCATCATCAAATGAAATATTGACATAATTTATCAAAATGACATTATATATATATATTTTAAAGTTCATCCCAAAATAAATAGGGTTAGAAAGATATTGCTCGATTGACACAAAAACACGAAATATTTTTTTCCCTTAAGCTCAATGAGTGTAGGTTTGTATTGCAGTCATTCATGCAAATGAAACATACTTAATGTATGTATATTTTACTTAGTAGGTCATATATAGTAAGTGTAATAATATAATATATTTAAGCAGTGCTACTCCATGTTTCAATTTAAACAATCATTAAAAAAAGGAGGAAATTAAGTAATTTTTATTATAGTAGGAAAATAAGAGATGTCAGTCGAAAAATTTGTCCAAATATTCCACAAAACAATATTATTTGTCACAATAAATTCCTACATAAGGGTCATTCCACCTCATTTTACTGTAGGGATGTAAACCTACCCTCTTTGATTTTAATGAAATTGGCACAATTGATGCTTGTGGATAAAAACTAACTCCTATTCAATTTTAGCCCATTTCGATCAATGGTTTAGGAGATATTATCTTTCGAATTTTTAACTTTAAGACAAATTTGACCTAGATTCCTCATCAATCATATCTCTGCAACCAATATCGACGTAGGAACTATCATTGAAAAGGTAATACGGCCAGAGAACCAATTCTGCTATCATTTTTAGACTTGGAATATAAAAGGGAGACATGACCTTTGTATGTATATTTTGACCTTGAAGACTCAATCGAAATAATATAACGAGTATTTTTATTAATGACTTTTAAAGTGAAAAAATTCTCTTATTATTTCTATTTTTTACCACTATATATATATGTGAAAATTTCCATGGATGTATTTAATATTTAAAATATTAAATGATAAATATTTCCTTAAGAAAATATTATTTTACAACATAAAAAAACAAGTTTAAAGTATCGCACACTCTTATCTAATCCATTAAAAGGCAAAAGATTATAGTATTATATAAATTTATGTTTATTTAAATTTATCAGCGGTAACTATGAGAAAGAAAAAATTTGTATAAATTTTTTTGAGAATATGAACAGATGTTTTTTTTTAATATCTAAAAGCAGTGAAGAGTAAAGAATGACTAAACTATAGGATGAATAAAATGTAATTAAGTACTTTTTTTCCACTATACTAATTTTAATGGACGATTACATAAAATTTATTTAATAGCAAGATGAATGTGTGATTATATGTTATGGGTAAAGGCAAAGAATACTTTTTACATCAAAAGCACATTCTTTCTTCTCTTCCTATTTTTGAATTAACTTAGAACTATTTTTCCTACGGGGATGTGCAGAAAAAAATGGACTCGAGAGGTTTTTTTAGAAATACATTAATAATATTTGATGTTAAAAAATAGTAATCAATAATTAAGTAAAAAAAAACCATGTATTTTCAAACTTGCCCACCTTCAGCATCAATCACAGCCTTTACACGTCGCCAGAAAGCCTTGCAGGTGTTGATGAACAACTCCTCATGACCTTGCATTCAAAAATTGTATTACATAAAACAAAAGGATTTAACAATGTTTCTTTCAACAATGTATGATTTATTTTTTACGTTCATTTGGTTGTTATATATTTTAGTTTTTATGCTTAATGCTTACGTAAACTGTATATACATGGTTTACACTGGGTTTTATAATTTATAGTTGAGCTAGGAACTAACTTATACCTTTCAAAATGTATTTTTGGAAAGTAAAGGAGGGATTTTATAGTAGTTAGGCTTAAATAAACTCAAATTTGCAATTAGAATTAGCCAACTTTACTAGATCTTACTTTTAGGACAAAAGAAAGAAATTGAGTCGTTATCAAAATCTTGAAACACTTCATTAATTCTCAGTATTATTCGTACGTTTGATGTAGTATGCTACAATGACAGCCTTGAGACGTTGTCGAAATTAAACGCAAACTAAGTCAATTTCCTCCATAAATGGGACCTTTCATATCTCCTTGATGGTTGATTTAAATGATCCAATACTAATGCATTCGGTGCTGTTGGACTTTTTTTACGTTGTTTAACCAATGCAATCAGAAAAGGTTGAGGTCAAAAGATCAAAATGAACCATGCCTTTCTCAATCCCAAACATTTGCAAATATGGCCTTGAAAAGAGTTTATCAAGTCAGCCATCGCGGAGACATATGACGTCCCATTTATGAAGGATATCGCCACAGCATGTTCCTTATTTTGGAAACATCTAAAGGTTCTCATTGTTTCCGAGTGAAAGTACTTTGAATACTGCAAATAGTATTTATTCAACTCTCAATATACTAATTTTCAATTCAAATGTCAAATCTATATTTAGAGCAAAGTTGCTGTTTTTTAGGCCAAATGACATTCTTCATTTCATTAATTGTGATATCAATAACAGCACAGTTCCTTTTTAAAATATACTCCTAAAACTATATTAAAAAGATCAACATAACAAACAAATAAAGAAACATAATACAGAGATTAAAACGAAAATAAAAATCACCATTTAAATAAGAATTTATTCAAAGTTATATAATTGATTTATAAACTTTGGGCACGAATTTTATTATAAGAACTACGTCTCAACGATCTGTATCCTTTCTGATCCTTTTAGCATAAATAATCTCTTGTATTTTTGTTATTATGCTGTTTACTTTATCTTTTTCCTTGCCTTTAAAATGTGATCAAAAGTATTCCCGATTAGTTTTGACCTTACAATTTTCCATAAGAATCTGCGTGTCCCGTATGTATAGGTCCTTGAATATAATACAGTCCCAGAAATGTGGTCTGTTGTTTCGTTATCTGTGTTTCAAAATGAGCACAAACGTCTTTGGTCTTTAAAAAATTTGGCTCCAACTTCTACAGTTCCAGATAAAAGGCAGTATTTAAACCAATTCTCTAGAGACTTCCTAAATATATGATTCGTATGGCATTGAAAGGGTTTCATTGTTGGTTTCTTCCTAAATTTTCTCATATCCACAGTTGATAGCAGACAGGCCCTAATTTCAAATGGAAGCAAAAGCTTCTGAATTAATTTGGAGATTCCGAATATGGCTTTGAAGGCTTGCACTACCATTCTGTTCATCAAGTTAGCTGATAATATAACATTGTTTCAAAGTACTTTGAATACTGCAAATAGTAGTTATTCAACTCTCAATGTACTGATTTGCAATTCAAAAGTCAAATCTATATTTAAAGCTAAAAGTTGTTTGACTCTATTTTAAATAAATGAAAATGAATCACCGAGTATACTGCAAATAGTACTCCATGATGTAAATCATACAAAAATTTGGTCTAACAAAGAAAAATTTAGTCTCATAAAAAAATATTACCGGCGTGTGGATATAGCGTTAAACTTGTATACAGGGCACACTGTATACATGTAAAGACATGAATTAAATATATACTGGGTGTAGAAAAAGTACTAAGACCTACCTTTTAGTAGTCATTCAAATACTCATAATTGCTCAAGATTATATTGTGTATTGAAAATTTTATTTTATAATATTTTTTACGGGAATAATGCACATCAACTATGAATCTGGCGAGCCTCCGTCTCAAGTATAACCACCAACTGCCTCCAGATCTTCCTGTATTTTTAGAAGGTCTCATTACTTTTTCTGCACCCTGTATCCTTCTATGGTCAATTAATTTTACCACAAGTTACTCGACCTCTGTTGTAAATTATTAAAATAAAATTTATCTTTTAGCCAACCCATAATTACTCTTACTAATGCAGGATACTAACTCCAATAACTAATAAAGTTTTTGCTGTAAAAATATTCCTTCAATTTATAATAGTTTATTTCTGGCAACTCATAGATGCAGTAAAAGTTGATGTAACGACAACTTTTAAACGTGTCATCACACTAAGTGTTCATATCCAGTTTTTAAATTTATAATTCCTTTGAAAATATGAAACCTAGTTTAAGATTTCACCATGGAAAAGTTGTTGCTTGTTCCATTTTCCATGCCTGACCGATAAATGAATTTTTCAATGTGTTATAAATATAATTAGTAAAAATATAAAATATCTTCAAACATATTGTTATATTTTTTTTGCATTTTGATTTGTTATTTTGAATTAAGTATTTTTGTTTAACTGTGAACAATTATTCACATTAATTAATAATTTTTGTTGCACTTTGGGTATTTTTAAGTCAAACCATTTCCCTGTAGTTAAGTCAAATATAAAAAACCTGCAAAGGTTATTGTCTGTTCTATGTTTGTAGGATTAATGAAGTCATTTTTATCTAGTTATTTGTAAAAAAATTCCTAATTTTTACAATAATATATGTAGGCATGTTAATAATGTATAATACATAAATTAAAGTGAAAACTGTATGAAAGTTCAAGCCAAGGTACAAAAAAAACTGTTGATACATATTTCTTATTAAAAAGTTCCATCTGGTAGTAATTAAGATAATTTATGGGCTAGAAATGATAAAAAATTTAAGTAGTTTTAATAATTTATTGACTACAGAACTCAAACTTACATAATTAAAAAAAAATACCATAAAAAATATTTAAAGTATTTAAATTACGAGTTTCCTTTGAGTTTTGTTTTTTCGTTCATTTTTATATATTGAGGAGACCAGTGATAATTGAACCACATTTACTACAGATGACAAATATATTCGGCAAAGTTTGAAAATTAAAAATAAAAAGCATATAACTAATATATACGAACAAAACTATATTGATTAATTCATTTGGTTGACAAATATATATATTTTCTTTAGTAAAAATGAAAAATAGTAATATTCACAAACTTGATTATGAATCTTTAGAAATGTGATGATGGCGTCTATTTATTTATTTAATGGGTAGCAACATCATTCAAATTTCATTTTGTGAGCATGTTAAGGTTGGATACCAATAGTGTGGGGTTACGGTTGTAAATCCTAGGCAAGTCTCAAAGCTTTCTGATTTTGAGTTTAATGTAGTGTCTAGACTTATTCTATATATGAATGGCGGATGACGTCATGTGTGTTTCAAAATGTTAAGTTGAATGTGTTTTCAAATTTGTCTAATTAAATAGGTTGAAGGACATCAGAGGACAATCTAATCGTCTACACCAATGAAAAGAAAAAGATTATCTGTTATAATGAACAATCAGACTGGACATTTAAAAAAGTTTGAACAACAAAAAAAGAAAAAAAAGTTTTTAAAATTTACATTCTGTTTGCTGTATAATGAATGTATTTTTTATTTTATTTTTAAAGTAAAAAGTTCAAAATTTCAATAATAAATAAAGATTGTAACCACGAAACATATTATGACAACATTTTTTCATTCTTTCATAGTTCTTTCTGATAAAAATATCTACTCAATAAATTTATACATAACTTTCATTAGTATTAATTTGTAGAGCTTTTCTATAGTTATTTTCCAATCTTTATCTGATTTCATTCAATTAATTATGTCTTACCTCTATTCTTTTTGAAGCAGTATAATATATTTTCTATAGACTTTTTATAGATAAAAGCACATCAATCGATTGAAACAAAATATATATTTTAGACTACCTACATTTACGAATATTTTTCATAGGCATACTTCTTTGAAATTCCAAAAACGTTATAAAACTATTCCTAAATATGCAAAGGTAACTATAACAAACCTTTTAAAAGTGAGTGTGTGTACATTTAAATGTATACACACCGTGTTTTTTTTTAAATTTAATAAATATGTTTCTAACTAACGTATAATTATAATTTTTTTGTATTAAATATATTAATAATGTTTAGAGTCTATACATAATTTGGTTAATAATCATAATTAGAGCCCTCAGCTGACGGGCATTTTGCAAGATCCGGGGTGAAAAAATTCAACATGACACACAAATTTATTCAAGGTTAATTTTTTTCCCATTTTCGAATTATGAAATCCTTGAGTTATTCGACACTTAAATGGGGGGACGTGGAAAGTCTTCCTCTAGAAGACACTCAAAAAATAAAAATCCAATGGAATTAGATCTTTTGATGAGGGGACCACGTCGCCTTTGGCCAAAAAAAATCAGATAGTTTATAGGAGCGCTCTTAAGAAATATCTTGTTAACAAAGATATGCTACAGTTGGATAATTAGTGTCAATCTGGGGCTTAAAAACATCCTTCTAGATGTAAGCATTGGAGTCAATCATTATCCAAGGGGAAAAAGTGGGGCGACATGACTTTGACCATTTGATTAGATAACATCCAAAATCCTAACTGAGGGTTAAAACTTGGTTTTTAGAGATTTTTTCCATTTTCTCAATTGTCGTTTCTCCTGTTGTAAGACAGATGCACTTTAAAAAGCTTATTATGCAAGAAAGAATCGGCGAATAGTTGTCAACAATTTCTTGCCTTGGTGTCGTTACTTTGACATCTTAAAGATAAACTGTCCATGTCACACCGTTCTTGAAAGTTTGAAGTATAAGAATTCCAATGGCGTTATTTAATTAGAAGAATATCATTTATTTTAGGCGTAAAAAGTGTATTACTTAAGCGGTAAACATTTTAAAACTACCCTATGTAAGATGGGTGAAACATATTACAAAAGATCGAATTCATCTTCAAACAGAAATACAATACTTATTCTATTTCCATGTACAGACAGTCATACAAAAATAACAAGCTTTAAATAATTACCTTCAATGATCCAAAGAGTTAGAAAAAATAGATGGCTTCCAAAGAATCTCATTGTTTTAATTTGGTTTGTGATGATTTTATTTGTATTCGATCCAAAAGAATTCTTAGTGAAATAATTATTCCATAAAACTATTATTTTACTATAATCCAATTTTTATATAATGTTTATTTTTGTCGATTTCAAAATGAAAGTTTGTATTTCATCTTTCTCTATCTGAAAAAAGAAACCACTTTTATTATTTCAGTTTATCAATAATTAGTTTAAAAGATCATATATTGAATAGTAAAATAAGTTTTATTTACTTTTTCTAAAACAGTGCGTGTTAAGCCAATAAGCAGATGGAATTGTAATAATAAAAAAATATGTTCTTCAATTTTATATTAATAGATTAAAATCAAGTTTAGTGCTCATTACTTTTTTCTGATTTTGCATAGAATTTTCGTAGAGGAAAAAAACTTAACAATTTATATAAAAAAAAATTACTGCTTGTCTTTTTAATTCTTTTTAAATTCTATTATGGTTCGTTGTGGTGTTAACATGTCCCTCTGAAAGAGGAATTGTCACCTATTTTTGTACTTTAAATATTCATTATCAAATATGCAGGTAAATATTTTTAATATAAGAAAATAAAATTTGTAAAAAAACACAATTAATAAAAAAAAAAATAGGGTGTAATTCATTCTGAAATCTGTCTGCCAAAATACAGAGTGATAAGCGAAAAATACAACCCAAATCATTTTTAATAATAACTCAAAAATTTTAAGAAAACATTTGATCTATTTAAAAATTTAACTTGAAAATTTTTTATGTAAATTTTACCCCTCAATTTGTATCATTAGTCAAAGCGTTTTCATGTGATATCAGTATTGTTGAATTCGACTGTTTTGGAGCCCTAAATAATCAAATTATTCTGGAATTAATGTTTGTTTTAATTTATATTAAGAACAAAATAGAATATTGATTTGTATTGAATGCCGAAATGCCTTAAACAAATAAATGAACATAAGCTTTAATATGTAAAAAAAAATATTTTTATCGAATGACAAGTTTTATTACAATAACGTTTGGTACAAAGTAATTTTATATTTTTTGCTTTATTCTAATGTTTTATAAGAAGTGATACAATCATCTGGTTTAAACCAAGTTTACATATCCTTTTCAATAATTTTGTTGTTAGCGATAATCAAACTTCATAAAGCCTGACTCATAAGAAGCTTATATGTCTCTATTGTCAAAAAAATCAGATAACCAACTTTCACAGACCATTATTGAGGCCAAATTTGTACCTCCAAGAATGTTGGCCATACGCAGCACCATAGTTAGTTACTCTCTGTCAAGTCTGGACTTTAGGTTGGATGTATCAGGACTTCTTATACAAGTTTCCAGAGCTTCTGGATCCTTTTGTTCGAACGCCTCCTTCAAATGGTTGAGTTGTTTACATTAAAGGACCCAATGAAACGGTAAAAAAATTGTTCGAACACGAACAGAAACAGAATCAACCTCATATTTATCACAAATTTTTTTTGGTCGCATTTGACGTGTTTTTCCATTTCAGGTAATAAAAATGTAAAATATAGTAAATTACTTCCTTTGAGTTCTCCATACTTGAAGCACGAAGGTTCCTAACTAAACCCCATCAACGCAATACAGTCCAAAAGTGTTTGTAGTATACACGTAAACTTTTATATCGCTATATCATATGATCTGATGTGACCAATATTAAACATTTTATACTTTGTTAAAAAAGGGAGTGGGAAATACGAAATTACTTTTTCCCCGACCTAAATACAGTAATATCTAATTAAAATATGTTATTACATCTTTTACTTTCTTAATTTCATAAAATAAGGAGATTATCAGTAGAAATTATATTGCTTTAATTAAACTATATCTAGTTTTTTTTTTAGATAGCAAGTAGGATTCAATGCAAGTAAGTCTTTTTACTGTGTTATAGGTATTTATAAAGTTTCATAGATATTTTTGGTAATTTTTTAATTTTATGCAATAAAATTATCAACTTGTTGCCTTGAAAAAGGTGTCACAATAAATTACGGCTCAGTTCATAACGTCAATGAACATGCTACATAATGATATCCCCTATGCACGGATGCAAAAAAGTGCCGATAGCTAAAGATAAAATGGATCAATACTCATTATTAATCTAAAAAATATTAAAGTTAATGAGGATTATAATCGTGAAAGTAATTGGTGGTCCTTGTATATTTTATTTTTACCCTCAACTAAGTCTATCTTCTTTTACTGCATTGTCGATAAGTAAACCATTTTATACACATACTCAAAAATGGCAAAATATTTTCACAAATTTATTATACATATAACTCTTGAAAAAAATGTTAAAGGATTACACAGGGTGCACATATTTTATGTCGTTTATTTAAAGTTTAATTTAAGGACTTTTGTTATGTTTTGGAAAGACATGCTAAGCTACCAATATCAGATACAAGGGGAAGAATGGTTTAAATTTCGAAAATAAAAATGGAACCGATATTAGTCCTTGGCAACAATAACAACCCTAAATTAATTGTTTTGAATAATTTCAGGTATTATTACTAAACAAATGAAACCAATATTGCCTATAAAAAAAGCGGCCCATTCAAGGGGTTTTCTGAAACATAGAAAACTTCCGGGAGAGGTATTGTCCATCATGATTTATCTAGGTTACCTTGAAAGTCAGGCTCCTGGTTCAATTCACAATGTCCATAATATTAACCACATTAATTTCAACATGTATGCAATCTGAGATGCACTGCCTTTTGGCTTCTTGCACACTCATGATGCTAAAATGTTTATTACTGTTTGTTTATGCAAAAAGGATGGCAAAATAGAATGTCAGAAAATAATCAGATACTATTCCTATATTCACGAAAAATGAACATGATTTAACACTCCACGTTTTTCTGCAAGAGCCTGCATATAATTTAAAAGCTGTTTGCCGAAGAATTGTAGTGGTAACCACGGCTTCTTAGATTTTTTCATAGGTTTGGGCTTAATTCTAACCTGATAAAAGCAAATATATATAAAATGTGCATGTAAAATAAATTTTTAAAGACATTTCCTTCTTCTTCGGAGTTGCTTATAAACGGAAGTTAAAATACATACATAATATCTATTCGATTAAATTGATCAATAATATATGTAAATAAATATGTATCCTTCTTTTAAATTCTACATACTGAAGGACAACTTTAAAGGAAGTATATTTATACTTGCTATACAAAAAAGTAATTTTTTCCCCGTCTGGTACACACTAGGAAATTTTATTTGATATTCAACACTTCTTTGACAAATAATTTATTCCAACCCAATTTTTCTTTAAGAATCCAATTTCTTTTTTTTTAGATATATTTTTTGTTCATCGATTTACTCCACAACTACCTGAAAAATTCAGACTTGTACACTTTGATGTTTGAACTATATTAACTCTCCGATAGTGAACTAGGATATTATACACCTCTAGATTGACAAAAAATGTTTTGTATTCCTTTGAACCTTTATTTAATCTCCAATACTTTTCCGTATTCTCCCACAATAATAAACTTTATTAAAAACTATTGTTTATATATTTAGATAAAGTATGGAAACAATTGCAAGAATGTGAAAAATGAAACGTATGACTAGTGATGTAAATCGTTGTATTTTTTAAATGACCCATTTTCTAGGAATTAGTAATCTTTTCTTTAACTATTGTTATCATTATTAAGCTCCTACATAGTGAACATCCTTTTATTCCACATTCAATGATTTACCAAACGATGAATGGAGATTGAGCCAATCATTTTAAAGGTCCAAGCATAAATCTATTCGGTGAAATGCCACAAAGTATCTCTGTCCACTTGTATCATTTCCGTTATAAAAAATGAAATTATGGTATTACGAAAATTCTTAAAAATCTAACACATTTATCTATTTATTGATAATTTTAACAACAGTGTTTATTTTACAATATTTCAATTTTATTTATAATGTTAATATCTTACTTTACATGATATGATTATGTTTTTTTTTAAATTTAATCATTTTATTATATTACCATTTGTATTACATATATGTTTTAAGGGTGGTGAACTTCAAATAATGATAAATCCAAAAAAATATGTATCTAACTGATTAAACAATGAACATTTGTGTGTGTTCTTAAAAGAAAGATAATATGTATTAAGGTAAGACCGTGGACTTTTTTGTATATTTCTTGGCTCAAATGCCTTTATACGTCCTCAAAGTGCTATATTTGAGGATCAAAAGATGAATTTCTAATTATATACACGAAATTTGGAGTTTTTTCGGAAAATTTGGTCATTTTAAGCCATTTTTGACTTGAATTTCATGAAAAAAGCTTCAAATTGCGATATTTCTTTGCTCAAACGCCTTTTTACGTCCTCAAAGTGCTATATTTGATGATTAAAAGACGAATTTCAAATTAAATACACGAAATTTAGAGTTTTTTTCCATATTTTTATTCAGTGGAAATCAATTTTCCTTATTAAGCTTTATGTAGATAATTTTGCAGGAGAAGGTTAAAAAAGGTAATGTGCTACTGTTGAACGATACACCAACAGCTTATTCTGCAAAACAAAATCCGATCTGTTATCGACGATCTGGGAAAAATTCTTGAATCTAAAAGAGGAGACGACCAGACCTTCTACTGTATCTGAAGTCGAGTCGTGGCTGTTATTGACGCCATAGACGATTATATTGAATATTTTTTTTATTCAGCTTTCATTTGGTATTGGCTTTTGGGTACAATACATTCCCCCCCTCCTCCCCCAGGTAAAAAATATTGACTTAGGTGAATGAAAAATATGTTCTACCTATAATTAACAAAAACTGTATTAAATATTTTTATGTTCGAATAAATTCTACTAGCCCAAATTAAACATTTTGAAATGAAAATAGGTATTATAGTAAATGTTTATATTACTATGGCTAGCAACGTTAAACATTCATTTTTGCTAATTTGAAGAATTATAAATTTTATATCAATATGTGTATCTTGTACTTCCCTCAATATATATTGTTTTAATGGCTTAAGAAAGTCAAGAGAAAAAAAAATCACTTCAGTGGAGCTCCAAACATATAAACTGAATATCTTAAATATATTTTTAATTTTTGAAAGGTGTCCTATTTTTTGTCATAAAGTTGTTTGCTTAACTTAACGACAAACTTTGATTTTATCATTGTCATAAAAAATAAAGAATCCATTAAACTTTAAAAAAGTTGAATTGTTTGACATTTTTTCTACAAATAAAACATTTTTCTTATCAAGAATAAGATACATTAATATTTAAAACATGTATTTGCAAATTTTAGTTGATGTTTGGTTCTGTTTTTTTTTTTGGTATTTTAAGACAATAATTTTTATTGAATCACAAAATTCTTTACAAAAATTTATTTCAAACAAACACTGTCTATCCAATACAACCAAAAGTCATAAATTAAAGTGGTCATTTTTTAGTTTATCAAGTTTCATAACAATGTTAAATACACCATGTTGATCCAAGAGCCAAAAAAGTAGAAATTTTCTTGAATAATGTAATGCTCAGTATTTTGTCAAAAAAACAAAGAATAACTATGTTAAAAGTGTGTTCAAAACGCTAGAGGCTTCGTATATTTTTCTCTGAAAAAAAATATTCATTAATTTCTGAACATTTATGTGGTCCACTTTAAAGCAATCCCCTTCAAATACATTATGCAATTGAAATTGGTGTTGATTACTGCAAAAAATGAAAACAAATATTTTGGCCAAATTTTAGCAGTTTTGGAACCAACTTTGCTTTCAGTTGTCTCATGGCTGAAACGTTAAAAAAAAAATATGGCACGGGCCTTCCGATATGTTAATATTCTCAGCAACTTCTCTGATAGTGATTTGACGGTTTTCCAAAACAATTTTTTTCACATCTTCAAAATTTCAGAACGAGGTTTGTCTAAAATCTTCTCAGGCAACTAGGAAGAGCATATATCACATTTTTTTACTCAAAACAGTTTCAATGTATGACATTTTCAACATTTGAAGTGTTTTGGAGAACTTAATTTCTTTTTTACAAATTTTGATGCCAATTATTTGATCCATGTTTTATAATATCCCAAAATACTCGAACACTCACAATAATTCTAACCATTGTGCCTGTCACAAACAAACTAAACATATCACATAACTGAAAATGTAAATATATGTTTGTAGAAAGTGTATTTGAATAAAATAATCAAAAAATCGACTATACCCAATGTATCTTGCCTGGAAATATTGAAAAAGTCATTTTACTTTTTGAACACACCTCAAATTGAACAATGAATTTAGTTCAGGTATTTTAGTTTAAGAATATGCAAAAAAAGCGCTTGAATAGAAACATAAACAGAGTATTTTAAAACTAGAGTTTCAAAGGACCCCAGGAAATTAACAAAAAGCTGAAAGTAGTATTTTCTTCATACCTTTTGAACCATAAATAATTTAATTTACCTTATCAAATTAATATTTACATCCTTGATATACCAGAATATGAATTCATTATTTTTCCTCTGAAAACTTATAAAGCCTTGGTTCAAGCACAAAGAAAATATATTTTTATATCTTGCTTATGTGTAAATATACAATATACATTAGGGTGAAGCTCGTTTTATATTATTATAAATTATCTCAAAAGTAACATGTTAATATACTGGTGGCCCAGAATGATAATATACAGTATGCATAACCAAAATTTAAACTAGTATAAAAAGTTTAAAATTTCTACCCAGTTTTTATTATTATTATTTTTTAATCATGAAACAAACAAATGAAAATACCAATTTGATTTTACGCTGCGGGAGAATAAGCCCCAGGAAAATTACAAACCTTGGGGGAGGGGCTCCTGTACCACTGTGTATGCAGGTATGGACAGATATGAGATATGTGGAAGTCTTAAAGTCCAAAGTTTGGGTTGAGTCCAAATTATTTCATTTTTGGAGTGCATCTATTTGGCCCCCATCATCACAAGATCTGAATCCACTGGATAACAGTATATTAAGTGTAGTAGAAAGGAAGCCTGACGAACTTCCCACAGAACGTCTTGAAGGCTTCCATTAATGCAGACTGGGATTTAATGTATGGGGCATATATCAGGAAGACTCTTTGGTCTTGTGAATCCGTTTGGTGACGGTTGTGTTAGCTAATGGGGATCATATTGAATTAAATACAAATTAATTATATGATGATTTTTTAATTAAAATTAGTCTATTAATGTTCTTTAGATATATGATGAAATATTGTTGTTCATATTTCTGTTATGCACATTATTTATATACTTGGGTCAATACCATAATAAATCGTAACTCTTTGATTTCCCGAAAACATACTCTAATTAAAGCTCTTAATGTGAAAATCAATGATATAAATAGCCAATACAAGATGAATATAACTTACCAAAAAATGGAACGGAGTCCTTTTTAAGCCATTCCTTAGATTGAAGGAGGGTTTCAATAAGAAGCAGTGTAAAATTAACCCACAAAATTGTTTTTGATCCACTGTTTTTAGAAATAACAAAAGTAGCTACACCTTTTACAAAATAACTCATAAACTAAAGAACAGATTGTCATAAAATTTGGACAACTTTATTTTCTAGGTTGGTTCCTACGGAATTTGTGGCGAATTAAAAGTAAAGCAGCCTCTACAAATGAAGCCCAGGACTTTTCAGTCCATTGGTTATGTACTCTGGCCGATAAAATTAACATCCTTAAGTTTTTTATTTTCTTCAAAACTGTGTCCTTAACTTTGACGAAAAAATCAGAAAGTTAAGGATTTTTATATTATGGGACAAAATACGTAAATATAAGCGCACCGTAGCTACCAAGGACTCAAACCATACCAATGGGGGTGTGGAGAAAGACAAATAATTTTTTAACCAAATATTGACACAATCTAAGAAAATTACCTAAAAAGCCGTTTTTCCCAAAAAAGTCATTTAAAATTAAACTAAAATAGACACTCAATAAACCTTCAACCGAAGTAATTTGCAATAATCATAGTAAATTACCCTTATTTAATATGTTTTTCTTCATCTTGACCCCTCAAAATTTAGTTTCAGTTATTTTTTCTATTTATTTAAGAACTTTATTTATGAAAAAAGTTAAGTTAAGTTAAAAAATAAATGTATCTAAAAAATTACATTGTTACAAATTAATTAATTAAGTTTTAAGAAAACTGAGTTGATGTTATTCATTTTAATTTGTTCAAAATTTATAATCTTTTTTTGTGGGCTTAACGGATTTTGTGACCAAAAACCTGATTGAGTTGCACTAAGAAAGTATATGTAAAGATTATATCATTACATTAACTCCATGTGACATAAAGATTGTGTTAAAAGTCTTTATACCTTAAGGATATGTATTTTTTTATAAACGACTGAGACAAAAACAAATGCAAATTAAGTTCAAGAGAATAAATTCTTTCGAAATAGTTATCCATTGAGCTACATAATTCAATTTTAACTGTTTCTTACAGTTAACAAATATATTTAATGTTTGTCTCAAAGTTCTACAAAAACTAGTCGATTTCTTTTTCACTAATCTTGCTTACAAAGAAACAAACCGAGGCAAAAACTTTTATCACCTTTGCTCTTAATTAGCAGAGGTAATAAAAGATTTATTTTCTGAAAAAACATTTTGATTAAGAATTTGTCAAATTATTGACTAAGAAAGCTTTTAAGATGCTTGGAAAAAGATCAAAAGGCTCATTTTTTATTTTCCAAATGAAAAAGTCAAATGATATTAGAGTCAGAAAAAATCAAGACGTCATTTGGAAGATATGAAAAATCCCTAAAAGATAAATCCAATTTCTGGGAAACCTTGGAATAACTTTGATTTTGTTAACTTCTACATGTGATGTTTGATCCACCCTAATGTACATGCATATTTTTAATATATTTATGATTCTATATTTGTATAATAAAACGTACAATGGATATTCAGATTTTTATATTTGCATATTTATTATTCTAGTATACATATTTTCATTTTATAATATAAATGTTTTTCTGACCGCTTGAGAAATTGTGTTAATAACCTCAAATAAAGTAACATTAAGTAAGCAAATATATTTTTTGATCAATTGCATATATTAAATAACACTTTCTTATCCTTCAAGATACCCATTTTATATTTGAAAGTTAACTAAAGAGTGTACCAAAAGTCTGTGCACAAAAATAATCAGATAAAAAAAGTATTAAGAGAAAATGATGCATCTAATTTTTAAATAATGCCGTTCCACTCTCTGCTTGCAAAAACATCCAGAGCATCAAAATTTGAGTTGTCAGCTTCACAGACCTCAACTCCATAGTGGTACGCTTAAAGTAGTCCAAAAGTTTAAGGTTTGGTTAATTAGGTGGCCAAAGCTCATTGGACTAAAATCTCTTGGATCCAAATTTGTCCATTTTGTAATTCTGCTTTGCTTCACTGGTATGACATAAGCCCCATTTTGAGTTTTGCAGCATCTACCAACCCCATATGATATGTTAAATGCAGAAAATGCCTTGTGAGCATATTTAGTTCGTGTACGGTCCTGCCTGTCCAGAAAGGTGGAAATATTTTTACATCAAAACCCACAACACCCAGAATCATGGCAGAATCATGGTGTTTGTCTTCCCAACGGAGAAATGGATGCTTCCACATCTTCAGGTTCCTTGGTGATGTATCTTATGCTTCTTGATTTCGACAATGCATCAATAATAAATATTTTTTCTTCAAAGATTTTTGCCCGTGTTCAGTTCTTTGGAAATTTTCTTGCATCTTTTAAGTCTTTTCTCACGTTGATGAAACTTTGAACATTTCTACAGGCTCTTAATTTAAGACCTAGGTCATGTCTCACACTACAGCTCAGGGCATTTTTGTGTATGTTTAACTCTCTAGCAATCTTACAGATGTTAGTACAGGGAACAGATTCAATTTTTGTTTTATTAAAATGATACTGACTTCTGTGCATTCTGAACGTTGCCTCTCATACTTAGGACAAGCAGAAAAGTCATTTTGGACATTGTAATGGTTCTAGACTTTGAACAACAAGCTGGTGTAGACATTAAAACGTTCTGCAATGTCTTTAATCATGTTTTTGGGGTGCAGTTTTCCATCTTAGCTCTTTCATGATTTCACAGTTTATTTGTTTATGAAGCTAGAAATACACTAATTTTAAACATAATTGAAGTCAACAAAATTTTATAAAAAATTGCCCTTTCGATTACTTTTAATCCTAAATATATAAAAATTAATTTTATATATATATATAAAACATATTTTTTTTTGGCCTACAATTTTAACTATATCTACATGATTTAGTCTGTTTTTTCGCATGGAAAGATATAAATAAAATATAAAAGTAAAAATTATAACTTTTACATAGGTACAAGTTTTCAGATTTCCCGCAATTAGACCAATATTTAAATTCCTACTTATGATAAATAAATTACAACGCGCACTTTCATTCATTTTTTTGAAGGTATCTGCATGACGGTTATTGAGACTTATAATTATTTATTAATCATATTTACTCTATGAAATGTTAATATCCTTTCTTTATCCAATTTGTAGTAATACTAATTTGAAATATTATATAAAGTTTTGTTGTAAAATAAAACATGAATTTATTTCATCAATCCATGTATTTAGTTATCTGACCCATAAATATAATTAATTATGTCGATGAAACAACAATAAGAATATTCACACTTTGTTCTACATTTATTGCAAGATCAGAAACACAATAAAGCTTTTTTACTGACGTCATGAACTCCATCACAATGGAATGCCTTCTTGGAGCCTCATATTTATTTGTTTACAACATCAAAAAGACAAATTTCCAATAAATCTTGATAGAACTTTATCAAACCTTTAATAATAATAATAAAAAG
The DNA here is from genome assembly GCF_016086655.4 of Lepeophtheirus salmonis. NCBI lineage: Eukaryota > Metazoa > Arthropoda > Copepoda > Siphonostomatoida > Caligidae > Lepeophtheirus > Lepeophtheirus salmonis. The sequence continues at coordinate 72,262,267 of NC_052135.2, read as the reverse complement.
AAGAATCCTTCTGCGGAATACAACCTAATGCAAAGGTTAAATAATAATATTAATTCAAATAATCTTATTTATAAATCTGAAAATCCCTACAAAATGTCAAAATTTGTACAGCTATTATTTTTGGATCGATTTGGAACAATGAAATTATGATACTAAGAGAAAAATATCTGACTCTTTCAACTATTATTGTTAATTTTTGTATATAATACGGAAATAAGGTTGTATCGAGACGAAATGATATTTTTTGAAATAAGTATTTGGATTACTTATATAATAAAACCAGGTATAAGAGAGAAATATTGTTGATAAAAATTAAGGTTAAGTCCTAGTATTAATTTGATCTCGATTATTAATATAAAAGTTTCTTATTATAAAAAAAAGATATATATTTTTTATGAATATTGGTCGTTTGAGTACCCAAAATGGCTCAAATCAAAAATGCTGACAATACAGAAAACACTTTATAGATTGAAAAACAAATTCACAAATATACATCTTAACAAAATATATTTGACAAAGTTTTGCATGCAATTGAAAAATCTAATATCATATCTTAAAGTGCAAAATATTATTCGTACGTGTTAAAAAAGATGCATTTAATATTATAACTTGAGAGAAATTCATGACTAGGCTTATGCAAATTTTTTGCATGCATTTTTATATACATAACATATTCAAAGAATATTTGAATGCTACACCCTTTTTGATTGCCTAGGGCAATTTATAAATAAATACTTTTTTGACATATCAGACACGTACAGACACACATTTACCATAAATACAGTTATGTTAAATTTTTTTAAGAGAAAAGTTTTTGACAGTTTCTTTCTCTTTATTAGAAAAAAAAAAAAAAAAAAATCACAAAGAAAAATGTCATTTGTCAGCCATTTCAAAGTTATTTATATAAAAAAAATGCTATATCTAGTCTAGTCTTATAATCGGTCCTATTAGTTACTGAGACTGGTCTTTAACCCTCCGTTAGTGTACTGGAATGCTATTTATCCAAAATTAATAAAATTACTTTTTTGTCCTTTAAATTTATATTTTATCGCCAATCTGTCTATGTTCTTTTATCACATTAAATCTGATTAAATGCAATTCTTTAACAATCAGCATAGTATGTATATAAATATAAAAGAGAGATTGTATGTGTGTATGGAGATGTTCTTTATACATTCCCACACCATTGACCCTTGGAGGCTGAAATTTTGCATAGGTCCCGCTTTTGAGCTTGGACAGGCTAAGAAGGGAGTGTCGATTTTTGGGGAGGTCATATAAGTTTATGCTATAACCAAAACCCAAAAACCGTTTTTTTAGCTTAATGAGACTAGATAGGGGTTGAGTTATTTATCAATAAGTGATTGTCATTTTGAAAACAACTTTACAAATAACTAGGTTTTCTAAATTTATTCAAAATCAAAAAAGTTATAGGCTAAAAAAAATCGAATATGTATGGAATATGCGATTTGGCAATGGAATAAAGTTTGTCAAAATTTGTCGGTAGATTCGTTTGCATATAAACTTGCTAATTAAAAATTAATGTTTAACTGAAATATCAGTAATTTCCTGATTAACTTTTCATTTTGTTTTTGATTTTTAACCCATTTTTTCATGAAACGTCAATTTTCAGTTTTTTAAGAGAAAATGCCACAAGGATATGTTTTTTGCACAAAAAATACCAACACAACCTTTTAAATTGAGTATTTTCAATTTGCCGAATATTATGTAATATAATTTTTGCAATATGTGCACACATAACCAGTAATGTGTGCAAATATTGCAGTACAATATATACCAGTTAACCAGTTATCGAGTGTTCTTTTTTGCAAGTACGAAAAAAATATTTGTGGGATTGTGTTTCTTTCACAATTCCAATAAATGTTATTAACTATTTTTTTTGCAAAATTAGTGCAAAAAAGTTTTTTGCAATATTTTTTTGAAGTAAATAAAAAATAGATTTCTCATTTAGACAATTTTGTAGATGCATATATGTTGGTATGTTATTTCAAGTTTATAACACATTATTTTTTTTAATTTATAATAATACAATAATACATCAGGTTACAAGAGACAATAATAAGAGTTCTTTTTTTGGTGGGGGGAAGTTGCGATTACTAGACTTTATAGATTACTTTAATTAACGGGATTGATATTGGGTGAAAAATCTAAGAGAATTCGTTTTAGAATAATCACAATCTTTTTCGTCAACAACGAAACATTCATATTATAATTATAAGTATGTAGAAGTATTTTCTGAATATTTTGCTAATTTTTTCAATTAATTTGACTATTTTCAAATTGATGTCCGTGTCCTTTCCGAGCCCGAGCAATGCCGGACAATCCCGGTTCAAATGTGCTTATAATTTACTTTAATACAGTTTTTTCTTTGGTCTCCTTTTTACCAATTTCAATAACAGTGTTATAAAAAGGATTAATAATCAAACCATTAATAAAGGGTTAAGATCAACAATTCTTCAGATTTTCAGTACAAAACTGATTAAAAGAAGAGAAAATAAAGTCGAGTGATGTCATCGGGGCCAAATTTTATTAGTTTTAGAAATGATATGCAAGGGTGAAGTGCACTGGACCAAAACTGTACTAAACAAGACTGTAGTATTTATGCTTAAATATTATGGACAAACACAACACTAGCTAAAACGATTTAGCTACAAATCTAATCCTCTATTTCCCAGAATAAATGTTATTTTTTGTATTTTCGTATGCCATTACTTTCTTATATTTCGTAAATTTGTAAGGAACAACCGAATTGTCAAGAATATCAACAAAAGGAATGACTAAGAATTGAAATCCCTTATCATTAAGATAAATAAATATGATGCAATAATAAAAAGGAATGTTTTTTTCAGATAAGAACCCAAAAGTCAATGTATATTTTTATAATTATAGTATCGTGTTGGCTCAAATTAAATTGTGAGTCGATTTTCCCATTGAAAGAACACGGGAATAAACAAAAAAATAAGTTATCAAGTTTTCTATTTTATGCTTATAGTAAACATGAAGCATTTGAAAAGTATTCTTCAACACCCAAATTTAGCCGTTTGACCCTACTGAAATTACTACAATAGCTTTAAAATGTATAAAGACATGGATAAACTTCACAAATCATTGAGTTGTTGTTTTTTTCGTCTCTGAATGTCACAAAATAGTCAGAAAGGTCAATATTTTAATGGTAATTTTATTTTTATGGTGAAAAACTGTATATATAAAAGAAGGGATTGGAATAAGATAAATGCTGAGTGTTTTTCCAATAACACCATCTCCACCGTCAAGCATGGTAGTAATAACCTTAAACTGGGATGTTTGAGGAAGGATGACTCCCCTCGTAAATGCAGGTAAATATTGATCGACAAACTCCTTTTTTCAATAGAAGGCACTCAGGAATGTATCTAATAATGGGTCTTCCAGCAGAATAATGACACAAAACACATGACCATGAAAAAAAATTAGTTACTCAAGCAGAAAAAAATTAAGATCATGGAGTGATATAGTCTTCCTCTTCACCTCAATCACATAGAAAATCTTTTTTTTTAATGTTCACTTTCTTGGTTAGATGGAGTTGTACTCATTAAGTATAAGTAAACATTTTATTACTAAATTTACCCCATCTCATCAAGAAATGTTTTTTGAAAAATATATTTTTTTCTCTTTGAATGACCGGGAATGAACCTACACACAATAACTTAAATAAAAAGTTGTCTATTAGCTACATTGATTCTTTTTTAGCGGGAGTGCACTTTGGGTGGAAAACATTTTTGCCGAATGGAAATTTCATTGAATGGTTTTTTAGGACATTTGGCCGAAAAATGATACTTAATTCATTGATATATACAAATTTAATTTAAAATGATTGTCAGCTATTAAGGTATGGTTAACACAAACCAGTAGTATGGGGCTTGAATTGTAGTTCAAATCTTTACTGTCGTATTGTAATGAATTAAAAGTATTAATATGATGTATTTTCCAAATCGAATTATCCATCATGTTAAATGATAATGAATTAATAACGTAAAAGTAATTAGCACTTCCTCCATTAGAATCAATGTCCTTGTATATTAAAATTTAATTGATTTAGAGTACCATAGTGGTAAGAAGAACACTAATTAATCTACCTATGTGACATATATACATATTATATTAACAATACTTATATAAAATATTATCATTTTCAATCAAACTAAAATATACAAGCGTAAATATCAATTAAATAAATATGATTTATCGGCAAAATCCCCCAGATATTCCTGGGCGAAATGTTCGTCCAGTGAAATGTACATTTGACAATTTGTTCTTCAGCGAAATATCCGTCAGGCAAATTATCATTCGGTGAATTTTATTTCTGCAAAATATTTTTGGTCAAATGTCCAAGAAGCCTTTATTAGTCGTCAAACTTACAAAATCAGCGAGTGAGCAAATTTTTATTTTATCTAGCATTTATTACGATATTATAGCATGATTTAGAATCTAAAACTAAATAAATAATATTACTTATTATTGCTCACCTGGCCAGTTTATCATTTCAAATAAATTATTACAAAGCTACTAATTCATTTTTTTTCCTATTATAATTTATTGACGCAGTTTATATCTACATAATCGGCTCAAGTTGAGAAACATTATTTCATTTAATGTACTCTTTTTGAGAAAGAACATATTTTATCCAAACACTTGTCAACAAAGTTTTCAAAATTGAGGTAATTACATGTTCCAATGAGTAAACAATAATTTTTTACTGTGGCTTCTCCCAGAAAACATTTTTTCCTTTGATAAATCAAGTTAGATATGTAAGGCAGCGTGTTATTATGTTTGAAGATAAGCTGAGTTAAACTTCTGCCAGTTTATTTTACCCTAAAGATTGAAATTTGTAGCACACACATTTATGTATGAAGTTAGTCAAATTGAATCGATATCTATGTAGTGGTAATCAAACCTATGGGTTTTCGGATAAAAAAATCTCATAAACTAAATCACTAGCCTTTTTACCACCACTACCACCAATCTTATAGATCCATTTTTTTTCATGATATTATTCACTATAGATATGGACACCTCCTATAGCCAATAAATATTTTTCTTTCTGTTGCAGAAAAGAATGCGGATTCATGTTCGTTTATCAAGTTGGAAAGCCTTTTACTTTTTAAAAGGATATTAAGTTGATTAAAGCAATTCTAATTGTATTATTACTAGTAAAGCTAGTAATTTATATTTTATTTTATAGTAAGTGTAAAAAAAATCACTGTTTCTAATATTATTTTTTTACATATTTACTTTATGTCAAACAAAAAGACATAGATGCCTTTTCATTAAAAAAAAAACAATTCTTTCGAAATTATTGCAAATATATCAATATTTAAGTGAAAATGACTCAACACATTTTGACTTGATTGTAGGTATTAACATTCTCTTATCTTCAAATAAGAGTGTAAGTCTGTTAATAAAATACACATACAAAATACATTGTATCCATTTCTTGATTTCCCAAATGAGTTTTTCTTTTTTTTGTGAACATAGTGGATTTAATCTTGGTCTAATATTTATTACATTCAGCTTTAACCATATCGAGCAATCCTTTCAACTTTCATCTGGAGATGAAATACATTTAATAAATTAGTGATGATTATCGTTTATTGATACTAATATATGTACAGTGCCGCCTTTAATATAAATCCATATGCTGTCAATTTGATCCTGTTGTATTTTAAAGGTTCATCACTATTTAGTTCTTCAATTGTCATAAACCTGCTTATTATAGTTTCGATTTTTCATAGATTGTTAGTTTCCAATATCAATTATTTTACGGACACAAATCGTCTTTAGTATTTAGAAGATATCTACGGTAATAAAGAAACGTTATACTAATATGTCCATAGAAGTACTTTGGAATGGAAGAACAAATTGTTTATGGTATAGCATGATAAAAGTTGTACGTGTAAACATATGATCTGCCAATATGTTAAAATTATGTAACCAAAAAATGCAATTGAAACAATGACAGTTTGAAAAATGTTAAGGTAAGGAGCAGCTTTACTGTCATAACGTTACATAAAAACACAAGGTCTAAAAAGTCGGGTACAAAGAAAATAAAACACGTTCTTTTCTTTTTCAATGGGGTTAATTCATCAATATAATCTCTATCTAGAGCAAAACAATAATTTCAACGACACTCAACAATTTCAATGCCACTTTTATAAAACGGTTTTTTTATTCAGAAAATAGTACTCCGTTTTAGGAATAACCCCTTCATTAGAGAACATTTTCTTATTGAAGAGGATATCGGAAATGCTCGTAGTCACTGTGAGAGAAATCTGAAGAATAAAGTTATTGCTAAAAGAAGCTGTGTAAAATCTACAAAAACAAAATGGTTTTTGATCCGGACAATAACTCAAAAAATAAAATACAGATTCTCGTAGATTGAAAACACTTAATAACATTATTAAATTTGCTGAAGATATGCAAGGAAGCAAACAAACACAAATGTATCTAGAAAGAACAAAGGCAGAAACTACACAGATGTTAATCTTTAATTGTACTCTGAGTCAAACAAGTACTTAATTTTTTTACCTCCCGAACAATTCGTTTTAGTAACTTGCCGTATTTAATAACACATTCGGTTAAACTCCACAGGTCATCATAGATTTTTCCTTAGATATAACTTTCAGTGTCCCTTACAGCATTTGATACATTGATTTCAAAAGTTTTAAAGATGATGCTGATAGATATATATTTTTTTTATTTTGCTAATTTATTTGTAGAAAACCAATATATTTTATAATCTTTTTATAATATTTTATATTGAAATGCTATTTTTTTAAATTAAAAATAGATCTACGAATCTTGCAATGTAAAAATATCCGTTTTTTTCCAAAAATATAGAATCATACGATAAAAAAGTTTGTCAAAAAGAGTTGAAATTATTTTTACTTTTTCTGTAGAGTGAAATTAATGGGATTTTCAGCCAATAAGAAACACCTGATTAGATATCCAAAGAAGGAGTCACCACATTACCAATTAACGTAAGATGATTTACTATTTATTTCAATCCGGATGACTGGCTAGATTATATTGTGAGTGACATGAAAAGTCCTAAAGGTACTACTTGTATTTTCAGACCATCTGTGGATACAGATTATACTTACTAAAGTATAACTTTAGAACCGTAACTCCACACAAAAGCACAATTGGATGATCTTGTTAGAGACATGAACTTGTAATAGGAAAACTGTTTGCTTCAAGACTATAGGGGAACAATTTACTCGAAGACAATGCTCACGTTAGCTAATACCAAATTTTGGTTGACCCACAAATATGAGAGTTATTGAATTCCACTTATTTTCAAAAAAACTTACGTACACTAGAATTGAAGGTTTAGCTGGCTATAAAATGAATGTGAATTTTTTTTTAGAAATGGCAAGTCCTCAGCCTATAAAAATGGAGTCATAAAATGTATTGATGCTAAAAAAAAACTCAAGTATCTGTTACTGAAAATGCACTTCCTGTATTTTCGCTTATATTTTTTTCCGAAAACCTTGCTGCAATTAGCGACAAGTAATTCGAGTGATTTCATCAGGATATTTGCATATTGAAAAATAGTTATGAAGGATTTTGGGATTAAGGCAGGATAGTGGACCGTTGTTGAAGGCTTTATTGTGACAATCCAGACAAAATATACAAAATAAAAAGACAAATTTGCAAGAATTCTATTACATAATTTCTATATGTATATTGATGGTTTTATGCTCCAAAAATTAGAGTATTTGCATTAAGTTTGAATATGCAATATAACAATATCAAAAAATAATTGCGTTTAAAAAAATACTATAAATTCGTGATGAGAAAAAAAAAAAGGTTAATTTTATTGATGGGTGTATTTTAGTTGTATAAAATAGGAAACATTGATCCTTTAAAAAAAAATTATATACAAAAACCTATAGGTTTGATAAATTTTAAAGAAAAGAGCATGTTAGCTATTAAAACATTTTATAAGATCATTGATCTATTCCCATGATCTTTCATAAAAAATTTATTTAAAGTCCAACGAGAAATTAGTATCATAACACCATAACATATCTTCATCAATTATCTTTGTCATACATTAACAGACGAACTAGTAACTACGTTATGCTTAGATTTTTATTATTATAAAAGGCTTATAAATTGAGCTATGATAAATATAATTGTTTCCAGAACTTCTAACGTTCTTGGTTATATTATTTACAATTTTATTCACAAATGTACTATTTTTAAATTTTTTTTACACTCAATAAAAAATAGTATTTATTCTTACTTATCGTTTTTGGAACGTACTAAAAAATTATGAAGATAAAAATGTGAATTAAATGGAATTAGTAGCAGCCTTATAATTTTTGGAATAAGGAAAATCTAAGTTTAAAAACAAAAGGATTGATGAAGTATTCAAATATTTATATAAGTAAGTACCTAGGTATGAATACGGATATATACTACAAGGAGAAAAACAATAGAAAAAAAAAATAACTCACACGCTTAGTATTGAAAATCAATAGCTTGCCTGAGGAATAATATAACTTAAACACAACGTGGAAGGAGGAAATATCATTTTAATAAACCCATCTATAAAATTCTATAAAGTATGATCTTAGACATGTGTAAGCCTTATTATGTTTTTTAACCTTGAACAGTGTTTTTTTATTTTACAAAACTGTAATTACTGATATTTTCTTCTTAAAGAGAAAATTTCCATGTGTAAAGTAATTACTTGTCCATAAAAAACAACGAGTAGTTTTATGAGTTGTTTGGGAATTACAAATTGTTGACTCAGAGTAGAATTAAAGTTTTTTCAATAGAGTAATTGTTTTCCAGTTAATTGGAAGATACAAAATGGGATGTATGTTACATTAACATTTAAAATAATATATTAATTGATAATTATAAACTGAATAGTAAATTTTTTATTTAAGCAATATAACCAGCAAAATCGGCCATTTTTAGTTGTATTTTTTTAAATTTGAGATATTTTTTTATTATTATATTAATAAAATTACTTATTTTATCTCTTATTCCAGTTTATTTAAGTTTGACAGCATGTATGCATTTAAATTTTGGGGCATAATTCTATCATTATTTTAACAGAAAAAAAGCAAACATTAAATGTTTTTATAGTAAATTTCAGGATTTGATTAATAACTCAAAAGGAAACATTAATTTTTATTCAAATAAACAACCGCAACATATCAACCTCATTTTGTGATATTTAAGGCAAAACATGTCTCAATTTGAGAGATTTTAAAACTATATGAACTAAGACAAAATGTTTTGAGGTAAATAGATAAATGTGAAAATACCAAACATCAAAGGATCAATATGATGGCAAAAAAAAAACATTTGATTGATAGGATGAACATATTAATTTACCTATTTTTAAAAGCTAAATTTGAAAACTGAAAAAAGTTCACAAAAACGGTTCACATTTTATTTTATATATTAAAGATAAATTAATATTTCTAATTAGCAAGTAATGTTTCAAATTTTTTAATGATGTACGTATTTAGATATGTTTTTAAATGATATCATAAAAAACAAATCCGTGAGATATGACGTTGACACTTTTATCTTTTCTATTAATGTTCTTCGTAGATTGCGCCATTGTAGTCTTTGTAAATAAATATTCTGCAATCATTTGATAGAAAAATAGTTGTATTAAAGATATATAACTTTTTTTTCATTATTTAGTACTTTATTGATCACTAATGGGTTATATTAAATAGCTTTATAATTATACGACTCTGTAAATATTCGATTGAATTTTGTACGACTTAAAGATATATATCAAAACACAAGTATTTTTTCAAATGGGAAATTATATTTATTTGAAAAGATATATTGTGTGTACTTGCAGTAATGAATGTTTAATTAACTACGATAATCTTTAGTATTTAATGAAACAGTTTAAATCAAATTATACTCAAAATTATTTCTATTAAAAAATATTTAAAATATTGTGTAATATAAAATAAAAAAGTGTTTTTTTATATGTCATTACACAAAGGGTATAAAATTAAAAAATATAAATCCAGTTATTTAGAAATTTTACCATCATAGAACAATATTATTTACTTATGCACCTGGAGTTGCATCAAAAAATTACCTGTTGGTTAGCTAAGAAATTAGAAACTGAGAATTGAGATGATAATTCTAACAATTTGAAGAGAAGAACCTTTCATTAAATTAGCTCAAGTACTCGATTATATTTTTAATGAACTCTTAGCATGTGCATGTTGAAAATTATTCACCATTTATACCGTTTGTAAATTCTTACATACCTGGTTTTATTTTAAAGCCAAACACTGACTTTTAAACTTGAATAAAATATAATTTATTAATTTTATCTAGAATTTCAACAAAAATGATGATATAATTAAATGTGTGTTTGAGCTCTCTTAGTCATTAATGTAGCCGCCCTTAGTAGCAATTATGGCTTCCAGGTGGCGGCGGAAGGCCTAGCACCTGCTGCAGATATTGTACAATGATTACAGAGAATGGCTTTGAAGGCCTCGTAGTTTAAATAGCGACATTGGAGCCCTTCCTTTTGCTATGCAATCAAAAGCTGTATTTGATAGCGTTGGCATCAGGTCTGTAGATGCACTAAAAGTGTAAAAAAAAGAGTTCAAAATAAGTCTTGGAACGGATAAATGGTTTTTTTCATTACTGTTATCAAAAGATCCTTCTCTACTCTTAAGAGGCTCTTTACACCCCCTTTTTTAATCACGAGATTTCTTGCATGAGGGTTCTATATTTATAACATCTTTCAACGCCTCTAGTCAATAGCATAGGATTTTAATTTCTACCAGTGGCATAAATTTTTCTTTAATAAATGCGTATGGTCCAAACGAAAACTCATTTCCGTTTTTTCAGGCTTAATAAAAAATCAAAAAAAAAAGAGTGTACTCCACTGTTGTTAATTGGGAATATGAATGTGGATTTTGAATCATCAGGAAAATATACAAATAAGTCTGTTCTTCGACAATTGATTTTGGAACTTGATTTACTAGACACAGTTGATATTTGAATCAAGGGGATTGCATATGAAGAAGAAGAGGGAAAAAAAATTCCAGGATGGATTTGGCTCTTCAACCTTCCTTTTTATCGTCTGTGGTCAAAAAAGTAAATTATCACCCTTACCATCTTCAGGAACTAGAGTTTGGGAGTGTGTCTTCATCACGTATATTCAAAATCCAAAGGTGTATTTTTATAGAGGATCAATATAACTACTACAGGATAGATTAAAAGATAAATTAGTTTCACCTCTACTGCATAGAGAGCAGGCAATACTCTAAAGCATTGTATCCTTGATTCTTTAAAGAGATTTGTTAGAAATCATAAACAAGCAGCTAATGGCTTACTAGAGAAGATAAAATAACATTTTGAAAAATAGAACTCTATTATGTCAAACTTTCACATTCGAGACTGTTAATTGTTTTAGAATTTCTGATATAGTGGAGGAGGAAGATAAAGGCAAATTGAAACAGAACAGTTAAAGAAAACAGCCAAGACCTATACCCCTCAAATCCATGAGTGCCCAAGCCATCATTGCTGCTAAAACGGCTACGTTATTGATTAAGAGAGCTCAGACATACATCTCTTATAGTTTTAATTTTGGTTGAAATTTGATAGTTGACCCCAGTCGAAGAATTGAAAGAATGCAATTAAACGAATACAGAAACCCTGTGAAGTTAAAAAGAAAATTTTATAATGTTAAGGTTTTAACTAAAGCCGACGATATATAAAATGTTTTCAAAAAGATGTTACGACCATTATGGGGGCAAAGAATTCGTTTTCCTAAATATTGTAATAAGTCTACGGCTCCTGGTTTTTCGTCTGAAATAATATTAAACTGTAATTATAAGTAACTTTAAAGGCAACAAGGCTCCTGGTCCTGATGGAATAGGAGGAAAAGTTTATTTTCTCTCTAATGATGATATTGTTTCATATTTACTATGTGTTGGTAAATCTATGGAAAGATACGGAAAGCTTCCTGGGGCAATCACAAAGGGAAGAGTTGTACTAATTCCAAAAAAAAAAAAGACTGAAAAATAATATTGATCACTAAGAGGCTAATAATAGTGCTTAATGAGAAATTTTTCAGTTTTAATAAGTAATTTTATAATTTTAACAGGACCTGTCCAATCAGAATCAGGCAATATTGAATAAGATGATTAGTACAGATCAGAAAGGCTTCTTTAAAGGAAGAAAGGTGTTAGATATCTTTTGAAATATCGAAAGGGCAGTCCATTTTGTAGATGGTAGTAAAAATAATATGACCCCATTACGGCTGTTGTTTTTCTTAAGGTATTTGATACAGTAAATCATGACCACATTCTCCATACTATGAAGAAATTTCTTCCCAACCGTTTTTACAACCCTGTTCCATTTTTACATCTTAACAGGACCTCTACAATGAATATAGACAGTAAATTAAGTAATCTGATTATGTTTCATAGAAGCAATTTATTTCTGTCGGTAAAAAATCTAAAATATGATTTAGTCATTACCATGTAAAATCAATTATGTCTTCAAAAGAAATAGCTATTTATATTATTAAAAGGCTATTGTGGTAACATTACTAAACTGGGATTTAATTGATAAATCCCTACTTTATAACTCTCACATGTATATAATTTTAGTTAAGTAAAGCAAGAACCAACATCAGCTAGAACAAATGCATCTAAACAACGATGCAGATTAAGTTATGTCCATAAGTAATTCAAATGATCTAAATGTTTAATAAGAAATTATTGGTCCTCATGAAAAATGGATCAATAGCTTGACTGATAAAAAATATCAACAATAAAAAAAGGATGATACACCAGTCCAAAATATCCTCTACAATAAGAGGACAAAAGTTATATTTTAGTCACAAAATACTCTACATGGATAAAAATTTTATTATCAAACTATAAATATTTAGATTAAAGGAAACTTTGTTCTTTGTTTTAATACAATTGCTATATTTTCCCTCATTTGCATAACAAAATTACTTAATAAAAATGTTAAATTATAGTATTTTTGTGTAACTCAAAGTACCTATTTAGTATGTGGACCGTCAATTTAAAAAAAAAGCTCCAGTGATTTTATCAAAATTGAGTATGGATGACATTTCAAAACTTTGACGAAATTATCATAAATATTTAAATGTTTTATAAATTGCAATGAAATGTGATATCGATTGTCACAATAAAATAACGAGAAATTAACCTGTTTTATTTATAAAACTATATCATACAAAAAAATAAGTATCTTTAAAAAAAAATTCACTCTTTGGAGGAACTACAAATTGCATTTAGAGTAGCCAAAATGGATTGTTACCATAAAAACCATAAATTGATAAATTATATTTAAGGACATATTAGGGTAACTTACGTCCCTGAACTCGTATGATGATTTTAATTTATTCCTATACTTTTTGTTTCTCTTACCTCACGCCACAAACATAAAAGTAAAGTCTATGTCAACAAAATTTTAAATGTATATGACGTAAAAAAAATGATTTTTTTTTCTTTTATGATTTTTGTTCCAGATTGTATTGATGTTATCGCACCATGTTTAGAGTTAGGATCAAATGACTAACTGAGATTTATATTTGTAATTACATACGAGAATATAATTACACAAAAATGAAAATAATTTGAGAGCTGAATGTTCGAAAAAAAAAATCTATAGTACCCTATCAGAAGTACCTGACTTGAAAAAATAAAACTGAATAATAAGATTGTTCGTAAATCAATTTCAATTGGATACATCAAGCATGTTTGTGTTCAAAGACATAAAAAAAATGTATGTGTAAAAAAATTAATACTTAAAACATGAAATAACAGTTCGTCATATTTGCAATGATTTTTGTCAATTAAATCAATTAAAACTGTCTTTGAATAAATGTCTTATGGAATTAAAAATATTTAATTAATTTATAAATATGCTGATTATACAAAATTAATAGATGGACAAAATAAAAAACTACATTCCTTTTTTGACAATTATTACTCGATTTATTAGTTATATTCTCTTCTTCATATAATAAGTACCTACTCTAAAAGTTATAAACCTTAGTTTTTGTGTTTTCTTTATACAGAATATTCTTTAATTTGTACATTAAGAAATAGAAATGCATTTCAGGTATTTTTCTATTCTTTATGTGAGGAATAAGACATACAACTGTAGTTTCAAAATTTTAGTTTTATAGCTAGTATATTGTATAATAGTAATAACGTCTTCATAACGGATGGGTCATAATTTAATTCCGACATTTTGCATATAGTTTTACGATTATTGTGATAAACTTTTTATCAGATATAATAATTTCGTGTGTATTTTGTATATACTATAAAAAAGAAAACAAAAATAAACATGGCAACCATGTCAATTTGATAAATGTTTTAGAGGAGAGCATCTTAGCTGTTATGACGGTGTATTAGATCAGCTACAATCAACTGTGACACGGGAGGAGGGGAACAAGGAAATAAACAAGGATATTCTCAAGAATTACTCTAATGTCTACTCGGAGCCCAATAAGGACTTATAGTTAAAACTCTAGAATAAATACCTATGGTTTCTCTTCACAGACATGAATATTAAATCAGGTTTTGAATATGATTGAATGTAATTAGCAAATAAGTCAACTTTTCTCGAGATAAATAATATTAACTACAGCTGAGAAAAAGAAAATTCATTCTTTATATTTTTCAATCTCAAAAAAGTGGGGGTGTTAAAAAATATACACGGTTACATTATTACATATAACCAAACAAGGGTATTCAGTATTTTAATTAATAATTTCAAGCAGGGTTTTTATTCTTTTTATTATTAACAAATATATTAGCTAAATATACAATTTTTCAAAAGTGTTAACTCAATGTTATCCTAAAACAAAGCAAAAATCTTAGCACGCCACAAAGAATAGATTTTTAATCCTAAGAAACAAACAAAAAAAGGTTCATTGAAATGTAAAACTTTACAGACTAAAAACAATTGTAAATATAACAAAAATCCAAACTAAAAGTATAGATAAAAACATCTGAAGAACTTTGGAAAATAAAAAAATGTTAGTAGCAAAATAGCTTTTTGTTAACAAAAGAATTAGTTCATTCCTATAATGACTTTAAGGTATAACTTATGCATGTGGATGATCAATAAAAGATTTAAGTCTTCCTTAGTAATATTTTGAATTATTACTAATTTCTAATTAGAAATAATTATTTGTTTACTTTTGCTAATAATTACGTCAACCTTGCCTTCCACAGTCCCAAAATAGTGTCATAAAGGTTCATCTCTATTAGTTTTATCCCCAAAATTAAGGAGCTGATCAAATGAGACCCCCTCATAAGTTTCTCTTAAAACCCGAAGCTCCTGAAATGATGGTTAGTAGTTTTGCTCACTTCATTGCAAAAAAAGTTTGTTAAAACATTTGGCTCCAGCCTCCAACTTCCCTGAGAATAAGCAATGATTGAACCATATAAATACTAAATGACTTAATAATTGTAATTGTTCAACTGTTAACATAAATAAAATTAGTTTTATGTTTTGGGTTTTTTTTTTACATCATTCAAAAAACCGCGTTCTAAAAAGGATATTTACTAAAGAAAGGTTAAAAGAATATTGTTTCATATGGTAAAGTTCAGATCCAATACGACAATCCCATTAAAATATATCTTTTTGCTCAAGAAAAACATAAATTATATTTTGTATGACAAATTGTTAGTTTGCATGTTATATGCACTATTTAAAAAAAAGGGATGATGATCGTTCCAATCGTGAAAAAAAGGGAAAACGAACCTGATTTGAGAACTTTAGTTAAGCACAAATTTGGCATGTATATTAAAAATAATTTATAATAAAACTATTTTGTGCTAACTAAATAAGTACTCCCATTCATGGTTAATAGAAATACAAGATCGACAAATCTTTTAATTCTACCTGATTTTATAAAAGTGACATTAAATAGAATATAGTTTTACGTAGTTAGTACGTATAATGAACCAAGTAAGTGATTTTTTTTATTCAAGTTTAAATTGAGGTTAGAGCTTAAAGATTTTTTATATTTGTATACCAGCCGATACCAAAAGGAAACAATTTACATTGCTTCAAAGGTACAATTTCTTATATATCAATTTAGATGCACACTAACATCCTTGCCTAAGAATTTCACTGACATTTTACAAAATAACGTATTTAATATCTCAAAAATTTAAAATTAATATTTTTATAAACAAATAAGTGGAAATATGTTTTTACTATGATACAAAAAATGGTCTATAAGTTTTAATAAGGTATTTCCTTGTTGATTTTTACTCATCATTCTATGTACATATAAAAAAAGTTAAAGTGATCGTTAAAGTAGGTTAATTTTTGAAGATCTATAATAGTTTAAGTAAAAGCTAGACAAATATTGAAAGGAAATCCTTACTTCAGTTTTTTATATTATTTATCTAGATACAACACTCTAAAGTACAGTAACTGTTAGACCAGGTTTTTTTGCATGAGGTTAAATCTTTATATGGATAAAAGATGGGAATTTACTTAGAAGTATTTAAAAGCAATAATATTCATGCGTTTCTCATTCCGGTGAACTAAAACTGTTTTTTTCTCCATTACATAAATTTGGCTTGTAATCGATCAATCAAAGATATTGTACGGAATATAATATGAATATATTTAATGATATACATACCATATAAAAATGTTTTTTTATCATGAGCCAATATCTTCAATGAATTCTAATTTTAAAGAATCATTTTTCTTTTTATGTATAAGGAACAGATTAGCAAAAGATAAATATTTAAACGAAATATTATGTAAAATATTATACAAATATAAGTAAAATATACATGGTATTTATAAAACTAAATACATTAAGTATTGATATTGGTGAGTTTAATGGATGTCCCGTGGTAACACAATAGGAAACTATAATCTTTTTTTTTACAAAATTGGGAGATAATTACAAATGTGTTCTTTTATAAATTATCAACAATTTTAAGCAACTAGTTATTGTCCTTAAAACCTTCTTTGTTGCAAAATGCAATGAAATTAGAACAAAGTTATTGTCACAATGACATTGATAAAATTGATTTAAAGAGGGTTGAAGGGTCAAATTAATGCTCATTAATCAAATTAACCTTGTTAACTTTATGCTAGGGGTTCGTCTTATGTTAGTATAATATTCACGTATTAAAATTTTTTTTTTTAATGTTCCTTTAAAGGGTGAGAAGGAGTTGCACTGATTAAGTATAAGTAAACTTTATAATATTAAAATTACTCCGTCTGACCTAGAAATCTTTTTTGAGGTCCATTTACATAATATATATTTCCTTCTCTATGAACGACAAGGTGCTAACCTACGCAAATTGAGTTCAAGAGTTACGACCTGTAACAAATTATGTGGTACAAGTAATTAAAAATAATTATTATTGATAAATCAAATGATATTAGTGCTGAATTAGTCCTAGGACGGATATACTAAACCCCTCCTCTTTCCGTCTATCTTTTATCAGCGCTATCTTTTTAAATTCAACTGTACTCAGCAACGATACTTCGGTCTTGAAACGGCCAGTAAATACTACAAATACAAAGGTAAATTGCATTTCTTACTGTTGTTTCACTTATTAAAGTGCTGGAAATACAATCTGCTTGCCCGTCTTTGTAGAAGTTCCTGGCCACTTCAAGAGTACCCGAAAGTACCCTGTACTTAAATTATTTCTTAGGAGCGGTTAGATACTTATTTTAAATTGCTTTGATGGTGTACTCTGGAGTTCTTGGGATTTTGCAACGGCTTAAATAAGCAATAAAAGAAGTAACTGTAAGTTATGTTAGATATCTTATTAGGAACCACGTAGAGAAAGTATTGAACATGATTTTAAAGGAAGTATTGGTCGGTCTACCATTCTTACGGTTGTAACTATTTCATATTAAAACCACTCAAACCACTTATTACATTAAACTTTATGCATTTTGTCTTTTGGTAGGAGGTTACATTAAACAAATGAAATGACTTAGTAACTACATCATTTCGAATATCAATAGTTTTTGTAGTTAGACTGTATGAATTTTTAATGTCAAAATAAACAAAGCATTTCTCCTTTTCTAGAATTTTTAGAAATATATATGTTAACTCCCAGCATATTCAAATATTAATTGTAAGATGATCAATCAAGTGAAATAATAAAAATTAATCTTTAAAAATATCAATTGTTAATGATAGCTTTCATATTTTTCAGAAGTTGAGTCTTGTTTTGAGTACACAGGTTCACAACGCCCCCCCAAAACGTCCCACTCTTGGCCATCTCACTGAGTAAATTCCAGAATGATCTCCTAATAAGAGCTCTTGGAATGTTGGGTTGTGTGGGAACATTCTTTGTAAACCGGTTAAACATCACCCTCTACATAATAGTATTAAGGGCTACAAACCATTTGAGTATGGAGTCTTAGAACTTGGCAGGACGTTTATCACATTCTCATATTTAAAAATCGAGCTTTATTTTGTTGAAGTGAAAGGATGCCCCGTCTGGCTGACATACCCTATTTCGGTATATCATGTTGGTGCAAATCCAGAGGAAGACTTTGGTGTTCAGAACATTGATATCAAATTGGGAACGTTTAACACAACTACCATTTATTTTGGTTTTTTTATCAATGGTTCCTTACTTCTTAATAAAAACCTGCTTTTGTTTATGTTCAAATATGTTTTCCCAGCAGGCATAACAATGCTCACCTCTTGCATATGTATCGCTAGATAATATTTACTAAGCTTTTAAAAAGTAGTTTATTAATAGAGTTGCAAAAATAGAAATTAGGTCAAACTGAAACAAATTTATTACCTCTTTCTGTTAAACAGGAAAAAAAATCATACAAGACGTACATTTACAGCAAATGTGCCTGAGGAAGAATACCAAACATATAAAATAAATTTAAAAATACCCCATCTGATTTCAAGAGACGAAACGCCCGAACAAAAAACTAAGGAAAAAAGTGCAAAAACTTTAAATGGTTCCACAGTCCTTCTCTGATAGTTAAAAAAAAAAGATTTAGGGAAAAAAAAAATAGAAGTTTTAATTTGTTAGTAAGAATTTGAGAAAAAATGAAAGAAGAATTGGAAAAAAGGCTCTCTGAATTCCTTTTCCATTTTGTGCTATCTTCCTCATTGGAAGACGATTATGCTTCATCAGATTATTTATCACCATTCTCCTTTAAAGAAAGTTATGGGTGATGACGTAAGCAACTAGTAATAATATGAATGTGACGACTCGTTTAGCTCAATGGAATAGATTCTTAACATTTTTTATTTATAAATAGCTTTTTTTTTTTTTTTCGCGATCAGAACAGAGTTTTAATTTCCAATACTGTTATCCTAATTACTTTACTTTAGATGAAGGGATATATAAGTACAGTATGTAATAAAAGTCCGTGCAAATAATTTCAAGGAGCAACAAAGTAACACAAAAATTGTTCATTTATCTTTAAAAAAATATGTTGCAAGAACGTAAGAGCTTGTATTTGGCGACCATTAGTGTCTTCCCAGTATAATAAACAAATAAACTATGAAATTATGAAAGGGCTAAAAAGCATTAATAAATTAACGTTGGAGACAAGATGGAGACATTGCTGAAAGTTTATGTGTCTTCACAATCCTAGTGTACAAAGTCAAGAACAAATACACTACCACAGATTAATTTTTCAATCGAACAAAAACTGGGAAGCCACGTTCAGCATACATAAAAGACAACATTTGTCTAGTTAAGGCCGAAGTTGAAGCTGTTGTCCTTACTAACATCCGTGAGAATACAATGAAATAAAATATTTTTATAATACAGCGAACTGCATTATGAACCATGCACTGGACCTCAAATCAAGAGCCTGTACCAACAATGCAAGAAAAGACTTGATATATAAATAAAATTATCAACAAACAGTGCTTTCCACTCCTTATTCAACAAGCCTTAATACCTTGAATTACTTAATTTGGAGCGCCTTAGAGTTGTAGAACTGTGATTCACAACCTTAGATATGTTCATTTCGGATTTTCTCCTTCTCAAAATGCATGTAAATAAAATGATGGACAAAATTTGAGCCAGATCGTTTCAAAGTTTATTTCATTATAGTTTAATTCATGAAGAGATATTGTCTATAATAATAAGCTGTGTTTATCATTCTTTAATTATTAGGATGGGAATATCTAAGGATATATCAAAGAGAGAAGTTAACACGGATAATTGGTGGGAGAGTTAAAAGTGTTGATCAACATAGGAGTAAATTTTGTCCATGTCTTTACTAAATACAGAGTGGGAATTGTGTTTATTTTCTTTATTTAATAGCTGGTACCAGTATATCTAATTAAACATCATGATAGTAAAGCTATTTTTCTCCCTAATATTATTTTAGTTGTAAAAGATACCGTGTTAATTTAAATTTCATCCCTGAAAGGTTATTTTTTTAATTATTTATCTTTTATTATTAAAACAATACCATTTAAACAAATAAATATAAATATGGTATAATTTGAATTCTAATCAAGATACTACTTACTAAACGGGCCTTCAAGTGACTCTTAACCACTTTTAACTGTATCCCAATCAATAACGGAAGCAATTAGAGGTTTTAAAATTTTATTGAAAAGTTCTAATTTATAGCAATGTATATTATCCATATTATCAAGACTTGTATTGTATAAAATAATTTCAGAGATGTTATGTTTTGAGACAGATTTTTTATTTTTCGAAAATACATACAAACAAAACAATTAATTTTCATATTTACCCTGTAACACTTTTTTTTTTAAATAGAAAAATCACAAAGGGAACAAACAGACTGTTGCTCTATTTAAAACAAGATCCACTTCCCAAAACAATCCAGAAGATTGCTAAAATTATTCAAAAAATTGTTTACTGGTGCAAAAATCAATTGGATGATGGAATTGAGTATCAGGAAATGCCTTTACGGATAGTTTCAATCCAACAAGGAATCTGGGGAGTGCGTTTTTATCACTCATGCACTAGTGGGCTTTTGTTTTATATGCATCCTCCTACTTCAAGTGGTTTGAGACAGCATAGACTGTGATTTCTATATACCTGAGTATCTTCTTGATGTACGCTGGGCTGTGTCTTGTAGAAACCAATTCACTGAAAATGTTTTTTCAGGTCTCTTTTATCGTAAATACTTGTTTTAATTAAAAGATGTACCATTAACTTAATGCTAACGTTCAATTTCTCACTTTAAAACTGAAATAATAAATTGAAAGGTTTCCTAATTGTTCAAGACGTAGTTAAAGATGGTGTGGATTTGAAAAAAGGCCTTGGAAACTCGCTATTATCGGTATTTTGTGATAATTCCATTAAATGATATGTGTAAGATATCATTTCATACTTGGTTTTTATCAACATAAAACATTTGTGAGATGTTCCATTGATAATGAATAATTATCGTATTATGTATAAAAGAGGCTAAATTATTATTAAAAGTAATGTCCTATTAATCATAATCAAAAAAAAATTTTGTTCTAGTGGAATTGCTTTCGGCAATATGTTTGCTCAAAATACTATTTATGTAAATAAAAGCCGTAACTAAAATAAACGTTTGAGTTTAAAGTAAAGCTCATCTATGTAACAAAGAAGTAATCTATAAAAATATCCATAAAATGTTTTACAAAAATTAATAATATATATCTCAATCCCAAATTTACTTGACATTTGATTTATGAAGACATTATACATGACATTCTAAGTCCTCATATTTGTACGCTATATATATTTTCTATTAATTAATGTTGATCTAATGTAATAAAGTCACTCAAATGTCTCTTCTTTCATCTTAGATGAGTGTTTTATTAATTATATTCCTTAATTAATAATTACATACATACATCTATATATTTTTTTAAACCCACTTTTATTAAGACACTTGATTAATTAATCGCTTTTACATCTAAAGATATTAGTATTTTCATGTTGTGGTAGCTCAACTATCTATTTATTTTTATTTCATATGTCATTTGGATTGTTTTAATTCTAATTACAGAATTAATTAGGTTTGTTCACTACAGTGATAATAGTATGTAGTGATCAAGAATTGAACCACATTGCATGCTGTACTATAATTATATTTAAATGAGGTGAAGTACATGGTGGAAATCAAAGTTATTTTTTGTATTTTTCCACTGATCATTGTAATCTCTAAACATTTTGTTTCTATTTTTTCCTAGAAGTCTTATAGATTTGTTTGAAACATTTCGTTTGAAAGATACCAACAAAATATTTTTAAAGTGGCAAATTTAAGATAGAAATGATGTACATCCGTCAAAACTGAAATTAAATAAGTGGTGCAAGACTTATACGATCCCCTATGTAGTAAAACTGGGGTAATTACTTGGGGGTTTCTCTTTGGGCTAAAATCTACGGGAAATACGGCATTTAACTGTTTCCGTATGTAGCTTTTATTTAATTTTATAAAGTCATTAAATAAAACGATGAATATATTAAATAAATAATCACTAATGTTAAAGTTTTTACAACTTATACTTTGAAGACGATATAGTACATAATTATATAGCAAGTAATTCATGCATAATACCTTGTTTATTTCTTTCTATTAATGTTTTTTATTGAAGGTTATACATTTCCACAGGCTTTAAGTAATCAAAAAGGCGTTACTGTTAATACTGATAGAAAAAAGATAATGATAATTCTAATAATTATATATCAAATTATTATTAAATTTATTTTCTATATAATATTATTCACTTAATTGAATGGAGTCAACCTTCAAAATATCAAGACGTTGCTTCGCTAAAAAAGTATTTTTCCAATCAAAAAAGACTTTTAAAATTACAACACATTTTTTTAAATCCTTGTTTTGGACATACCAATAGTAGCAACACCCTAGGGATAATAACTCATAAACTGAAAAATAATTGCCATTAAATTTTGATAGCTGTCTTTTGAAGGTTGGTATTGATTGAAAGTGATTTAAGTTAAACAAAATAACCACATCCCTTGTCAGAAACTCGGGACTTTTCAGCCCATTTGTTGGTATGACCAGCTTAATTTTATTGTTTCTTTTGAAAGATAAATATATGTTTCCAATTATTCCAGCATTTTATTTAAAATAGGATCCTGTTATTTCCTAAATTCCCATATTGAAAAAATATATAAACAAATATTTGATTTCACGTCAATTTCATTGAAAATAAGATTTCATTGTAAATTGAGAAATATTGGCGATAAAATGTACATTCAAGGGAAGAAAAAACATTTTTATAGATTTTTGGGTCTATAATATCCCAATTCACTAACGAATGGTCAAATATTATGACAAATATAATACTCTCTCACGGAATCTTGTTACCCCAAAATTTAAAAAAATATTTTCCCCAAATCCCCCTCATTGAAGATTTCCTGGGAAATTAAATAATCTATTATGATCAATTGATAATTTGTTTGTTCTATATATGTACATATACAACATTAATTAATACAACTAATTTCATTTATCAAAGTTGCTCTTGTTTAAAGCATACATACATATATTTATTTTTGTATCAACACTTGATGATTCATTTAAATGCTAATGATGATGGTATATACAGCATATATAATTAAAACTATGTTAATCACCACGAGAAATTCTAAAAAATAGTTGAGTATATGAATAATGATATTTCTGGAGTGAAGGTCGATTAGGTATTACAAAAAATGAGTTTATGTTATGAAGGAATAAGGAAATTCAATTTATTAAGTTTGTGCACAATATGTCCGTACCAGAGTGGAAAAAATATATATTAATGAGGTGAAAGAACTCTGACGTAAGACATACTAAGTTGGCTCTTGTTTGGACATGGATGGAGGGGTTAGAAAATATGACCTATATACAAACAATAAAAAGAAGGGAAATTTTTACGGTTTCAGAATAAATTTGACTTGTGCAAACTGATTATGTTTAACATGAAACTTTTTAATGGGTGCCCAGTGAAAATATTTGACAACTGGGTCTAAATAATCCCAATTTGTTCAATAAATCTATAATCCTACGTGTATTTTCTATAATTTAGAAAGAGAAAACTTTTTTACACCAATTTTAGAAAGTTGGTAAAAGCACATCAACCTCAATAGTCATGCAAGACTATTTTACATTTATTTTCCATCAAAAACATTTACAATAAGAGAGTGATTGTAAAAGTTCAACACTGATTATATTCAATTAAGGCAAACAGCTCTAAAAAAGTTAATTTTCTTCTTTTTTTCATGATTTTACAGACATTTATGAGGACAGGGCTACCAGTGCAGAGTGTATTATTCACCTCCTCTACACCAGAAGGAAATCACTTGAACCATTGTTCTACAAAACGAATAGAAATAATATAAAAATGTAATCAACAATGAATTTTGAGAAAATTGCTTTTGTGTTGACGGATCAAAAGTGTACATTACAAAAAACCTCTTATTTGAAATATACTTCAAACACAAGACTTTATTTTTATCCACATTATCCGAGTATATGTTAATATGTATTTTAAAAGTGTCTTTTCCTTTTCATTTTTTTATTACCCTTTCCATGAAATTTATATGTTTTTATTACTCAAATAAATTATAGCTAAATAAAAGAGAACATACTTTATAATTTAGGATATTAAAATTGTATTTCAGGTAAATTAATATACATAGTTTAAATGTCTTTATTTTTAGATTGAAGTCAGAAATATTTTACTAATAAATGAAATACTATCAAACAATATGGCTTTTATGGGATATTTAATTCTTTGAAAATATTTGGGATCTTCACCATTTCATGGAATCTTTAATGTATGTCTCCAATTTTCCTTCAAAAAGAAAAGAAAAAAAGCCCCAGTGCTTGCAAAATTCAAAATTATATCCGAATTGTTACGACCATACTCATTTTTTAATTTTAGAGTGTAATGCAAGTTATAATATCTTTAATATAATTGAGACTTTTGGAACTTTTATTAAGACTAAACAAGAAATTATTATTATGACATATTTAAAAAATCTAGTTTTTGTTGTCTCCAGTTCAGAAAGGTATTATTTAAAAATATATATAGGAAGGCCGTGAGAGAGGAAGTGTAAATTTTTTATTATTTTGAGTGAAAGAATTGTTGCCTTCCGACATTAGTTAGGATATTTTGCAAGCCAAGAGACCCAGTGTTAAAAAATAATTATCATCATTCCTTTTCTTTTCAAATATTGAACAATGATTCAGAGATGTTTTCAAACTCATTTTTTTTCAAAGTTAAAGAAAAGCTTGAGTCCAGTTTCGAGTATTAAAGGTATAAGTCGATAAATATTAAGTAGATATATATATTTAATTTTTATTTTGATATCAAACAAGTTAACATAACCCGTCCTTATTTTATTGATTAGTCCTAGGTAAACCCAACAGAAAGTAAAATTAGAAAAATAGTACATGTTTAATAATTTCCCTTAATTAGTCAATTGAGACCTTTTACATAATATCTTTGTGAAAAACATTGGAATCTATTAGAGCGTAAAATTTTATAAAATATCTATGTTAAAGCAATTGCTATTGAAAGGAACTTTGAGTTCCAAAACTGAAATTTTAAGTTCATATTTGTTCGATTAATGTCTGAGTCCAAATGGTGATATGTCTAATTCCAAAATGAATTAATTCTACCTAACCCAAAGTCCACATGGTTTTAAATCCGGTTAAACTCGTAATGGTACTGAATTCAAGTCTACATGGTTAGATGTTGATAAAAAAAATACTTTAGTCTGAATCCGAACTACTCAAGTATACAACGTTTTAATTTGAGTTTATCAAATCAATTATTTGAGTTCGAATACGAAACACAACTGCAATGAGTGTACAAATCAACAGCTGACAAAAAAGAACAATTTTTACAATATTTTTTACTATATTTGTTGGTTTTTAGAACACTATTTTGATTGACACAATATTTTATTATTAAAACAAATAAAAGGCTACATTGGCAAAGTATCAGGTATTTTAGCTTTTAGTAGGATAAAACTAGCCAATAAAAAAGAATATAATTACATTTGTGTAACTTTGAAAGAACCATTATTATACGATTCATGTTTGTTGGTATGTTTTAAATGTTGTAGTAATATATTCCTAAGTTAGTTGTCTTCAATGTTATAAATATTTCCTACCATATTTATAAAATTAAGTTTGTCTCAGATGTATTTAAAAAAAGACAATGTTTTTTTTTTTGCTATCGCAAAACTTACTAATTTGATAAAAACATATTATGCAGGGATTAGCTGATGCATTCTTAGTAGGTGTCATATTACTATACATTTTCTTAATTTTTTTCATCGAGTAATAGGTATACATAATGAAATTAGGTAATGATAAAAGTATCAGATATTGACTACAAATGTAATTGTTTATGAACGTTTAGATGTTTAAGTTTGACAAATTAAAACTATAATTAAATAAACCTAAGGTCTTATTCTATTATTATATCATAAATATGTAGAATTATGTATTTTAAGATGTTTTAGAGGAATATTTATTTAGAAACTTATAACCATTTGTATTCTTTTTTTTAATAGCTCTAAAGGCATACAAAAATAATTAAGGTCCATTCAAGGATTATTCCATAAAATTAAGGCGTATTTTTATGTTCTGGTCAATTTTTTAACCATATAAATGCAAGTTTTTATAATAAAAATAATAGTATAAATAATATATAATCGTACCTATATAATGGAGTACCTGTCATTGCAGACCGATAGTATCATAAAAGATATCACTAAAGTTTCAAAACTATGTTTGGCTAACAAAAGCATCTTTTTCAAGTCTGTTTTGACTAATGTAGTACAAGTTATATTTTACCACTCAACATCAAATAAATGAATTTGGTTATGTCTGAGTTTATGTTTAAATAACCAAATATGGCTAAGAGCAAATTAAATCCACTGTTCGCTGGGGGTAACATCAACTGATTTAGGAATTGAAAAAAAGTACAAGACACTCCAAAAACCTTATATACATTTTGTGCGTCAAAGTTTCAAAAAATTCATTTTTTTTTAGAAGACTAGGGTTTTAGCATTTTATAATATTTAAAGGCAAACTCATAATGGTATATAAAATGATAACATTATCTTTCTAGTATTAAGCAAGTTGAATATATTTTTGGTTCATCTTTTCAATTTGAGATTACAAAATATTTATGAAAAATAAGTCACTTTCAATTCTTACGACATCTATTACAAAATTGTTTTTATTCTTTGTGTTTTACTCTTAAAAAAGGCCTTATTTGATCAGAAAAGAAGAGAACCCCAGAATACACATTCCATGTATAGAATATTTTTTGGCCTATTATATCAAAGTTTGAATAAAATGTTGCTATTTTTACGCATAGAAATATCAATGCATAAAATGAATAACATATTTTATTTACCACACAATTTGAAAAATCTATAAAATTTTACTTTTCAATACAATGTTGTTTTTTTTGTTTGTATTTCTGTAAAACTTGATAATAAAATAGTCAATTAATATTCTTGGTATTAAATTTGATTTTTGAGAATTTTATACATTAAGATTTATTAGTATTTTTTACTTCTTATTGGGCTTGAACCAAATTTTAAATAATAATAATAGTATTTATCCACAAATATTTCAAATATGGGTTTATGACCATCCAAACCTACAAATACTCTAATAATAGAAATTAAATTAATTGAGAATTGTCTATTAACAGATATGTGATCAGAAATAGTTTTTTCTAAAAAGGTACTTTATATAACATAATCATTTTTTTTCATAAGGACACAAGTAAACTCTAAGGTGTGATTTTTAAAAAGAAGAAAAAAACTTTAAAGTTACTTATAGGAGCTTAGTTTTTTAATTTTGTAAGATTTGATTGTAAACACTTATAAGATGGCGGACTATCAGATTAAACAGTTATTTTTAAAATATACTAAACATATTGCAGGATTAATGTTTTTCAAACAGCCCAAATTATATTGTAGCCATTTATTCCTAACTATTTTATTGTTTTTGATTTTATAATTGATTGTTGTTCATAGCTTACATCAGAAATTTCGAGTCAACCAACGCATTTTTAGAACACTGATAATGTTAAAAATTAGTATAAGATATGAACCAACAAAAACAGTCCGCCTAGATATTTATATATGTCCTCGTCAACTGAATAATTTTCTCTAAATGGAATACCAAATTACATTTCCATTCTTAAAAAATTATCTTGAAGCTCTACAATCAAATAAGTCTTATTAACGCACCTACAAATTGCAGTCAAAAGGTTTTCAAGAAGCATATACAAGTTAAAATACCTTATGTAATCAGACAGTATAATGAGCATATGGGCTGAACTGATCGTGTGGATCAAAATATTAATGCATACCGAATTGGAATAAGTGGTAAAAAATGGTGGTGACCCATTTTTACTTGGCTGGTTGATGATGTAGTCCAAAATGCATGGATTCTTGCAAGAGATGCTGGTCAAAATTTGGATTAATTGTCATTTAGAAGAGAAATGGTTATGTCATATCTGCTAAAATATCAATGTTGTCCAAGAACTATTGGAAGGAAGCCATTGTGGAAACCGGTAGAAAATGAAGCCCGTTATGATCAGGTTAGGCATTTCTTAGAACCAGTTCCCAATTGTGGAAGAAGGAGATGCTCTTTGGGCAATTGTAACTCACGTTCACGACCACAATGCTGTAAATACCTTGCAGGATTATGAATTCAATATTTAAAAAAGTTTCATAGACAGTAAGGGTTCCAGATAATAAATGGAATTTCAAAAATATAAATTAGATGTTTTCATTCTTTGCTATTACCAATAATATAGAAATATTTCCATATATATGTATTATTAATGCTAAAAAATAATTGTTATTTCACTCATATTATCCTCTCAGCTGAGTTATAGATGTTAAATTATTCAAATAGTTAAAAATATCCTACCAACATCAGTTTAAACAAATGTATAATTTTTTTCAATTTAAAAAAAAAAAAAAAATTCGTAGTGAAAGTGTTAACTCAACTATGTTTATGAAATATAATTATATATGTTCTCGTATATTCACATATATTAAATTAATATCTCCTTACTTTCTAGATCTTTGTTGAAAATTGTTTTATGTTGACAGAAACACATATTTGTAATACTGCTGTTGCCATAAATTATTTAAAATGTCATCATTTCTTTAAACTATGTATGAAATAATAATCAGTTATCACAAGTTGAGATTCAATATTTTCAAAAAAAATTATATCAAAATTTTATTCAATAATGATATTGTTTCTTATCACGCATTTTCATATTAAAATCTAGGTATGCAATATTTTAAGGTTTGTGATGAATTGTCTAAGGAAAAGTGTAAAAGAAATGCATCATATCATAACATATTCTAAATTATACAAATAATTATCATTTTTTTATATAGTTTTTGTAAAAGCTTGTTTTATAGAAATTTTATAATTGCTAAGTTTTTTATATTATTAATTTATATTCTATAAACAATCATATGTGGAAAATTAAATACACTTAACAAAAATAATATATATACAGGTTGTCAAATATCAATAACATCCATATTTATAAAGAAAGCACTTAATAGAAAACTAAAGAATTAATTACTGTTTTTAGAAGCATATTAACTGTTATTTGATACCACATGAAATTTTTTCAACCGTCCAATTTAAAATAATAAAGTATAGTGGTCATACCAAATCACATATATAGAACCAAAAGAGTAAGATAAGCAAATCAAATAAATTTGTATTGTGATATTCTGTTTAATTTAAGATCAACAACTGATTATAAATTTTAATAAATTTAAAAAACTTTACTGCGAATAATTTTTTCTTTGTATCTATTCCGCGTTCCTTTTATTCAGCTGACACATTGTTCTATATATTTTTATAGGCTATATATAATTGAAATCCTCCAAAAAATACTAAATTTTTTACCTAATTCTCCCTTCTTTTTTCCCCCTAACTGTGATAAAGATAAATGAAATGTCCAATACAAACTAATCTTTCTATTAAAAAGAAATATTAATTATCAAATATCCTTATGTTATGAGATAAATTGTTTAATAAATTGAACTTTTATATATTTTTAAATTAAATACAATCAAACTTTTATTAGTCTGTCAGACAAGAAAAACTAAAAAATTACCGCTTAGTGCTGGAAGTGACGTTGTTTTATACATTCCAGGTTTAAAAAAATATATATTGTGTGTATAAACGCATAAAGGAAGGTGGTCATTGGACTGAGATAGACTGTATTCTCTGTATTCTATGAGTGTAAGTATGAAGTAAACGAAATTGTTTTTAACCTTCTGTTTTTAAACTGTGATATTATTGGTATAATCAGAGATATATAAAAATGTTCCTTATTTCTATGAATAAACATTTTATCGCAAGTACATTATAATGGGTTTCTAAAAAAGAGACAAAGGCCAATTTTTTAGAATAATTAACATATTTTGACAATGCTGTATTTAGAATTTATTTTAATGTATTGAGATTAGTAAATTTCATTAACGATTTTGCTAAAAAGTAGGGTCTTTTTTCTTTTAATTTTTTTATTCTTCTTTTTTCAACGTGAGGCATACACCTGTAGCTCAAATAGTGTAATATTTTTAAATATTATTTTATATAACCCACGCAAACAAATCCAAAACTGATTGCTCAGCCACGAAACTCAGATTATTTAAAGATTTCAATTAATTTTTTTCTCGATGTCATTTATTAATTCCACTTCTTTTAGTATTTTAATTTATATATACGAGTGTCAAATGAATGAAATAGCTATGAGAAAGCTACAAAATTTAAATGACGTATTTATTACAATTGTATAACTATTTATAAGAATATGAAATACATTTTATTTTTGAAGTTTTTTTAAACAGTTCACTAACCGTGTGGTAAAAAGTATGTTCACTATCAGAGGGTTAACAATACTAAAATTAATGTCAATATCAGTTTCTTGTTGTATGATTAGGAACGGATGTGTAAGTACTTTAGACACAAGAACCATTAACCGTTTTAGTAGAGACACAATATGCTAATTACAATCATTGTTTAACGAAGAACTTTAAGCTCCTGCACATGTACATGTAGGACGGTTTTTTGTATATGCAAATGCCTCCAATATTTCATAAATAACTACATTCATATTTCCTTAATCCAAATATGTTTTTGATATACATACTGGACTACTATATAGAGTGGACCCATTGCCTTTTTGTCAAATATATATATTCAGAGAGAAACAAAGACAGACTTCGATTTTTTAATATAAATTTAACAAAAAATTACGACCAAGTAAGGGATAAATCATCATTTGGAGCTAAATATTAATACAACCACGATTAATCAAATAATTAACTAAAAAAATTAGAAAGGAACCTTCTTCTTTTCGTGTATAAATATAATTATCTACGTCTTGCCAGTACAAATTAATGTACAGTTATATATAACCTGTCCAATATTTAAAAATATATTTATATTCAAATAAATTTTAAAAATTATAAGAAAAAGATTTAAAGTGTGTGTTGTATACAACAAAATTTCGTAATTATAATAAAATTATCTCTGGCTATAAATTCCAACAGATTTAAAATATATTTTTATACGTCTATATCCATATTTAAAGATAACTATAATATTATTTTGAGGTAATAAAAGAAAAAGAACCAAATCCCTGTTACTGTTTAAAAGTGTTTTATACTTATATAGGTACATAATATGCAAATATACTTTTTGAATTAAACTTAAGACTATCGATAGACTTACATCTATTCTTATACATATAAATATATTATGTAGTTACGTATGTACATTAGGGGGAGCCTAGTGCCAAACATGATTTTGAAATTTTCAAAAATGTATTGTACGGTAAGAAATCTTGAACAAAAGTCAAGAAACAGAGAAAAAAATAAGTAAATGTACTTTTCCATTCTCTTTCTATCGGAAAATTAATATTACCGGGCCCTGCAGAATTATTTACCGATTTTTGTTCAGAACATATCGCGGACAATAATGGCATTTCGAATGACTTGAGAAACACTTTATTCATACATTTTTAGAATAATAAAATAGTTTGTGATCAAATTTAATCAATGTAGCCACCATTTGACTCAATGACACTGGTCAGGCGACGTCTGAAGCTGCCACAGACTTGCTGGATGTAATCGGCGTCCATGGAGGCGCAGGCCTTGTTGACAGCAGCCTTTAAGGCATTTATGTTCTTGTGTCGTTTTTTGCAGGCCTTGGTCTCCACGTGCGCCTAGATAGAGAAGTCTAGTGGGTTCAGATCTGGGCTCTGAAGGGGCCAGTAGTCCTTGGGCCAAAATTTCATGTTGTCCTTGAGCCACTCCTGAGCTTTCTTGGAAGAGTGGGCGGGTGCTTCATCTTGTTGAAAAACCCAAGGATAGTTGCCGACTATGGATTTGATCCACAGAAGGACCTTGGATGCCACAATCTTCACATAATCCTCCGCTGTTAATCTGTAGCCAGTGGGGAACCATACCGGCTTCATGGCCTTCCAGTTGGAGGCCACGAGACCCAACATCATCACCGAAGCAGGGTGCTTTGTTGTTGCCACATAGCGGTTCTTATCTTGCACATCTCCAAAGCTCACAACACGGTCATTTTGCCTGTTGAATACAGGATCGACCGTAAAAGTATTCTAATCTGGAAAAATGATGATGCGTCCAGATGAGCTCTTGATATCACTCAAGATTTTCTTGGCACGGTCAAGTCTGACTTCACGTTTAGTTAGCAGAGGGCGTTCAGTACGCCTCAGGGACTTTCCTCCAGTCCATTTCAATGCCCTTGAAACAGTTGATCTCGACGTTCCCATCTTTCTGGCCATGTCGGCAATGGACCTGTTGGGAGTCCTCTGGAACACTGCCTTTACTTGCCTTGAGACAGTGGGCTTCCTGCCAGCCCCAGGGGAATGCTTGAGATCACCCCCAGCCTCCAAGCGCTTGGAAACGTTGTAAATTGTCTTCAACGAGACCCCAACCTCTTCCTTAATGTTGTTATGAGGCACTCCTGCTCGAAGGAGGGCTGCAACTTTGATCCTCTTTGTTTCCTGATTGGACATGGTCTCACGTGTGGAAGTTGTTACGCTCTCACGGGAAGGATTTTTGTTTATTTTAACATTAAAAATACGAAACAATCAGATTGGTTGCCACAAAACCTCTTAAAAAGTATATTTACATTATCGGTAAATAATTTTGCACGGCCCGGTATTGACTGTTGGATCGGTGCTAGGACGGATTTCCGGATCTTCCCCTTCTTTTTTTTATCGGTCCGAATTTTTTTAACTAAACTCTACAAAAGAAACGATTATTCTTTTTTTTAGTCTGATGGTTCTGGCTATATTAATATATCACTCATGGCAAGGATTTAGGAATATATATAACAACAGCGAATTTAATAAATAATACCTGGAATTAATAAAAATATGATTGAGCTACACAACTCTCTCACATTAACCTTCAAATGTCTTGTCTTTTTGAAAGAAGGTATAATATACCTTTAACAACTTATATGACGTAGCTACTAGGTCGTTTCAGTTGTTGTAGTTACAATAAAAGACCGTTCAGGACCAGTCGTAAGACATACACATTGTATTAGGACTTGACTGATAGAACTGCAGTCCGTATAGTTCTTTTTGACCAATCCAACATTAAGATACGTCATTGCTCCACATCATTTAATTATCTGATTGTATTCTTTCATTTACTATTTTCAACTTTTAAATTTTTGATACTCAGAACATTAATTAATTAGTTATCTTTTGAAATTATCAAAGCTTAAGTATAGGTTAGAATATAGATTGTCACTTTTCGAAAGAATAGTAAATATATATTTTTAATCT
Source organism: Lepeophtheirus salmonis (assembly GCF_016086655.4). Classification (NCBI taxonomy): domain Eukaryota; kingdom Metazoa; phylum Arthropoda; class Copepoda; order Siphonostomatoida; family Caligidae; genus Lepeophtheirus; species Lepeophtheirus salmonis. The sequence goes on along the minus strand of NC_052135.2, from coordinate 72,228,360 downwards.
AAAATACTTTTTTTGCATTAAAATTATGTGTGCCATTTAAAATTGGGATTTTTAATGTTTTATGTGACTTATTTGAAAATGTATTGGCTCTGTATGTATATATATAATTTCATAAAAATAAACATATATGTTTATTAAGTTCATACATTATACCAAACATAAAAAAATATATTTGTTTGGACACATTCTGAAGATGAACCTCACCCTAATGTAACTATCTACATTATTAAAATATTATCCGCATAGTACATTTCTTATTTTATTGTATCAGTTACCATATAATAAAATACAGATGGAAGTATATGATGTACCCAAAATAAAAGTGATCTAGATGCATTTCATATATGTATATTATTGAGGGGGTCATATTGTTGTTATAACTGCAACAAAAAAATACAATAAATCTAGTTAAAGGTGTATCCGATAAATTATTTACTTAGTAAAATTGTAAATAAAGATATGGCGATAAATGATTGCGTACCCTCACCTTGAATATCATCATATAACTAATCTAAGGAACTCATGATACCTGTAATAAATATGGTTTTTTGTCCTTTTCCAAAATGAGCTATTATTTCCTTCATAATAAACGGTGTGGTCTATTAAAATCTAAAAACTTTGGAATTTTAACTTAAAAATTATACAATTTATTATTTAGAAATAAAATTTCAACATAAATAAAAACTATAAATAGTTGTGTGGTTGACCTCTCCCTGTCATTAATGTAGCCACCCTTAGCGGTAATGAGAGCTGTTAGGGGGTGACAGAAGGCCTTGCATCCTCTGTGGTTGTAGTCCTCTGTCATGACATACCAGTGCTCGCTGACAGTGGTTTTAGGGTCTCAATATTTTGATGAGAGATATTACAGGCCTTTCCCTCTATAAGCATCAAGAAGGTGCTGTCAAAAGTGCTTACATTAGGACAATAGTGTCTTCCCAGAGTTCAAAATAACTCAAAATAGTATTTCAACCGAGGAGATTGGTTTCTTTTATTGCTGGCGTAAAAAGTGGCCGCTCCACACTCAAAAAACTCTCTCCAAGCAATTTTTTCTTAGCTCTCGAGATAGTCTAGTGTGAAAGTCAGGGTTATCATAATTGGGCCCTATCGGACAATTGGGGATTGGACTGGGATGTTTTCTTTAACTCCTCCGGTTCCAATTTGGCTTTTACACACAACCCTATTGCTGAAGGCGTAGATGGTGGTCCTGAAACGCTAATCTGCTTAAATTGCGTGAATGGAAATTAGTCGTTCATGTTCAAGTGTCATTTTCTCAACTTTCACGTAAGCTAGAGATCTCAGATTTGTTTCGTTTTAACAAATTGATTATGCTTTAATATATCAAATTATGAATTAATTTCTTTGACTCTACCTTAATTAATTATTGGGGTAGTTAGTGTTAAGATTTCAATGGTGCACAAAGTACTATAATTTGGGTACTATGAATATTGCCACGAAAGAAAAATTATTCTTTATAAAATTGCTCCATGAAAAATTTCAGGAGATAGACGGCAAAAATTTGATCAAAAGAAGGCTTTGGAACAAAAAGATTATTGAGATATATGTAGGTGTATTCAGTTTAGTTTTATCCATTCAACAAATTTTTTTATAAGGATCCAAAATATAACGGTGAAACTTGTCCCCTTTATGAATGAAAATAAAGATCATATTTTTTTGTCAAAGATTGAATATAAATATGAATTTTAAACATGTTTCTTTCAGTTTCAATCAAACACTATTCAAATGGGCAAAAAATATTGCAATTAGAAGCTCTATATTGTCAAATTAAGCCTGTAAGTGATAAAAGTATATAAAGCAAATACCTTTGTAAAAATTAAATTGTCTGTTTGACCCAACTTGATCTATTTCAGGCAATTTCAAAAGTTTCATAAGTTTAGATATAGGAAACTTTAATGTTCAAAGCTTTCTAAAGATTAAGCTTTTTGGTGACAATATTCCATCCGTGACAATTTTCATCTCAAGGCAATTTTCCTTAGAACAAAAATATGTACAAATAAAATAGGTACTAAATATATATAGTTACATATATGTTACATCATAAACTCCTAATTTTAGTAAAGATTGGTCTACTCATATATTTTTTTAAATAATTTTTTTTAATCTAGCAATTATTTTGACAAAAATTTAATTTGTAAAGCCTTGAATAAAAAACTATTTACTTACCATAAATATTGTCCAGTATATTTATTTTCAATGAATTAATGAGGAAAATATATTTAAATATTGCTCATGCCCTCAGAACTAAAAAAGTATAAAGCATGTAAGAAGAAGGATCCTTGACTCAAGTGGGGGGGGGTTAAAAATAAAATAAAATGACTTTGATATATTTCTATGTTTTTAGAAATTAAAAGACTAATGTTATCGGAAATAAATATAATGATTAAAATTTGAAAATTATTATTATCGCATCTCACAATCTTAGTTCTAAGAAGTCCATTAAATCACTCTAAAAACTGAAAAAAATGTATACCAGTGTGCACCAAAGATTTATTTTACAAATTTATATAACTTAGTTAAATTATATGTATGTTTGCGAAGAAAAATTATCAAAATTTTTACATTGCAACCTTAAAATAATATTTGGTATGGACTCAGTTAAGCTGTAAGGGTGTTTTTAAGATAATTTGCAAATGGTGGTGCCAAATTGGAAATAAGCATAAACTTTTATCCCTATGAAGCAAGGACATGAGTAAAAATGACAACATCATCAAAACATTTTTTTTTCGGAAATAAATACAAATTTCATGGACCTTAAAAAGTAATGGAGGCTTGAACAATATTAATTTTATGTTAAAAAATATTTTTTATATCAGTGCCTTAGATATTTGTATTTATAATAAATTTTTTCTGATCATTAATGATACCAAGTGACTAAAATTAATATATTATTATTAAATTTAAATAATTCATTCGAATAAGCAAAATTCATAAAGAATCGTTAAAACTAATATTTTTAGAACAAAGAATATAGTTCTTTTTGTTTTTTGCTATAACTTTGAAAATATAAGTCATCTAATTAAAAATAAAAGCTTATAAACGTAAAATTCCTAAACTAATTTTTTATAAACAAATTATTCTATAAATTTGATTAATTCATTCAAAAGCGACGTCGAAATGTGATTGGTTACGTTAATAGTTTAATAACAAACGCTAATCGTATATACTTACATATGTAGAGAGTTAACAAAGAAGTAATCTAGAAAAACAAAATAAGAAAAAAATTTAATGTAAAAAATATTTTTGTTAGACATACAACTTAAAACTAAATATAAATATTTGAGACAATTATTAATTTCATATTCAAATTTGTGAAAGGAGATAAGATACCCAATAATTTTTATTATGGTTATTTAATTTTACAACGTTAATTTAGAAACAATATTGACTTTTAAATAAAATCTTTTGATTAATCATTATTAAATTATTTGATCAATTTTTGCTAATTAAAGAATAATTTGGTACCCCTCTAAAGCAGTGGTATCTAAACAGTTATTTATATTTCTGTCTTATTTATTACCCAAAAAAGGGCCTTTTTACTTCAATTACATTTGGTAGGAGAGAAAGAAAACTTTGAAAATTGATGCAAATTACAAAAGATTAAAAATTGTGCAAGGTAGTTGATAATTGTTTTTGGATATATGATCTTAATTAACTAATCCAATTTCAAGGTTAAAAATCTACATTCATGCCTAGTATTTTGTTCTCATCTTACCAACTGTACCTACATACTTTAATCCTTGTTTAATTTGAGTGGTATTTTATTTTGAAACTACCATATTCTCCACACTTATGTTCCAGTATTTAACCTACATACCAAAATGAGTATAAATCAGGCCCCCAAATAGTACCATCTAGTAGTTAAAACAAAGTATATAAATCCCAGTTATCGTTAAGGTCAATTATTGAAGTTCTATTAATGGATCTATGTAATAATAAAGTGATTAACTTACAATATTCTAATATAAATATAATGTTGGAGCAAATTACTAAAAATATTCCATATGAGTACACAGTGGATTCACTTTTTTATTTTATATTGATGGCTGATAGTGGGTTGGAGGGTCTATGTGTTTGGACGATTTATTAATTAACAATAGAATTTCAACAAATCGATAACATAAATAGATTTGTGTTTGAGGCCTCATAATCATTAATATATCCTTCCTATGTGGAAATTATAACTTCCAGGTGGTGGTAGAAGGCCTGCCATACACTACAGATATTGTACTCTATCATGGACCTCCAGTGCTGGCTGACAGCTGATTTGAAGGAATTGGTGGTTAGATAACTGACATTACTTACCTTCCTCTCGACATGCACCTAAAAAGGTGTAGTCAGGAGGTTGGTATCAGGGCTTTGGGGAGGGGGGCAAAGGTGTCGAAAAAAAGTCAAAAGATGCTTTCAACGGGTTCCTTTCATTGCTCGTGTCAAAAGTTGTATCTCTACCCACAGAATGCAGCCCTTCTTCCTATCCAACGTTATGAACTTGCTGAAGGTGTAGAGAGTGGTCCTAGAGACACTGAACTGCTTGGAGTTCTTCTATAAAAGTTTGTCGATCACGTTCATGTGTCATTCTATCTACAAGAGCTACAGGGCTTTGGTTTGTTTTGTTTTGTAACTAATTGATTATGCTTTAATATATCAAAATTTGAATTAATTTCAAACAATAAATCTTCATCAGTTATTGAATTTGTAAAAGTTTAGATTTCAATGGATCGCTCGGTAAAAATTGAAAAACTAAAAAATGAATATATGAGTGTCATATCAACATTGTTATCTTTTTGTAAAATATGGTCATTTTAAGTAGAATTTCCTTAAAACAAAGAAAATACTTTTTGTCACTAGATTCAAAAGTATATACAATTACGACAGTTGATGTGTTTATAACGAAAAAAATATATTTTTAGTAAATATTATATTCTCTCTAATCTTCGTCTTAGAGCTTTTTTTTTGTCATCTACTTTAAGTACTAGGGTATTTCCTACTTCATCTACTCTAACTTAACTCACATTTTCTTCACAATATTAATAACAAGCTTACTTTGTAAATGACTAAATAACAAAACAAAAAAAAACTTTTTACTTGGATTTAATCCTTTAATACTTTCTTTTGGAGTAATGCGTACTTTTGTGAATTTGCCTTACGTTCTTTGCTAAAAACAAAGAAAAACAATTATAAAAAAAAGTTTTATAAGTATTCTATTTTTCATTAGCTTTGTAATGACGCCATTTAAGATTAAAAATCCTTCTATACTTTATTTTACAGTTAATAACACAGATAAGTCTTTGTTTTTACACAATACAAGATTTTTAAAACAGGTGGTCCATAGAAATCTAAACAGTTATTTTATTCATGATGGTGGGCAAATTCATTCATATTTTTGATATGTTAAAGCATAAGAAATTAGTTACAAAACAAAACACATCTGAGTACTATAGCTTACATACAAGTCAAAAAAATGAAACTTGAATCGGATCAACAAATTTCCATTCACGCTTTCCAAGCAGTTAAGTGTATCTAGGACCACTGTCTACGCCGTCAGCAAGTCCGAAACGTTAAATAGGAATAATGGATTTGTCAAAACTGGCTCCCTAACAGCCAAAGCCATTGCTTTCAAGTACATGAGGCTGATGCCCACCAGACTGTCCATAAAGCTATCAAAGACATGGGTGGAAAGAGCCTTGTGAAGGTGGAGAAGCCACTTTTCTCACCAGCAATGAAAAAAAAAAACACTTTTCAGTTGAATTTTTCCGTTGTCCAAACATTGAGGCCCTCAAACCCACTGTCAGCAAGCACTGGGACACCCTGACAGACAACTACATGCGTAGTAGGTAAGAACCTTCTGCCATTATCTCAAAGCCGTCATTGCCACTAAAGAAGGCTACAATAATGATTAAAAGGGCTCAAACACACATATAATTATAGGATTACTTTCGTTGAATAATAAATAATAATGTTGAAGTTCAAAATTCAAAATGTTCCGATTTTAATGTACCACTCGTTATATGAAAAGAGCTGTAAATTTTCCTTACACGATTTCCTTCCAAAAAGTTTTAAATGTAATATGTTTAGGGTGAACTCGTGTTGTGTAAGTCTAATCACTTTTTTCAAAAAGATTTGACAGTTAAATTTTTTTAGTGATAACTTTTTTTTTTGTTGGACTTATTATTGTTATGAAGCCTCATCAAAGATGCACACCATCGTTAGAAATACGCCATACTTTACAGTTTTTCTTTGATAATTGCCATAACGCAAGCCAGGTGGCTGAAAATTTGAATAGTTTTTATGGTCCTGAAACAGTAAGAGTCAATCATGTCGAAATATGGTTTCATTAAGTCTGTTCCCCAAGTTTAAATGTCAAGGATGCTCCACTTTCTAAAAAGCCAGTATTTGTAAATGTAGATAAAATAATAAAAATTGTCGATATTGACCATCAAGTATAAAAAATTAATATACTTTTTTTTTAATTACATCTTATATTTATATGTTTATTTATATATCAATAATAATGATAAATTTATGTCTCAGTAAAAATATTATTTTAGACTTTCATTAACAAAAATAGTCTTTGTAAAGTTAATACTCAATAATTTGTTTAACAAATTGTTTTTTAAGAGATGATGTCCCTCATATTTAGACCTAAGTATATATAAAACAACACATGGAAAGTTCTCATCCGTATTTTGAAAATTAAGAAATTATTTGTACTCATTCTTCCAAATTAATGAACGATTACTCTTAGAATCATGCAAAACTCTTATTAGGAAACGAAAGAAACAAAAAAAATTATTTTTTACCGAAGGAAAAACAATCTTTGTGCACGAGTTATTTGAGCTTTCTTATTATTTGTAGTTTAATTGATAATAATTATAACAGACACTTCAAAAGTATAATATTTTCATGGTTTTATATTGGTTACCCATCAAAACTAATGTAACATTTCTAAATTTGAGTTTGAATTTAAATTATATTTGTTTACTTATGATTGTTCAATTCTACGCATAATCTTTTTGAAGTAATCCTTTGGAGGCACCACAAATTGCACTGAAACAAGGCATAATTATTTGTCAAAAAAATTATCCACCCTCAAAATCAAAACTATAGTATTTTTATTGTTCTAAGAGTATCTGTGATCAATTTTAACAATTTAAAGTAATAAAAAATATTTTTCCCTATACAATCTCATTATTTTTTTAAAAATATCGACAATGTGTTATTGTAAACTTTAGATTGTTTTAAGTATTAACAAATTTTTATCAAATTACTAGACAAGCATTTCAAATACTTTTCAATTTTGATACTTTATATCTAAAAATTTTGTTCCGAGCGTTGAAGATTTTATATTAAAAAATTTAAAATGTATTAATATCTGCCTCTTATGATCATATAAATACAATTTTTTTTGGGATGAAAAAATATTAGTATTAAGGAAATTATTTTTATCTCTTATTTTAAATCAACGAGAATTTTAGGTAAAAAAAGTTTTAATCAAAAAATTTTATAAAATATTTATCAGCGTCATTGTTTTAACATTCTTGTGTATCTCAAATAATACCAGAAATGTGAAAATAAAGCCTCAATTTGACAAAAAAAGGGTTCCAAATATTGGACTGTTTGTTTAAATGGAAGTTTTTTTAAACGTTTACAATTTTCTGGCCTCATCCCATCTTCATACAGACTAGTTTTAATACTAGTTGTGACTATTAAAGAATAAGTCAAGTAGAATATCAAATTAAAACGTTGTTGATAATCATACCTCCTTACAGCAACATAACTCGTTCTTCCTTTTATGAAGAACAAAAACGTTTTTCCCTTCCGTGTATTTTGTTCAATTTAAATGGTAAAATAGACAACACGTTTTTGTCTAAAGCAGTCGGCTGAACGAACTACTCTATTCGTCTATAATGTCAAAAAACGTTTCTAGGAGGATAGTGAGATTACACTGAGCATGGTTTTCTAGAAGCCCTTTTTCTAAAATTGGAAATAATCGTCAAAAGTCCTACTTTGTTGAGGAAAATAGACATGAAGGTCAATGTCAAGATCTACGTCAATTTTCTGTACACCAAAGTATCCCCTGGATCGGCAAAATAAATAAGACCTACCTTGGATCTTGGAGCAAGACGGGCACCCTGTCACACTAGCAAAAAACCACTCGATTTTCTTGATTCTGAAAATGTGAAGGATGTCCTACTGAGTTATTGGCCTCACCAGAATAGAACACGTTCGATTATTTTGTTCTTCACAGCACCACAAAATCCCTGAGAGCTGGAATAAGGAAAGCATTCCTGACTTTACATAGTGGGACGGTCAAGGAGACAGTGGTATGTTTATGGGGACACTATGAACGTGAGCTTTAAGCTGACATTGATTTTTTTTTATTGAATTTCAAATTTACTTTATAATCTTGATTATTGTTAAAATTTCAATAAACTTAGTTTATAAATAGAGTCATAGAACGTTTCTCTTACTTTTCTCGGCTTACAAACGTTTAGATAAAACACATTTCATAATATACGAATGGTGGCTACAAAAAATTAATTTTTTTTTTATAAGATATTTTTACCAAAAAAAATTACTATAAAACAAAGGATTTCTCTTGATATTAGCTTTATATGTACATTTTTTATATCTAAAACTAAGTTGTTGCAGTGACTGAATTGCAAAAGTGGAGCACTTCTTAGAGGAAAAAGTTTTTTTAACAAAAAAATGAACCATGATACAATTTTTTTTAAAGTATTTGAAATTGCACTTTTTCTATTTTAATATTTACATCACATTGTAATTCATTTAAAAAAAACTTTAGAAAAATATGCATTTTGCAAAAATATTATAATAATATATATTTACATGAATACTTTCTTATTAGTATTATTTTAGCTTTACACTATTTTAGTACGTTTAAGAAAGAATGATACAATAAGTCATTGAGGAAAATATAGAGACTGCCGGTTAGAAAGATAAAAATTTGATTATTAAAGATGTGAAAATATAACATGCCTGTAGGTTTGTTAACTTTTACATTTTTATGAAGGTTAAGTTCATTTAAATTGTTCAGTTTAATCGTCCATTATAATCATTCATTTTTTATCCTTCATTAAGGTACTAAATCGTTTACATTGTATTCGTACAATTGTTCATCATTTACTCTTTAATACAGTCGTAGTAAACCAACATATGTAGAACATATTTTCAATCCTGGGATTTACACGAGTCCCATCTGGTCCAACATGCCCTTAGACGGGCCTAGACTCTCAAATATTTCACTATATAAAACATAATCAATTAAAAATACAGTTTTATTTATCCTATTGTTAATTTGGTGATTGTTTTAAGGGTAAAAATTACTCTAAACGATAATAGTCCCGAATTACAATAATCCCTGATATTTTAGAATTCAGATGGCGTAGTTAAAAATTGAAATTAGTCTTGGATTTTACTCTCATAAATGTATTTGATTATTGTGTTCAATTCATTTGTACAAAATCCCCCTCCCCATTAATTGTTTATGTTTGATTGAGGAGGAACTATTTTGACTTGGTGTTTCACTAGTTTACCTTGTTAACCCGTTTAACGTTGAATATTTAACAACTTTAAATTTCACAAAGTATTTTTTAACTGTTTTTCAATCTATAAAACTTGTTTTGTAATCTCATGGCTTTTTACTTATTTTAATAGCTTGAAGTAGTTCACTAAATTAAAATAAATAGTTTCATAACGTAGAATATTTATAATTTATGTATTATTTATAATTTCAATTATAAGTTGTTTATAAACCATTAATCAATGAAATATTTTAGAACTTGTATCAATCCTAATAAAATAATAATAGGAGAAATGTTAAAAAAGAAAATTTTTGTTTACAGTATTGTTTGACAATGAAATAAATGAAAGAGCATAAATATAAAAAAAAAGCCCTCAAAGTTGTAACAAGACACTTTCTTGAGGTTCAATGTTTAAATATATATGTATACAATTTAAACATTTTCTAACTTTTTATCCTGTATTATAAAAAAATATCCTTATTTTCAGATTATCACACGACTCTATTATAAGTATCATTTGTATAATTTGGTTCTGGTTACAGCCTTGATTTGAAGTTTTTATAAAAAAATTTAGAAAATGGATAAATACTTAAAAAAAATTTTCATTTAAAAAATTATATTCTAGGAGTATGAACTAATTTTATGAGTTTATATATAGATATACCTATTTCACTATCACCATCTAAGACAACAAATATTATTGGTATGCTAAAAAAAGAAACTCTTTACTCTGACAAATTGAAAAAAATATTTTGACGTTTTTTTAGGTTACTTGCTTGCAGCCATGAAAGAAAAAATATGAGCCCAAACTCCTACAGATTTATCCAGTCTCTAGAGGTTTTCCCCATGACATATTCGCCGTTTTTTATGCTTTAAGGCATTAGGTTCGAAATATGCTCATAGTGTGTAATGATAAAACATTCATTTCTTTCAAAAGAGGAGTTTCTTTAATTTATTCAAGAATCAAATAAGACTTATGAATTAGGTGCGACAAGCCAGTGGGTCCTTTCGAATTAAACTTTGTGCTGTAGGATCCGTAACTTTTTTATCCTTATAGAAATTATCACCCGACGTTTAACTGTGATGAAGTATAGTCTACAGATAATACATCCTTCATCAATATTACCGGTCTTGCTTCAAGTCTATTAAGTACCCAAAAGAACTTATATATATATATACTTAATGAAACATTATAATTAAATGATACTGATGTTTTTTGTCCACACTCCTTATGATTCTGGACTATGAAACCCATTCATAGGTCTGATGGAGTTTATATTAAACATTTTTGTTTGATAATACCTAGTTGTTGAAACTCCATCTAACCAATTACAAACACAAAACATAAAATTGAGAAAAACAATTATGTATAATAATGAAAAAATGGTATTAATTGATGCGTAAAAAAGAGAAAAAACCCATTGTTGGCAAAAATAAATAAATATGGAAACTATGGGTTCAAATATCCCCCAAATAAAATACTCTGCATTAATAAATAAATAAAAAAGATTTATGACATAAATAAATTATTTTACTTTATTTATATACATATGAAAATATGTAACCAAATAATAAATTTGATTAATCATGAGCATATATATATTTAACTATTTTTCTTATGATATCATATTTGATTCAATTATATTTGAAGATGCAAAAAAACAAAGTTCATTTTTTTAGATCAATTTTTTAATCATATAAGAAACGATGTCATAACAATAATATAATAACCCATTAAGACCAAAGATTTATCATTTTTACAAAATTTGGTACAGCTACTACTATTAAAGTGATAATTTTTTTATTAGACAATGAATCAGGCTCAAAAGTTGCACATATATTCAATGACTGTTACTTAAGTATTAAGTATTAACATAAAAATAACGTATGCTCTAAATTTTTTTACAGAAGAAACTCTTTCATTGCTTTCCAAACAAGTATTGTTTTATAAAACCCCCGTTATATAAAAATAAATTTTTAGTTTAAAACGGAAGTGCAAGTCTCAAAACTTGCACATCAATTATCTTTTTTATTTTAATTTGAACAAAAGTATATTGTTAAAAAACAGTAAAAAATGCAGTTACACTAAGGTTAAAAATATGAGTCATGCAATATTTGAACTAATTTTTATGAATATTTTATATATTGTAAGTATTTTATATCGAAAAGTATAAAAATAATGTGTTGTCTGGATCATTATGAGCTTCCTTAGAGAAAAAAAAAAGTTTCAAATAAATTAAATATTCAGAAATATATTCAATATACCAGCTGGTCGATATCGCTATGAAGAAAAATTTACTCATCGCCCCTATTAATGTGTTAAAGTATTGTTTAAAAACAAATAGCAGTTTCAAAGGTACCTTATAAATAAAAATAACAATTTCTAATTGAAATCAAATTATCTTCAAATTTTTAAATATGTTGTAGGTGACGTGAAAAGTTAAAAAAAAACATTTGATTTAAAGAAGCTCAAACTTGATTGAAAATTAAAGGTCAAGTCTCGAAAAGGACAAAATGTTACAAAATTAATAAAAAAGTTGTTTTTTTAAAAATATTCTTACTGTTAATATATAACCAATTTGTTGAAATGAAACAATAGTCATAGAAAATTTGAGTTTTTAAAAATATGTAATATTTTATTTTAAATTCCGAAAATAAAGTACATCATACCTCAGGAAATAGTTATTTGATTGATAAAGCATAAATATATTCATATCGCAGTAAAAATGTTTATATATAGAACATTTTATCAAATTTTTGGGTGACTTGGTAAAAAAATTGGTTTTTTTTTATTTATACCAAACAATTTATATTTTTCTAGACTTTTTTATATGGAATGCCCAGTGACGTTGTTAGCATCTTAAATTATTTTAACCCCCCAAAAAAAAAAGATATATATATATATATCTGTAAAGTATTTAAAGTTCAAATATACACTGAATATATTATAGATAAATAATAATAATAACAAGTAGAAAAAGAAGACGTGATCAACTTGATCAAATCAAACTTCAATAGTACTCCCCCCCCCTTAGACGAAAGAAAAATAAAATAGAAACAACTTTGTCCTTTTTCTTTTCTTATTTCTTAGCGTCTAGAACAAAAGAAAATAACCAATAAATCACACAAACAATATAAACATAAAAACAGCAGTAATTAATTTATAAAATGGATCTTGAAACGTGCACAGTTGGAGATTTTGGTAGGATCCTGGCGATTCCAAAAGCAGGACAAAGTATATTTTTGGAGACATTGTCGACTTTGGCGCCCAAGTCTAATATAAAATAACAATCGTATTTTCCTAGGATTTTAAAAGGACCCAAGAAGGTTGGAGAAGGAGATTATCTCATTGGCTGAAAGGTTGTCAGCTTTGCTCAGACAATTATCAAACTTTTTTCTGGGTTACTCGTGGGGGAATGTGAGCCACCTTCTACATTGTCTCGAAGAAGCGCCCCACAGCGGCATCTGCCTTAGGAATTGGAAACAAATTGAAGAAGCCTGAAGCCAAAGATCCAGAGCGACCAGTGAGTAACTGGAAGGGAGAATATTTAAATCCTTGATCGATTGATACTGAATTCCTCAGTCCCCACAAAACAAAAGGTAGAGCATTCATCCAATTTTCTTTCTCCTCTAGTATCCGTTCAAATAGCCCAGTTTTTAGGGATCTGTGGAACCGTTCAATAAGCCCGTTTTATTCAGGATTATATGATGTGTTCGTCGTATTTACAATTCCAAGTGCCCTGCAAACATTCGTCCATATAACACTTGTGAATTACGTCCCTATGTCTGACACAATGATGTCAGGTACTCCAAATCTTGATAACCAACCGTCCAAGAAAGCTCCAGCCCCTGTACTAGAGGTGATATTAGGAATTGGGATACGTTCTGGCCACCTCGGATACCGATCCATTATAGACAGGTCATAGCGCTGTCCTTTGACGAGTGTGAACGGGCCAATTATATCAATGTGGCTGAAGGCAAGTCTCACTGATGGTGGATCGAAAGAGGAAGTGGGCATGGAGGTTCTAAAAGGCTTCGTTTGTTGACATGCAATGCGACATTCTTCAGTGAAATTTTTAATATCAGAACGTAATTTAGGCCAAGCGTAGAAAAGTGATACCCTTCTTAAAGTATCTTTGAATCCTGGATGATTATCGTCGTGGCTTGAATGAATAATTCGTCGGCAAAGTTCTGGAGAGGACACTACGACAGGAAAAAAGTCTTCGTTCCCGAAGCCTGCAAGTAAAGTTCCTGAAACACACTTGAGACAAGGTTTAACTTTAAAATTTAAGATCATGGAGTTTTTGATCTTCTATTACATCTTGAAGAAAATTGGGACTTAATTCAATGTGTTGACATTTTTCGAAAGAATATCCGCAGTGTAGTTTAATTTTCCTGAAATATGCTCAATCCTGCGATTAAACTCTGCTACATATGCATATGTACAGAATTGTCTTTGAGTCCAGGAGGGATTGCTGGAAAGGGAAACTGTTGAATGCTTTCGTTAAAAGCAAATAATTAAAAAGGGCGTAATGATAGCTGTTTTATTGATGGAGTTTCCACTCATGGGTATTTGATTGTAAGCTCTGTGCAAGTCCATGTTACTGAAAAAATCCACCCCTCTCATGTTGGCCACGAACTCCCTTAAATTTGGAAGAGGAAATCGATCTAGATCCGTCATGTGATTTAATTCACGATAATCACCACACATTCACCAGCCTCCTTTGGCTTTAGATACTACATTAATTGCTGATGAAAAATTGGAAGAAGATGGACGAATTATTCCCTCTTCTAGAAGTCCATCATTTCGTTTTGAACAAAATTTAATTTAACACCATCCAGCTTGCGGAATTTTGCAAAGCAGGGAGGACCCTTAGTTTCGATGTGATGTTTAGCTCCATGAGTTGGGTAAGATTCGACGATTTTTTATCATCAAAAACTTCAGGGTATTGTGATTGAACCCATTAGGTTTCTGATAATTCTGAAATGAGGCATGGATCATTAAAAAACATTTTCTTGTTGAATAGGTTAATATTAATTTTTGTAGAAATGAAGAAGATCAGCCCGTAAAATAAGGTGGCCTGTAGATACAACAATAAATTTCCATTGGAAAGTTACTAGATTTTACAATTTGTACTCTTACAGTTTTAGTACCGAGAACTTCTACTGGATTCCTTCATAACCAAAGATAGGTCGAATTTTAACACGAATGAAATATTTACAATTCGTCGGGGATATAACGGATATCTGGGCACCCGTATCTAAAAGAAAATTAATTGAATTTAAATTGTCTTTAATTAATAAGAAATTTTAACGATTATTTAATGCCTCGGTCCCATGGAACCGAAGACAATTTATACTTTTTGAATCAATGAGTTAAAATGACAACCAGGACCTGAGCAATAGTTGCATTCAAGCCAAATTTTGAATGATAACAACATATTTTTTTAATTTTGCAGATGTTGTGGACTTTAAAAAAGCTCCACTAGGTCTCTTTCTAATCAAAGGTGTGACAGTGGGAGAAGAAGATGAATCGTTGACAGTAGAAATGAAAGTGTTTGTAACTTCCTTTGCAGCCGTGCACATATCTGCAAAATTCTCAGTCATAAGTGTTGATTGTGCTCTCAACTATCGCTGTTGTTTCTTTGGAGCATTCCTTATTAGTGCCTCTTTAATCCAACTTTCGAAAATCCTTTGGGTATTCCTCATTCAAAAGACGTTCAACCTCATCTTTTACCTCCATGCTCGAGAGCCCGGAAGTATCAACCATCATGTCAACTACTGTTTTTATCCTTGCGCAAGATGATAGCCCAAATCGGAGTAATATGGATTTCTTCACTCCCTCCTAAGTGAGATTCTCCTCACGAAGAGGAATAATATTGAAAACTTCACCCGGCAATGCTGACGCCATAATACTATATTTAACTATGGTATGACAAATCCCTCTCAATGCAAAATCAAATCTCCGGAACGAGTCCTCAACATCCAAAAAACCGAACATAGGAAGGCGGAGGTTGGCCAAGGTCATTGCTCAATTCCCCTCTTCCGTTTTAATCAGCCATGTGTGTTTTTGGGAAGACACAGGTGTTGATGTTTGCTTTCCGGGCATTTTTGGAATCACGTCGGGGTCACCAATGTAAAGTATTTAAAGTTCAAATATCTACTGATTATATTCTAGATAAATAATAATAGTAACAAGTAGAAAAAGAAGAAGTCATCAAATAAAACTTCAACATATATCTTTATATTTTGGGCTACATAAATAAGTCTTTTTTGAGTCTTGTCAAAAATGGAATCCTAAACAGTCCAACGAATTAATCTAAAAATGAGCACTTAGACGTTTAAAATGACCAAGCATGTTCCAATTATGTTCTTTGGACCCTCGAGATCACTAAAGAGCTTCTTTCTTTTTTCTCCAAGAGAGATGGGTTAGTTTGAATAGGATCCAATTTCATTTTGAATATTTTAATTTTTTTAATGATATTTTTCTTTCATTTTACCCGTAATTTTCTATTTTGTTTTCAGTTCAGTTATTTTATAGTGTACTTTTTATATTTTTTGTTTTGAGAGTAGTAAAATTCAAATAAAAAATGAAATAGAAGAGGCTTATTTTTCACGGAACCTATTTTACATTCTCTCTTTCTATATACATCTCTTTTTGTGTGTTTTTTTCTACATTATTTTCTCTCTCTTTTTATATCCATCTCTCAGTCTCTTTTCTTCTGCCTTCATTATTTGTATATATTTACCGTTATTCAGCCCTGCGACGTGGGTATCCTTTACAAATATCCAAAAAGTTGATGGTGTTTTTTTTAAATCGTGAAATAACCTAAACCAGCAATTTTTTTTTTTTTAGTAAAAACTTTATTTACTTCCCAATATCACGATCTTTAAGCTTAATTCATTTGTTTTCTGCGTTTTGACATCCTTTCATACAGATTATAAAAAGTAATTTTTTCACTAGCTTTTGTTAGTTTTTTTTTTTAATCCATCCTCTGAAGTTGCTGGCGCATTTTCATTGAGTTCCCTTTCTACCAAGGCTCATAAATTTTTATTGGGAGACAAATCAGGACTGTTGGCAGGGCATATGCCTTTGCCCAAGAAAGAATCCAATTTGTCTGAACACCACTTATATGGCTCACTTATTACATTAGGAAAATTCAATATGCCTAATGATTGTATCAGCATTATTTCATTTTATTCTGACCCAAAATATTTTTTTACAATAAAACAGATATTTTTAATACCATCTTCATCTTTTAGACATACTTTATAATACACATATTTTTATAAGATACTATAAAACATTTTTCATAATTGTTGGTGGTATTCTTCACCAAAAGATAAAAGTTAAGAACGCCCATGTTCATGTCCATTACAAAAATATATCGCCAAGAGTAAAGGAGAAGCTGCATTTGAGATAATGTGATAGTTTCCATGTTAACACCAAGAGCAAATTTTAATGAAGAGTCAAGACAAATACTACATATTTTTCCAAGTTAGTATAACTTTTTTTTCCACAGAAGAATTGAATGTCACTTTTATTTTATTTTTAACAACACAACCTCAACACATTCACCCTTTTAATTGAGTATAGTAGATAAATTCTGTCACAAGATAAAATGACAAAAATAATATTGTGACGTCATCTGTATGATTATAAAAAGTTGGTTCTTGCATGAAAAATTCGACTTAACAATTATAATGAATTTATTCAAGTTATCAAGCACATTCCCCCACTTTTTTAAAAGCTTTAAGCGTGAGTAAAAACCATTTTTATAATAACTTTGCTCCGTAACAACATGCAAACAAAATCAGGATTCTCTTTAATGAATATAATAAACTTTACTTTTAATACATAATTTTATTTAAATATTATGTATATCAAAAAATGTTTAATCAAGGAATATCAAACTAGAAAAATATTTCCTCATGATTTTTTACTGTTATTGCGAGTGTATATTTATGCATGTTTTATATGTATTCATATTTACATGTAAAATTATTTCAAATTAGCACACACTCATTCAAGCATGTTAATGGATATAGAATCTTACAAATTGGCTATATTAAATGATAAAGTTGCATAGAATATGATTTATTTTTATGTAGAAATAAATCTGCAAGGAATGTGATAAAAATCAAGGTGTTATATAATTTTAAGGACTGCAGATCCCTGTATTATATCATACAAGAAATAAAAAAGGGTGTAGAGTCCAAATTTGGTAGGAATCCATCGAACCACTAACTCTTGCATCGTTTTGGGGGATCTAACGATCTCCAGCAAGTGGCCTTGAACGTAATTTGCAATCTCCAGTTTCTTATTTCTGCCCCCGCGTTGCAGAAGTGTCTGCCCGTTACTAAGAATAGCGGAGGTGGCTTTCAACCAGTTTAAAATAACACACATAAAGCGTCCTCTTTTAATTTCTTTAATACGACGAAAATGTTGTGGTTTGGATTTTTTTATTTATTATCTATTAGTTTATTTTTTATAATATTATATCTGTGTTGGTAGTAATTTGTGTGTGTATAATAATATACAATCAGCTGTGTTAGAAATAATTTACAACTATTATCCTCTCCCTTTTTCTCTCTCTTTGTTTCTATCTCTCTTTTCCTTTTTCTTCTATAGCTACGGCAGTTTAAATGTCTATCTCTATGGACTTTTTTTATAGATCAATTCAAAAATGATTTTGAAGAATAACAATTGACATCTTTGGAAAATAAACGTAAACTATAATTGTATTACACGCATTCAAGTAGATTTTTTGTACAACTTTATGGATAATTCGTGCATATATACAAATTGAATACCAAAATAGGCTTTTCAATTATTTTTTCCACGGACAGAGTAAGAAAAGTTTGAAAATTTTTAAGAAACATCATGGTAGACAGAAATGAAATATATTGGTCCTTTTTTAAAAATATTTTAATTCAAACTTGGTTGACATATTTGGAACGTTTATTCATGTCATTAGACAGGATAATATTGTATAGGCTGCGAGATCGTAGAAACCACACCCGAGAGCATGTCATACAGAAAAGGTCACTTTGAGAGACATATATATTTTCACAAAGATCACTGTATATTTCATATGTCATGTTTGCTGATTTTCAAACTATAAAGAAATGTTTTAAAGGAGAATGTCAAAGTTACCTTTTTTTAAATTTTTGCTCACTGAAATTAATAAAATATTCCCGTCCTTACTCAACGTCATTTCTTCGTGTGTCTCTGTTCCTCTTTTCTCTGTTTTTCTTGTATTGTTCCCCAATGAATCGTTATTTTGGAACAAAATAGTATGCAAATGAGCTGGTGCTTGTCTAAATACATAAAGCAAAGATATCCTCGGCCTAGGTATCTGGTATATAAGTAGGTATCCCGTGAGGCAGGGGGTTTAATATTTCTGTCTTTTAAATGTTTAGGACTTGCTGACGACGTAGACGATGGTTCTAGAGACGCCTAGGTGCTTGGATACTTCTGTCGTGGCTTTTCCAGTTAAGAAATGTGGGAATGGAAACTCGTCAATCACATTCAAATATCCTTTTATCAACTTGCACTTAAGCAATATAGCTTTGGTATGTTTTGTTTTGTAACTCTTTAATATATCGAAACATAAATTAATTTAAATGAATCAACCTTTTTTAATTATTGAATTAGTAAGTGTTCAGATTTCAATGTAACACCTGGTGTTTATGCATACATTTGTAAAAAAATATGGTTGGTTAATGTGTGAAAAAACGAAATTGGTAATTCAAATGATGTGTTGAGGAGAGCAGGATAAATCTATTAAACTTAAATCCCGCTGAAATCACTCTGTATCTAGTAAATAAATAGTGAATAATTACTCCAATATCGATCTTCAATTATACTCCTAGTTTAACAAGGAATTACTACAAATCCTCAGTTATTCTCCATCAATCATGAGCACATTCACTTTACTTTTAGTTATTTTCTCCTCTAGAATGGGGAAAATAAAGATGTATTGCTCTCGTCTAAGATTACATTTTTTTATAACTCTTTTAATGCAATTATTTATATATTCATGAAAAGTATTTCAAATTATCACACTTTCATTCAAGCTTGTTAATAAATATACAAATTGAGTTCATTAATAGCCTTATCAATCCTTTTTTTTTTTTGTACATAGGTCTACGTCAAAAATAAGTTTCTACTACATCATCATTTTCTTTGACAAATTGTTCTCATTAAAAAGAGCGTTGTTTGTGTTGTTGGTAGAAAAATAATCAAACTAATAATGTGTTTATTCATTATTAAATCTAATGATTCATTTAAAAAAAAAAAAACTTCACATATGTTGTAATCCTCCAAATGCATTTTCTTAGTTATTTTCCTTATAAAAAAATAATCGAAATAACTGTTAATGCTCATTTTTTTTTTTTTTTTTTTGCATTATTGTTGAATACAAAGTTTACATTGTAGTTATGAATTAAAAATGCAAAGTTATTTCTTTTGAATAAATTAGTAACACCTGTCTTAAAAAATATAGCTCTTTTCCTCTAAATATTAAAATATATAGATTTTCAGCCCAGATATTGGGAAGTGTTTCTGTTTCTTTTATTTTGTTTGATAGGAAGCAGAGGTTTGATGAGGAAGCAGGAATTACTGCAGCTATCAGTTACTGAAAAGTTCTTATTATTCAATAGCTCATAAACAATCGAGTAATTAACACACTACAGCCAAAAAAATTATTTAAAAAAAAGTTGAAACAATTCTTGGAAAAATCTGTGATATACATAATTAAATGTAAACATACAATTATATTTATAAAAAAATATTAAAAGATCCCGTAGATCCAAATAAAAACTAATTAACTAACCTAACTTCCGTAGCATTTAGATATAAGAATACAGGATATATGACTTAAGAACATAATTGTTCTAAGCTATTGGATAAAATCTTGAGCATAAAAATAAACGTACTCAAATAAGTTCTGTTTGTATTTAAGAAAATACATCATAATGACTAACTGAATAAAATTAATTTGCGACAATTAATAAAGCAATGTCTCTATTTCATAAAATTTCTTCAAAAACGCAAAAAATTCACATTTCACTGAAATGCTGTAACTTTATAACGTCTGAGGGGTAGACAGATTAAGAAAAAATCAACTGTTATATCTTAAGCTCTTTTTACCTCCATCACTCAATAATAGAAAAAAAAACTTGGTGAATATGATGGATAAATTAAAAACAAGATAAAAATATATAAATTTCAGCTAGGATTAGCCACAAGGCTGAAACAGCAGAAACACTACTGATCTCTTAAATATATGGCGACACTCTTTCCTTTGTGTAATTTTCCCTCTATCGACAGCTGTTATTCCATTTAGGAAAAACTCTTCCTTTACCCTCGGTCTATTTAGAATCGTTCTAAGGAAATGTGAAGTTCATATACTTTTTTTCCACTATAGTCTACCAATAATTAGGCAAGAAATGAACTATAATAATGATCAACTTTTCACAAAATGACCTATAAATTATAATTTGATCAATTTCTAGCCTTTATCTGCATAATATACTGGTTGCAAATTTAACTTTAGAAAGGATGATGCTGTGTTACAACTTGTGAGGAAGGGGATGTCATTTTGACATCAATTCTAAAAATTCAAAAACATCATAGTATTGTCAAAATTGCATCTCTTGCCTGTTCACATTAAACACCACAATTGCTTTACGTTAATCATTACTTTGACCTACGAACGACAAAATAAAAAGGAAAAATAGTGGGTTTTTTATAAATTGGCGATATCGATGTTTTACCTCAATAAAGGTAAGGTTATCCAAATTTGCACTTTTTTTTAATCTAAGTGGAAAAAGTTTTTGCAAATTTTCGTAAATATAAGTTGCCTTACATTGGTTGCTATATGCAGATAAACAGACAAATAGGCAAAAAGCTATTTTAAAATTTTTTATTGTTCTTTAAGAAAATCAAAAAATGATTTTCATAAACATTTATAAATAATCATAAGGACAATATTAAAACACAACCAGGTTTTTTTTCTAATATGTGAAACTCAAAACTTTAAGGCGGTTGTGCTACCTCTAAATAATCAAAGAAATTGTGAAAACTTTGTAAATCATATATTTTTTTTTTTTTTCAAGAGAAAGGCATTTAAATCTTTTATATTTTACTTTTTTACAACAAGTGATTTAATGGGTACCCTATTGTACATCTATGGGCTCAAAAAATATGTTTGTATTCTAGGATGGGCATCAAAGCATGAACTCAAAAGTTTTCTAGCATTCATTACCTCTTTTTGAAGGTGCCGTAGGGTCTTTATGTATAAGAACTATCCGAAGACGGCATTGACGGACTTATTGACGGTACTAGTAGCTACGGAGAAGTCGGTGGTGATTTGATTGATTGATTTGGTGAGGCCTTCCTTCATATTCTTGCCCAAGCTTGAGAAAAGAGGGATTGCTCTTTTCTGTTTTATACAAAAAAGTTACGGTATATAATTAGCCTTTGTTCGGGTATTTAGACTTAACCTTTAGAACAATTCCTCAAAATTTGGTAAGGATTAGACAATATCTTGTGTTGACACAATTTTCTTTTCATTACAAATCTAAATTTTTTAAATTTTTTATAAAAATAAGTTTTAATCATATAGAATTAGGTGATATCTTTTATTATATGATCAGATTTTGTCGCTGGTTAGGAAAGTGATGTGTCTACATAGTCATTGCATGGCTTCTCTCTCCTCTCTTTTGCGTCATTTACAACCTATAAGTTTTCTATAGTTGATTTTATTTTAATATAGTGTGCTACTTGATTTCCGTTTATATACAAGTGTCTTTAAAAAATCATGACTAATATTCCAAAGATCTAGTGTAATTTTGATTAGATATATAAATGTTGAATCTTATTTGTAACACATTGGGATTCTTCATATTTCACTATTCAATTCACTGAAGGAAACTGTTCAACTTTAAGTTGTTTAATGTTTGCTAAATAATATAACGCTACTTCTATATAGCTTGGTAATTTTGATGTCTTATATAGATATATACATGCTCTTATGTCTTGTTTAGGCTTAGAAATTGTCATTTCCAAAGTGTAGTAACTGATTTGAAGATCCCTGATGTGAATAACTCTTTATTATTGAAAGAAATATGACATAAATAAAACTTATAACATAGGATTTTGTACGTAATAACACTGATAGAAAAATATCAATAAGGGAACCCTAAATATATCCCCATTTTTTTGAAATTCCGTATTCAGCCCCAGTATGATAAATATAAGGGCTAAGCAAATGGCCAACAAGATCGACAGAGATCGGGAATAGCAATTACACTACTGTACAGGAACTCCAGATCTCTCTTTAAATTTTCCCTTCTACTCATACTTACTTAGATATGTTTCTTCCATCCTTCTTCATCTTAGCCACATGGAAAACCAGGCGAATGGACTAATTCACTTTGTCTTCACCACCTAAACTTCATTATCTATGCAATATGAGATGCACTGCTTCTCAGGCTTTTCCTTCACAAATAATGGCAAGATGTTTGTTTATACACAAAGGAAAGTTTAATCAGAATGTAAAAAAAAATCACTAAATCTTTTTACATTCATGAAAAAATAACATTAATTAATAGTCCACGTTGTTTGGCCTAATCCTGTATGCAAGAAGGGCATAATAGTTCTTTATAAATTTAATAATAAAATCTCGTTCTGGTTTGTAAGCAAAAAATAAATTAAAACTAAACGTATGAATCCAGGCAATTTGAAGAATATTTTTGAAGAGAGCATCATATCTGTCAGGACTATTTTTTAGACTACCTAAACGCAGCAAATATGGTTTAAATCAAGTATTCACAAAGCGCAAGCCATCTATAATTAAGTATAAGACAAGAATAACTCTAATTCCCTCATTAATTCAACTCAGAGTCGAACAAATACTCACAATTTAAACACAGTAAACAAATCTAAATGCTACTCATAATCATTAATGCATATTTTTCTTAGGGTTTTATAATATCAGCGGAAAAGGAACCGTCAGTGAAAGGAAATAAATGGTCAATCTCATAGGAATGACTATGTCATCGATACTTCACTTTACTTTAACGTTATAACTCTGTAGTAAACCATTATTTTTACTCTTTGTATCTTATACGTGCATTCATTAGTTATTACTTTATTCTGAAATGTTCACTTTTCAAGATGGAAATACCAATATCAAAAACTTTGTCAAATTATAGAAAAATCTATAAATTATCAAATAAAAAAAATTTCAACTTTTTTTGATCGTATTTTATTACTCCTTCATGTAAATTTAATTTTAGAGTAGAAAAAAATATTACATTGAACGAACCTAAGACTTTTTGTTGTTGCAACTTGAACAGTGGTTTTAGTTTCCACACCTAAAATCATTATATTGTATTACTGAAGAAAAACATCTTCACATTGCAAACTACAAAAAACCGCTCACCCTTTCTCGTTCGTATTTTATACTTCTTTACTTATTTGCATACTTTAAGAACAAAAATTAATGTTTAAATTTTAAAAACATGTTGTTTATGCATTTTGCATATATTTTTTTTTGTATTGTTTATACTAACGAAAAATATATTTTCGTTGAAAAAAATATTTGAAAGTGTTTTTATATAAAATATATGACAAACATTCTTAAAAAACATATATTTTGATATGATAGCTAAAAAAAGGTTACATAAGAGTCCATGATAAACGAATATAATAATTGTAGGTAATTGTCGATACCATATAAATGTGACCTGTCTACTAGTTATTATCTATTATTATTGTTGTTATTGTTTGGTATTCATAACCTAACACACTTATGATTATTGTATACTTAGAGATTAATTACTCTTAAGGCTTAAGGTAGGCTTAATAGTTAGCTGTACACTTTAAAAAAGTTCGTTTACAGTTTTGTGTTTGGTATAGCTAAATATATGTTACTGCGTTCCGAAATTGAAGTAAAAAAAGGTAAAATTTGATACAATCTTCTGTATTACTCCGATCAAGATGACAAAGCGGAGCAGGCTGCCAACAAAATGTTTGCTATGGACCAAATACAATATCGAATGCAACAGCAACGCAGGGTTTCCAACAATTTCATTCTAGTAACTATAAATATCGAAGATATCAATAAAATAATAGAAATCGTCGAGATGGACGGACATATGAGCACTTATTTGATTTTCCCAGGAACTGAATATTGCCCAGAAAAACGTTAGGAACTATCTACATCTGATAATTGTAAATATGTTAATTTTATTCCGAAAATAAAGCAGAACAATACTCAAAAAATTTTACTTCACCTACTATTTAACAAATTCTATCGACAAATAAATATTAATTTCAAAATGGTCGTGGCTTAAAACCAGATTGACGTACTTTCGTAACGATTAGAAGGGAAATACAGAATGGATTATATTATTTAAAACAAATATTTTAATTCAGACTGTTTGAAGAAGCTTATTTATAACTAAATGCATGGCTAATTTTTTCCCATGCCGTTATTTCAGCACTAGGGTACATATTTATAGTTAAAAAGGTTATTATTCTATTTTTCCTTCGAGATACCGATGTTCATTGAGTTAATAAAAAATATCTTACTGAACTTATTTGGCATCCACTATATTTAAAAAAATATTGTAACATTAATCTTTTTATGAAATCTATTAAGTTAATGATACAACTTCACATGTTTCGCACTTTTTATTTATATTTATCTAAAAATAATAATGTTTATAAAATATTGCATCAATTAACTTAATCTTAGGTTTACATAAAATTGTTCTAATTTGTTCAAAGCCAAAGTATATGTTATTGCAAATAGATATTCTAAAAAATATTCATGAATTATAGAATTATCCCCAAAGAGAAACAAAAAAATCTTTTTGATATGTGGTTATATATTTATGTTAAATTAGCATGGAGCCAACTTTTTGTACATAAAATTGCTCAAAGCTTTGTGATAAAAAATTTGCCTCTACATTCAGCATAATTAACCCTTTAACTTCGAAATTTTCACTTTGATGAAAATCTCAAAGATGATTAGAGTGATAAAATATACAAATTAAGACCACTGATAGTCTATTTGAACAGAAGGTTCACAAATTTTTTCTCCTATAATTGTTAAGCTCTACATCCAAGGCATGTGGGAGTCAATCTCATAGATCAAAGAACTGCTTTATTACACCAAGATGCAGTTTTCAACACAGTTTTATCTAAGATTTTTTTCAATCTTCTAGATATAGTATGTTATATCGTTTATAACATTAAATATCCAATAAATTGACTTCAAAGTTATGATTGACAAGAGTCTTATTAAACTGTTTGAAGGGGTAAGAGGGCAACCCAATGGTCTACACCCCCGAAAAAAGAAAAAAATGTATTTGGTATAATGGACTGTCATTATGGAAATTTACAAGGGTTTCAACAAAAAAGAAAAAGATGTATTTACTATGCAAGCAAAAATGTAGAAAATCGAATTTTTGTCATTTGTATGGCTTGTAATTTTGCTTTATACTTGGTAAGAAATAGAAATTGCTTCGTTATGTTTCACATGTAAGCAGTTGTTATAGTAACTTTAATCAATTTTTCATAAAAGAATTATTACTTAATTAAATTATAAATAAAAACTAAATCAAAATAATTAAAATATGTTAGGAATTCAACTCCATAGAGTAACTTTAGTATTTTGTTTATACATAATAAACAATTACCGTTAACACCCAGAGGAACACGAATGTCCCATCAAATTAATTCTAATTAGTGCTAATATGATCAAAGAGATCAAGAATTAATTATAATTATCTTTGATTTTTTTTTTCAATTCCTTGTGGGTCTGAAAGGGTTAAAAGCAATCCTATAACAATAATTGTATTAAAGAATTGATACAAAATGTATGACATTTTAAAATCATAATCGTCATCCAATTTATAAAAGTAATGCTGTTTTCATTAAAAATGTCAGTCAAATTGAAATTTTTTGAGTTATTTCGAAAGAAAATGAATTTTTTATTTATTCAAAGTGCTAATTTTTTTTATAAATATCAATGAAAATATGAGTTATTTTATATACAAGTATATCAAACTACTAAGATTAGACTTTTTTGTTTTATGAAAAACAAAAATAAGATTTTTTTAAATTTAAAAACATGAGTAAGAGATTTGCATTTGTTGTCTGTTTAATGTTAAGTTATAGAACTCAGGGGATGAAAAAATCCACAAACATAACATGGAAAACTTGTTTTTTTTGTGGAAAAATTATATTTTTTTATGAAGGAAGGAGTCCCTATAACATTTTCATCTATATAAAAGTATTTTCCCATAAAGAAGCAGAGTAAAATTAAAACCCAAAGTTATTTTGATCCATTGTTTTGAAACTAATAAAAGTAGGGTCACGTTTAGCAGGATAACCCAAAAACTAAAATACATATTATCATGCAATTTTGACAGCTATCTTTTGTAGATTGGTACTTTATGAAATTGAATTAAATTTAAAAAAACGTAGTGCTTTCTAATTGTAAAGTTCGGGACTTTTCAGCAATTATGTTAATATAAATATATTATAACAAATTTGCAAGTGAATACGTGAAGTTTGCAAACTGTAGAAATGCAAAATTCTTAAATTACAGCATCAATTATGGCAAAAAATATATTGGTAATGAAACTATCCCATTTTAAATTTCAAAAGGTTCAAGTCCAAATGGTATGTATGAAGTTCCTAATTTATTTAAGTTTTCCTTTTTCTTCTTATTTTTCATATATTTATAAATTATTTATCAGTCCAATTTAGATTTATTTCTATTTAAATCTATTATACGAATTCCATACTTCATATTATGGCGTGGAAAAGTGTTATATTTTTGAATAAGTTAATATGTTTTGTATTTCCTTTCATCCCTTGCCATGATTTAAATACAGTTTTAATATTTATATAAACAATTAAATATGGTTTGTTATAAAGTTCCTCTGTATTCATTAATAAAAAAACCGTAAACCAAATCATAGCTCGTCAGATGGTATTTCGAAAATACATTAGAGGGATTACCGATCATAACGATGCAAAAAATATTTTATCATCATTAAAGTAACAGAGCTTTTACATAAAAAGATATCGTCCTAATCATAAATACAAATGTGGCTTAGTAAACTATTAAACATTTTTGTAGTAAATAGTTTAATACAAAAAAACAACAACACAGATTAATCTACTAAAAAGGTTTAAAAAAAAAGATAATTTACATTCATAAACCCATATTGATAATTTAACATTACATAATAAATAAAACAAAACAAGTTTTTTAACAAATCTGATTGAAAAATCAAAACTAATAATGTGTGTGAACTACTGGTCTTTGAAATAAAGGGAGTACATACAGTGCTTACAATAATGCTTGTCTAACCTTCTGGGACAATAGTTATTTGAAACAGCTAAATGCTGTCTGAACGGAGAAGTTGTCCCAATTCAAAAACTCAGAACTTTTTGACATTTAACGCAGTTGTATTATTGTATAATAATAGGTTTTTGCTTTATTTTAACAAGTTAACATTAAGAGGCATTCTTATATGAGTATAACAATAGAAAATGCATATTGCAAAACTTTTTAAACAAAAGGCAGCTATAAAAATATTAAAAAACAACCTTCTTTTTAATTTTTAATGGTCCGATAGAGTTGCACCGATTAAGTATACGTAAACATTACAATATTTAATGTACTCCGTCTGTCTCCAATTATATTTGAGTACTTAAATATTAATTAGATTCCCTTCTCTAAGAATGAACGAGACGCAAACCTACGGACACATTGTCATTAAAAATATAATTTCTCCCGATTTAAGTTATCCATTTTTTTGCAAAACATATTTTCTAGTTCATTATATGAATAATACTATCTTTTAACAAATCCTGTGACGTTAATTATAATTGTCCTAATAACACTTATTAATTCAACAATTAATAGAAGTTTAGTTATTCAAATTACTTCATTGTACGTTATATTAAAGCATAAACAATTTGCTACAATACAAGACAATCATGACCTCTTTAGTTAATTTACAATTTGAGAAAATCGCTCTTGAACATGATATAAATGTTGCAGAGAAAGGAAGGGTCTGTCCAAAAGGCCGAATAGGACCAGGAAAAGTTAAAGAATACAGCCAAATGATAGTCCCCTCAAGTCCTTGAGAGCCAATGCAAGAGATCTTTGGGTTTCACACCAGAGTATCCAGTGAGCTCTCGTAAAAGTGGATTGTGGCTTTTGACAACGGCAATGAAAGCAGCCATCTCCTCCGTTGCAATATTCTTTTGAATGAGTACTTTTTAATTCTTTTTTGATACTTTTTACAACCTTATAACCTTGATGCTAACCCCCTCAACTATATCTTTTGAATACATGTCGAGGGGAAGGTCTTCAGTGTTCGGCATCAAAACACTGAGGCCCTCAAAGCTACTCTCACTCAGCACTGGGACGGCATGACAGATGACTACATCTACAGCAGTCCCAAGTCCTACCGCCCCCTGGAAGCCACCATTGTCACTAAGCAGGGCTATATTAATGATTTAAATCTCTCAGAAACACATTTATTAATAGATTTTTTTTTTAAATTCTATTGTTAATTAATAAATTATAACTTTTTGATGTTTAAAACTAAAAGTATTCAGATTTTTAATTATAGGTCAACAGTATGATAGTTCAGAGTATCTTAAAGATCTTCTATCTCTTAAATATCTTCTTTTAGAGCAATAATAGCAAGATCCTAGTTAATGTTGTATTAAAATATTTTACCTTAGGCAAAATATTACCCTTTTTGCCTAAGAACATTTTCCTTAAAACCATTTTGCCTCAAGGATATTTTAACTTTATAAAAAAATAATTGATATTTATAAATCATTTTTGGCTAAGATAGATGTTCCTTTTGATTTTTTTACCAAAAATAAGTAATGTGTATTGTTATAAACCACATTATATTTTTGAGTCATTATCCAAAAATTTTATTTATTCACCAACAGAATTTAAATATGTAATTTAGTCAAACCATAGACAAAATAGGTCTTAAATTAGCATAATAAGAAAAACAAAAATAGATAAACACGCCAAAAATTGGAAACAAAGAATTGCAAATCACTTGTCTGTTAGCAATTATCATTAGGGATTATGGATAATACATACTAGAAACCCTCATGGATTGACAATTTGAATAAAATGTGTAAATCTCCATTTTTTTATGGAAATTTTAATAGTCTATCTAGAATATTTATGTTTTTGAAAAGAAAAAAAACATTCAAAATATTAGGCAATATCATAATTCAATACATGATAATAGCATCATTAGTCCAACAAAATAAATATTTAGTACTGTTTATAGAAACATATATTGCATATTTTGATTTTAACCAAAAATAAACAATAACAAGTTTTAAACTAATTTATTATGTAAAGACAAAATATTATTTAGGCAAAATGGCTCAATGTCAAAATGAACTAAGACAAAATGTCCGAAGGCAAAATTACCAACACACTTAGATATTCCAAGCTCGAGGTATAGTTTATTCAACTGAAATTATTTCAATGCACATTTTTAGTCAATATGACAAGAAGATAAAATGACAAGTGACAAAGAAAATAATATTTACATTTTTCATCAACAGACTCTTGGATCTATGGCATTGACAGGCAAATAATTAACAAATGAAAAATAATCATGAATAAAAAAATGTTGTTAGGGATCTGAACCTTGTATAAACCCTTTGAATAAAAATAACCTGTCATGACCAATTTGTATTCAAATATTGCATAGCTCTTCCAAGAACTATCAAAGTGAACCTAGTAATTAGTAATTGCTAGATGACGAAAAGTGCATCAATTTCATTTATAAATGAAATGAAAATATTTTTATCTACATAAAATTCTATATAGATCAAACTAACCTCTTAATATAACAAAAGAATTAAGGAGAATACCAATTTGACGTCGTAAAAAATTTAAACGATCCAATTAAAATGTCAAATATCACCTTATCTAGATAGTATGTATTTATATATTATAAAGAATAAAATATTAGTTAGCAACAAAAAAAAACTTTACCTTCGATATAAAGCCATATGGGACCTCTCAACTGGGATTTGAAAAGAAGGGAAGACATTCAAACTCTTATATATCTTTTTTTATTTATTAAATTTTTGTGTGCATATTCTTTTTTACAAATACAATCTTCCTTGAAAAAATTAAATTACTTTCGAAAAACGAATAATATTGTAATAAGAAAATATAATTTTGTGTAATAAATGTACACTGTACATATATAAAACATTATGTACTTTATAATCTGTAAATAACAGTGTCATTATACGAAAATATTTGACAAATTTATTATTAATTCTTTTCAAAAAATGTAAATTTACATAACTGTTATTTTTTTTTTACATTAAATAATTTGATTAAAAAAATGTATAGATAATTTTTCTAAAATCTACTCGATCATGTAATCATTATTTGTACAAAGTAGTGATGTTCTTAGCCGATATTATTTAGGGACTACTTCTACTGTGTATATGTTGACAAATTAAAATTAATAGTAGAAAATCAGTTAATATGTAATCCAATCCCATATTCCTATCTTCTGCAGGGCTCATAATAAACTTTTTGCATTGTATCTTCTGATAGATCTCGAAATATTAATTTCTGGACCACACGGTTTCATTTTCCATGACTTTGTGATGAGACAATAGGAAAAAAGTAAGGTATTGATCGTATTATTTTGTTATTAAACTCTCTACCTTTTCAATTACCGGAGTAAACTCATCAAATAAATGAGAGTAAGTCTCAACCCTTCATCGAAAGAAAAAACACAACCTATTTTCAGGATGCCCTTTAACTTTCTTGTGCACAAAGAGTATATTGCAATTCTAAAATAAAACCATTTTTTTATTGGTTGTCTTCGAGTCTGTCCTTAGAAGGGATCTGAAAAAGTTGACAATTTATTTGGAAAAGAAGCCAAGACTATCAAAGGAGGAGGGGGATATCTTCTGCTCCCCCTGAGAATTCCCTTGGTGGGAAATTTCATCAGAGGTTCTCTTTGAAATATGAAAATTCGTTCGAGTGGAGTCGATTTTGCAGGCCAAACAGCAAATTCAGGTGATCTGTTAACAAAATTGCCTTAGAATAGTACAAATTATCTTTTTGATCATATGTAACATTATCAAGACCTGCATTGCCCCTACATCTTTGATTGTTTTTACTGACTACGTCAGCTCATAGAAAATGCAGACATACTACAAAATTGGACCGTTTTCTTAAATACCTAAAGAGAAGTTGTGTAAATTAACCTGAAAGTATTAGTATTAGCTTAGGCGTAATAAAAAATATTTACTGTCTTCATCAGAAAAATGGCTTAAAATAAAAAAATACTTCTTGGTACTCTAAAAGTAAGAGCAAAGTTTGTATTACGGAGATAAACGAATATGGGGCTTTTGTAGGGACAAGGACGAGACGATTAATCAATTTTTGTATTAATTCAAGACAGTTTTTCGAATATATAATGCCATTAGCAAACTTTGAAAGGAACATTTGGTTTGTTATAACGTCCAGAAAGATTATTATTGCAACTAAAACAAATCGTATCTTGTATTCGAAACCTGCTTCCTCGGATATTGATATATCAGGTGTTTTATCCGTTGTGAAACTTCCCTAAGTGGTATAAAAGCCCTAGTCGTTAAACAAACTATAAAATTATGTAGTTTTTTTTTTTTTTTTTCAATGCCTTTGATTAAATTTAGTATATTTTTGTTATAGTCGACGTATATGCTAATAAATATGTTATTGATTTCAATAACTTTCATCGTACTTTTACATTGAATTGTTGGCCATGAGACAAAATAAAACCAATTTTGGCGGGAGTCTATGAAATTATTTTTCGAAATAGTTATTGGGTTATTGAACTAAAATTTTGTTTGCCAAAAAGATTGGCATTGACTGATGCAACTACTTTTCAGATAATATGTTTTTACATAAATATAGTAATCTATGAGTTTTTCCACACTATTTAACTTATTTAATATATTCCCATAAACATTATTAAATTTATTTTCATAATAAACAAAAAAAAAAATACTCAAATAAAACCATTGAATAATAAATTAACAAAATGAAAATAAAATATTATTATGAATGAAATATTTCTTCTATGAAAAAAAATATACAAATGTTTGCACTACTTGAATTTTTTTTATTTAAAGTGTATATTATTTTAAAAGAAACATATATTTTTGAATATAAAACATTATAGTTATTAATGCAACTCCTGAAAAAAGGTACAAAATGGAATATAAAACAGTTATTTCAATTGTGTGCTCTTTAAATTTATATTCTTATATATTAAAGGTATTTATTATGTAGGGAACATGTATCAAACTTTATAAAATATGCACATTATGTTATAAAATATTATTTCAATTAATAAATTTCATCAAAAAAAGCTTAAAATAGGCTTAAAGATTAGGTCTACACCTTAAAGAAAATTATTTAAAGTTTGTAATTAGAAATAAAAAAAGAAAAAATTCGAGGCATTATTCAGTATTACTATGACCAAGGTGAAAAGATGGAGAAAAAAACTGTGCTGTTAATGGATTCAATAAATTATCGAATACTTCATCTTTGTGGTAATTCCAACAATTCTTTTAAGGTAATATGGACGTCGACAATATCGATAAAATAATATAAATTTTCTGGATGGACCTACATATGATCACTTATTCCATTAACCAGGAACTGAAGATTAGCGAAAAACCCGTTTGGAAGCATCTCACTATTATCTTATTTATTTTAATTTTATTGTCATAATATAGTGAAAACGTTTTGAACTTTATAATTCACCTATTATTTCTAATTCTACTTTGTTGACAGAAAAATAAATACAAAACATACAAAGCCGTGTAATAATAGAATTTTCATTTTAAACAAATTCCTTATATTGAAGCTTACATACGTAAGTATCCAGACAATATTTCCAAGTTAGTTTAAACAATTATAGATGGTATTTTGTACTAAATTTGTAACATTTGACACTTAAAAATTAGCCTTTCTATCACTAAATATGATCATTCTCAGCATTGATCAACAACTGTAAACATGACATAGAAACTTATACAACGCTTATTATATTTTTTTTGTGAGGACATGTTTTTCATCACAATAACCTTCATGGATTTCAAGGAGATATTGGTTTACCCTCCTTCTCAGCTCTGACCTCAACTCAAAATAACTCGGGCTAAGGGCATGGCTGATGGACAGCCACTCGTCAACTTCCAAAATAAACTGAAACTAGCTGTCTAGTCTATATATGGAAGTTTTGGCAATATGACAAGTCACTGAGTCTTGAATCCACAAGAACCTTGTATCTGGAATT
Organism: Lepeophtheirus salmonis; assembly: GCF_016086655.4. Lineage (NCBI taxonomy): Eukaryota > Metazoa > Arthropoda > Copepoda > Siphonostomatoida > Caligidae > Lepeophtheirus > Lepeophtheirus salmonis. The sequence goes on along the minus strand of NC_052135.2, from coordinate 72,194,398 downwards.
TATTTAGCTTCCATCCATGGCATCACAATATTCTTGAGAAGATCCAAGAACACTGAGAAGGTAAACTTGATACTGTTTTCAAGAATGTGAGCCGGCATGACATTCCTGTCACTGGTGATCAAGCCAAACACCAATATCTGGGATGTTAACTTTATCTTCAGCACAGTAGGAATATTGCATCTGTCCTCTCTTTGGGTTGTAGGCAGAGTCCAAAGTGAAGTTTGACTCGTCACTGAATAGCTTTACAATGCTTGGATTTGAATTACAAATTTGGCAGAATTTCTTGCCTCTTTGTAGCTGGATGTACTTCATGTTCGTGATACGAAGGCGACACCTTCCAATGCTATATGACTTAAAGCATAAAATTGAAAAAAAAAAAAAAAAAAACGCAACGTTTTTCTTTTTAAAAATATGCATACTAACAAGATAAGGAGTCAAGTGTCACAGATATTGCACGACAGATAAAGAGATACATAAAACGTAAATCTTTTTTGTTTTATCTATATTGGCCTCCACCAAAAAGATATAAATTTATCACAATAAAAATAACGTGCATGCATGATAAATTTAAAAAGACCAGTCTATTTTATTTTGAAGTATGTATTAAATTTAAGATTCAATGAATTTAAAAAAAATAATTATTTCTATTTTAAGAAAAAAGGTTTATAATGTATATTTAAAAAAAAAATGAAGTACAATATAATTGTTCTGAGGTACACGAAAAAAAAAAAAATAGAGCCTTGGTGTCATAACCGTTATTAGTTACAAAAAATTCCCATTCTGATTGTGGGTGTTCATGGCATCGGTCTACATATCAAGATACACCCTAATATATTGACCAATTGAAACTTAGTGATATTTCCCTGTTTTTTTATGATCCGTGGTGCCCATATTGCTGCTTCATAATATAACAATGATTCTTAGCATACTTCTCGAATCCATTTGATGTATATAGGCCGAGAACCCATTAGAAACCAACTAAGTTTCTTGTACCAAACAATACTTTTTTGGTTTTTTGGGAAATATTTATTTATAATCTATATTAGCGTGGGGATCCTAAATCTTCATGAAGGTAAAACTCCAATATGGTGAGAAGTTATTAATTCTTTTAGAAGATGATTTAGACTAATTAAATTTCGAAATAGCAATTATATTAAGGTTTTCCAATAGAAGTCCACAAAGAGAAGGGGTCATTTATAATTTGTTATCACATTATGATAACAGCAAAATATAATAAGCATTGCAGAAATAGGTATCAAAATAAAAGGCTGCATATGCATTCAAAGTCTAAAATTGACTTTTACTTTTTTTATCTTCCTGATATACACAGAGGAAACTGAAAGATTCTTAAGAATGAAATATTTTTCTCAGAATAAGAGACAACAAAAAAGCTGACTTTGGAAGAAACTGGCTTCAAAAGTTTCGACATAGGAGCTTTGGAAAAGAAATGATAATTTTGTTTTCCTCCCTTGGAAGTTCATTCGGGATTTTTTTTTTTTTTTTGATGGAACTCTCCAGTTCCAAATAACTATTACATGAATAAAATATGCTTTGCAAATTAAAATATCGAGAAAAGAGAAGCACATTATCTTTACAAGTCTATAATAATCTTGCATTTGTTTTCCAGTGACAAAATTGGCTCAATAGTAATAAAGAAATCAGGCGTGGGATTGAAGTGTCCAGGTTGTTTAATTATCCAGATAGACCGTATATCACAAAGTACAACTTATAAATGAAATGGATATAGATCTCATTTCGGTGAGTGATTTCTGCATTAAATACAATACATCTAGGGCACTGAACGACTCTTATTCATGAATTAGTTTTATTAGAGTAGGAGACGAAGCAGAGTTGACTTTCAAGACTTTTAAAGAATTCCTAGGATTATGAATGAGAACTCTATCTATTCCTCACTGGGCCTTTCTGTCATTTTATAAAACTCCTTAGTTCTTATTTGTAGAAGTATACGATGGTTCCGTAGAAGATTTGGAAGATTTTATGTATAGAAACCATTATTCACGACATCAAAAGTCACTATCATAGACCTTGACATAAAGAGGCACTGGTGAAATCAACGATTCTGCCATTAAAAGAGACAAGATCCACCCACCGAGTGAAGTACTTGTTCAAGGGATCTCACCGTAAGAGATGAGATCCATTGAAATACAATGAAATTGAAAAAAGTATCAGAAGGCCTGTGAATTGGATGTGCATCATCACCTTTACTGGGTGTTACTAAAAAAAATGACCCTAGCTTTGCTCTTTATCTTAGGATCATTTGACAATTTTAGTGATAACTTTAAAAAAAAGCTATCTTGTTATAGTATCAACTTTAAAATATAATAGGGGCTTATCTATCAGGTCCAGTTGTTTTAAAAATATTGAAAAAGCTAAATACTTCCTCCCAAACTGAATTATTTATATAATTAACCCATATACCATGAGTCTTTCCATTTGTCTCAGTCCTTTCATACACATTTATTTTTGCGGCCTTGTCAATAAAGTGTAGCATCTCTTAAATGCATTGCGGTTAGTTTCTTTAAGTTGTCTTAAATAGAAAAGTTTCATGCTTGATTTTGCAGGATGCCTAATCTCAGTTCATTTATTTTATGATATTACTTAATTGCTCCCTAAATAACCTGTTATGAGTCCAATTCTTTATATATTTTTCTCCTGTGATAACACCTCTTCATGTCTATTATTCTCCTATATTTTCTCTTGGTTCCATAATAAGCTATTCTATCCTTGAAACTCGGTCTTTTGCATAGTTCTCTTTCAGCCCTATCGACAGCCTTCCTCAAATTGTTTATTAACTTTGTCCGCCAAAGAACAATTTTGCTCCGGGATTTTATTGCCTGTTGGACTCCTCCGAGTAAATACATAATAATTATGATTTATTTGTTCAAAATTATTCGCCGGTTAATTGGTAGGAGTTCTGTCATTTTTTCCGAGTACAAAGAATATTTCCTATCTTTGTTTCTCTTATACTATAATATCATTGAAGTAAACTTAACTCTTACGCAATTTATTATGTAGGAACCTCTTCATGCCGTAATTATTATCATTTCTACCGGTATAAAGTTTTTACAGCTCTACAACTTAGCCCTACAAAAAAGAAAAATCTTTTTATCTAGTAATCCTTGACTAAACTTTCTCCCAAATTGAATTTATTCATTTTAGAAAGGGGGAAAAAACATACTTAAATTATGAACACTAATTGTGAATTTTAAAATTATAATTGACTACGTTACTACTAATGAAATTAATATTGGTAATCATATTAATCTTTTGCAATTAATTATTTACCATAAATATAAATAATATATATTTTATATAAAGTCAATACCTAATTTTATTTTCTATATATGATGTACGAACTTATCAACAAAAAAAAATGATATTTTTCTAGATATTCCAGCCATAATAATGTTAAAGATTCAAACAAAATTACTGTTTAATGCCAGTTTTACCGTGAGCAGGGTTTGGATAAAGATGGTTACTGGAGGATACGTCTGATGAATTTTTGATTATGGAAGTTTGTACAAATAAATATTTAACACATGGGTTAATAAGTCCCAGACTAGATAAGAAAACAACATTTTTTTTTTAAACTCATTTTTATTGATCAATATAATCTCCTTTTAGATTAACACAATCTTTCCAAGGTGTCTTTAGTCTTTGGATACCATGGGGTTCGAAAAAATTATCGAGACCTTCGAAATATACTTAAGTTTGGACAATCGCTTCCTCATCTGAGCCAAATCTCTTTCAACTGAGCCTCTTTTTGAGCTTTGCAAAGAGCCAGTAGTCGCTGGGAGCCAGATTTGGAGAATACGTTGAGTGAAGTAGCAATTTGAACCCCAATTTTGCGGCTGTATTTATTGACTTATGCCACGATGCATTGTCTTGGTGAAACAGCACCTTTTTCTTCTTTAAATTAGGTATTTTCTACGTAATTTCGGTCTTCAAACGATCCAATAAACTCGCCATTGATTGTTTCTCTATGTTCATAGTAGTCAATGAATAAAATTCCTCCCAAATCCCAAAATACAAAAGCCATAACTTTCCCAGCAGATGTTTGTGTCTTTGGACGGCTTTTCTCCGTCTGCACACCACTCAACAGACTGCTGTTTTGATTCTGGAGTGAAGTGGTGAATCCATTTTTCATCCATTGAGTTGTACCGACGGATAAAATCCTTCTTATTTTACGTGAATATGTCCAAACATCTCTTTGAATTATCTTCTCGCTGTTGCTTTTGCTCTGGTGTGAGCAAACGCAGAACCAATTTTGAAAACAGCTTTTTCATACCCTAATGTTCGTGTATGATAGTGTAAACATTAGCTATTGATAACTTTAGAGTGTCAGCCATCTCTTCTTACTTCACTTTTTGATTACCCATGATGATTTTCAGGGGGTTTTCAATGTTTTAAAGAATAACCGCTTCATTTGGCCGACCATCATCGGTTTCTGTATGACCACGTTTGAAATCGGAAAACCATCGTTTGACGGTTTTTTTTATGGGGCAGAGTCCGGGTAACATTTTTCAAGACAAACTTGGGCCTGAACGTTGTTTTTTCCCATCAAAAAACAATGATAAATCAACACACAAAATTGCTTTGAATACATTGTTATAAATTATTCAGAAGGAAACAAGGCCCTTAGAAACATTTGATGCTTTTTATTTTTGGTGAAAAGTTCTGGCAGAAGAAGCTGAAATTTACAAAATGAAACCGAAGGATTGGCTTGCATCGTTAGTAGTATATGGAGCAACCGATGATGAAATACAACAGAAGCTTTTAGAGAAAACTCCTCACATAATTTTGAAAGACACATTTACCCTTTCTAAAACGGTTTCGACAGCAAAGAAAAATTAGAAAAGTTTTAACAACTTATTTTTGAGTAGAAAAGATGCAAATAGGAAATCCGTTAACAGGAAGGGATATCCAAAAATCTGAGATCAGATCAAGGTTCTGTCTTCTCATCCAATATGTTCCAAGAATTTCTACAAAAAAATGGCATCCATTGGTGTCCATCAAGTCTTTACAAACCACAAAGTAACAGAATGGCCGAGGCAGCTGTAAAAAAAGAAGAACCTCCTCGATTAATTTTGGAACAAAAAAATCAATTTAGAGATGGGCTATTGGAGTATAGAATTACGCCCCGAGAGTGCAGATACTCCACCAATGAAGTAATTCATAGACAGAACTTTAGATCAAAAATTCCAGCACAGAGTAGTGAGTTGAAAAAATCGTTTAATGAATTTCCAAATATATTGCATAACATCTGTAATAAATCAAAATTCAATTACGACACCGTAACTAAGGATTTATTTATATTGGATATTAGTTGTCGATTTGGAATACATAATCCTACAACAAAATTATGTGGTTAAGTTGGAAGGATTATTAAAAGAAACAATCGAAACTTACCAAATACGTCTAGAAAATGGTTGTATATATGTGAGGAATATGAAGTTCTTAAAAATCATAAATAAAGACAAAAAATTTCCAAATCAAATCCATCCCACAAAAAAAGAAGATTCGGAGAGATTCCAAAAAGGGAGTGATGTTCCAGACTTAGTTAGTTTATTATGAGTATGTTCATTGTTTGTATAGTAAATTAAACGTAGACGCGCAAAACCAGGGGGAAGAAGAAAAAAGGAAGAATGAATCTTAGATACTCATATGTTAATATTTGTTTGTGATTTAAAGGGAAGAGGGATTGTTATATATTTACGTATATATATCTGTTATTGTTATTTTGAGATACTTCTTACCGAGTTTAAAATATAAATAGATGTGTAATACGGGCGTACCTTGGTAGAAGTCTCTCGTATTTATTCCGTGATTAATCTAAGAATTTATCCATGATAGTATCGGATAACACAGCCCTCCTCTCCAGACGCAACCCCCTTGGACTACTTTATGTACTCTGGAGGAGAGTGTATGGGCTTCTTCTCACAGGAGCGTACGGTGTTAAGATGTGTCTATCAAGAATGATTAAATCAAGCTCATGTCTGACTACATAGTCAATGCTTACAAGGGAGTTAGCTTACGTATTGAGAAAATTATAAAAGCTGAGGGAAGACATTTTGAATAAAAGTAGTACCAAGCAATATTTTCAGATGATTTTCTTACAAAAATGTCTTCACAAAACCTTTTATTAAATTTTTAAAAAGAACATAATAAAATGTTTGCCACTACATAAAATCAACTCTGTTTTTTTTTGATAAAATGATTTCAAAACTTTTTTAACGGTGTTTATAGTTTAGCTTGGATAAAAGAGTAAGATAGAACTCCAGGTAGAAACTCAATTAATCAACGAGGGAACAAATAATATATCACTTTTGAAGGAGTTAAATAAAGGTTTGGGTGGGTCCGCTTTTCTTTTACATGATCTGCAAGGATACAGCCCAAGTTTTCCTTTTCAAACATGGATCTGGATGTCATCTATGGTGTATTTCTTAAACTATTTTATTGTATAAATTATATGTTAGAAAATTTATTATTGCCATAATATACAAGTTTAAGTGAGGGCAAAATTTCCAAGGGCAATACATTCTAGAACCAGCAATGATAAATATCACATTTTTACACATTTTATTTAAATCGGATTTATTTAATTTTCCAAAAAATAAACGGAAATCCAGACCTTATATATACATATTCAGGGCACTTGTAACATTTTTTTAAATACAAATAACATTTTTTTAACACTCAATTAGTAAACTGGGTTATTATAGAGCTCAAGAAAGATAAAAATACTTTATATTGAATGTTACTACATGGATATTTCGTCACGTAGTTCTATAATATTAAACACACACATTGAAATGAGGCGTTGACAGACATACAAAGACTAGTCTAGGAACAATAATGTTTAATTTGCGATTCTGATTTATATTTTTAATCATGTATAACTGAAATTTAACCATTCAATACTTTTTCTTGTTATGAAAAAAATAGCCCCTCCAAATAAAAATTGATAATTTTTTTGTCTCAATAAAATAAATATTATTTGGAAATAAAAATTCAAAACAATATAATTTAGTTTTTCAAATTTTTTCGTGAATTACTACGTATTTATAAAAATCATGTTTGATAAATTTTATATAAAAAAATTTTTTACATCACATTTTGTAAAAGAAATTAAATTTTTAAGTTTTTTTATCTAAAAAATATATTTTTTTCAGAAAAGCCATGTTTTAAATTTTTTTACATAAAAAAATAATTTTTTTGTATAAATAGTTGTGCATTTAAAAAAATATTAAAAATCAAATTATTGAAGAAAATTCAATATTTAAAATTTATAAAAAATTTCAGTATTTTAATTTTTTTTAATTTTGCATTCTTTTTCAACAAATTTCAAATAAAAATTGCTGCTTCCCCCACCCTCCCAAAAAACCACCAAAAAAAATATATCCCTTTGGACGTTTTTATTAAAAAATATAATTTTTTAAATATTAAAGAATTAGAATCTACAATTTTACTGCTAATGCATCGGAATTGGGAGCCGGATTTTTTTTATTCATCCCAGAATTAATACACACATATTTTTCTTTATTTGTATGTATAATGTGTGCAAAATATGATGTATAATGTGTGCAAAATATGATGTACAATATTTTGCTTAATAATTTAAAAAAACGTACTATACATTTGATATGTTGTACTTGTCAAATTAAAAAAATACATCGTCTATTTTTTTATTTTTGAAAATGTCTTTTAATCTTTCCGTTTGAAAAAATGTGTTGGTACAAGATGATACATTTTTTAGGTTTTTTTTTTAATTTACTCTTTATTGATACTTAAATATACATATATAACAAAACATCAAATACAAATATATAAATAAAAGCCTAGGGCAATTGTGTAGTTGATTCATAAATAAACATAATTATTTAAGTTTAATGCTTCGAAGAAAAATACATCAACTCAACCATAATCATAAAAACAAACAAATTCAGGGAAAAAAACAACAACTTTAAAATTCAGGAACAACCAAAAAAATATTTCTATTAAATACCAAATATAGGAAAAATGGGATACAAGTATGTGGAAATATTAAAATAGTTCATAAAATAGCAACCAGGATATACTTTATTACAAAAACTATATTTAACTCTAAGAAATAGTTTCCATTTTTATAAGTCCGGTTATAAAAGACACGATAACTGTAGAAAATATGATTTAATAGGCGTTTGAATATTTTTATTTTCAAAAATCGTTTTAATTGTTCTTCAGTTCCGAAAGGGGAAGCATCTGAATAAACAGCTGCGATATATGAGTGTACTTTTGATAGAGAGAGAATGACACTGAAGATTGTATAAGGAACTACAACTACTTAATATCTGTGGGACTCAGTTAAAAAATAAGGATCGATGTAGGTTAATTCCTGCCTTATAGCATTTTCTTCTAACAAGTGGTCCATTGAGATCGGAACAGTTACTAATTCAATAATCAATGAAAGTTGATAAATTGAAATTTTTTCATAGTTTGAGAAATTAAAGCATTAACAATTAGCTACAAAACAAAACAAACCTGGCCTCGCTAGCTTACGTATAAGTTAAGACACTTACATTTTAATGTTATTTGTCAACCCTTTTGAGAACATCATCAATATTGATCTACAATTTAGATAAGTAGCAAAATGCTAAAATTTTGATAAATATTTGAAATTATACAATTTTTTGAGGTTAAATTCAATTCAAGTTTTATTATAAATTGAGGAAGAAAATTTATAGTTTAGGTAAATAAGGAAGTATGTAAAGAAAAAAATATGTAAAACGATTAGAAAAGAAAGTTGATGAAAGTAAAAAAAAAAAACTTGCAGAAGGTGTGCGAAAAAGTCTAAAAGTGTTTGAGGATTTCAAATGCATTACTGCATTTTTATTATTTAAATTGGAAATTTTACGTCATTTATATTTTAAATTTACAACCAGTCTTTAAAAATTAAATGGAGTTTAAAATATTTTTTTTGTATTATTTTGTAAAGTTTTTAATAAATTTTTGAATGCAAAATACATAAATTTTAACCCGACATTAAAACTTACAATATGTTATGAAAGTACATTGTTTTATTTTTTAATTATCTTTTTTTTCTCTTCAAAAATTATCATTTATTGTCTGGAGAATGAGGGAAAGTATTCATACATTTAAATTTCACATTATTCAACGAAATTGACGTTATTTTAATGTATCATCTTTTGTAAAATAAAGTACTCTTTAATTCCTGAAAATGTCATTTAATTCTCTTTATGTTAAATAAAGTTGTGTTGTTTAATTTAGATATAAAATGTTATTGGAACACAGATTTTGGTGTAGGCTTTAACATAAACAAAAAAAAAAAAAAATGTAGTGTGTCATTATTCCATCTAAAGACATTACTTTGGTATCAAAATGTTTTGTTTACCCTTATTTATTTGATAAAGAATGTTTATTAGGAAAAAAATGAATTTGAAAGTCTGTCTATCATACTTGATAAATATTTAATAATTCAGATATCTTTATAATACTTTCCTAGCACTAATGTTATTTTAATGTTAAAAGATCTTTTCTGGATAGTAGTAATTCATTGTTTCCCTCAAAATCATACAACTATTAGCTGAAATTAGCACAAGCTATAATTTATGTTCACCATATGTCTCACTACCGCCTTTAAAAAAAAAACATCTTTATTTATTAATAGCACGTCTAAATAACATGTTAAAAAATTTGTTTTCTTTGAAAAGTATATTACAATTCATATATTCCTTTTAATTATTATTATTTAATCCCAACAAGTATTTGTCTGACATCCTCTAGTTCGTCCCTTTCTTTTGTTCTCTACATCACACATGAACGCTTGACTATGATCATCAAGTCATTTACCAGTTTGGAATCAGTTATGTTTTTAATCATGGATGCAAAGTAACCAAGTTACTTGCAACGTAATATTTATTTGATAAACCTCTATACATTCTTATATAGACTACACAGAACAGGGCTATGTTTAATCATTGCAACATACAGTTTCCTCTTTATTTCGGATATGAAACCCTCAAACTTTCGACTCCACATATTTTGGGCATGTAGCCATGAGCCAATCGTAGCCAGTACAGTTTTGGTTTCTTCTCAATAAACTCTTTACCAATTTGATTACCGGAGTAACTGTGTGACAATCATGAAATATATGGGAGGAAGTCTCAACCTCTCGTCGACAGAAGCAAGACATTATATCTTTGGACTACCTTGTGGATACTGTAAAGAACTTAAAGGAGGGTAAAGAAAACTATATCGATAAGCCTGGTAGTGATAGGCACTACAAAATACGAAGTGATTAGTTCCTGACGAGTTTAGCAGCAAAAATTGAAGCCAAGCCAACGACAAGCATGTAAAGTCTTGTTAAGGACTCTAAATGGATCCTAAGACGATCTGATCGGCTGAAACGGATCTTGCGATGGTTAACTATGTCTGCTGAGCGGTCAGTTTTCGACTTTCAAGGTTAAGAACGGTTTATTTAATGGGATAAAGCATCTCAATAAGTCCATAGCTTGCATTTTCTCCGATAAGAAGATGTGGACGCTGGACAAGGTTGGTTTTTTGTTTATTATTATTTGTAATGTTCATTTCCATGGCTATTAAAGACACACATGGATTAAATATAATCATTACCCTAATTAAATTTATTGTAGGATATAGTTTAATATACATTTTAAAAATATTAATGGAGAAAAATTAATAAAAGAGAGCTCCCATATTTCGAATAGCTAGAAAATAGTAATTATCAGTATCAATTAAACATTTTCAATCAATGACAGCAGGTTTTTTTACTTTCTAAACTGGAATTATCCCTTCAAAACTAATAGTAATATTGTTTTAGATCATATAAAGTACAAAATAAAGTTTAGAGATGAATTATTGATATAAGTATATCATACAACAATTTTCTGTTGAGTAGAATGATGAAGTGAACATAGAATGAAATGATGACAATTTATTCTTCAATTTTATGCAATTGTATATTGATTTTATTTTCACTATCCTCACAATAATATCTAATGAAGATAAAGTATATTTGGTTATTAAAGTACATTATTTTCATTAAGACCCCACGATTTTTTATTTTTTATTAGGTTTATTGAAAACCTTTTAACCAAAATTAACAAACAATAGACAAAATATGTAACTGTATATTATAATAGTAATTTGATAATTACACAAACATGCACAAAATCATTTAATGGTTTTTACCATTTGCAAGCTCAAATTTCTTTTGATAGTTTTCATAAAATAAACAATTGTACAATATTTGGACGTGACAGAGATAAAATAGATATCCAGGCATTGGATTCATCAATCAATGAATGAATTAGTAAATATATATATATTTTTTTTTTAAAGGAAAAGTTTTTTTATCTTTATATCCTGTTTGTATTTGTTATACGAATATTATTTGTTGTGTTCTTTAAATCTTTACAATAAATTACAAATACTTCTATTTTTGAATTAAATTAAATCAATATTTCATAAATTTTCGAGATTATTTTATATCAGTTGTTTTTAAGATTTTTAGAGTGTATAATCCTTACTAAAAAAATCAAAAATCTTTAAAAACCACTATTATGTATCTTCAAAAATGAAAAATAAGATTTATTTTTATTTTGGCCTTTATGAAGATATATTTGCATTTTAAGTAGAAAATGTGTATTATTCCAATTGCTTTACAGTAACAGCCTTGATAACACCCTCTTTGTTTTTCCCTCCCAAACCAGAGAGCTCTGTCTCTAGGTTCTCGCCCTGTCTATCATATAAATCATGCCATCAAAGCATTCAGAGGTTTATACAATCCATTTGTCTCTATAGCTCAAGACCTAGCCTCAAACATCAAGGTCCAAGAGCAGAGCATCAATCAGTTGGAGTAAACATTTCCTCATGTCCATCATTAAAAAGTTTAACAAGAGCCTGTCTATCGCCAAGTTTGCTCATAACCCGGAGGATATATATCCTCTTGTCCATCCTTAAGAAGATTAAAGAAAGACCTACCATCCTCAAGTTTGCCATAAACTGGAGGAGAGTCTCAATGATAACCATGCTATGAAAATATGAGTAATATTGTTTAAGTGCTCTCTGGTGAGAATGTGTCTTGCGTGAAAAAATCCCTACATTATATCCAGCTTCAACTGTGCCGTATGGCAATCATGGACTGTCAAATTAATAAGAATAAAATAAAATCACATTGGACATGGTAGATATAGAAAGAAATTGAATCATTATATTTATGGGAATATCTTATTTTTTGTACCTAAGTATAAATTCATTTTTCTATATGTTTTCTTAATTATACAATGAATATATTTTGATTCACATTTAAAGCTTTCGATTTTGGAATTTGGATTGTTTTTAAATAGCAATTCTTCAAATTAACTTATTTATCATTTTGTTGTCTATCTTTTTTGAAAGCTTTTAATTTGTTTTATATGTTAAATGTAGTTGGATCAATTTAGAAACCTGTTTAAACTGTTCACCATTAATTAATTGGTTTCAGGCTATGGAAAAAATTAAAAATAATTATGATCTTTGAATCATATAAGGTTGTATAAATAACAGTTTTACATTTACATCTCTTTTTTTAACACAGAATATCTTCTTTATAGATGGTCACATCGGATCATACGATATAGTGTTGTTAAGGTTAGAGTATATGTAATACTACAAAAACTTTTAATATTGCACTTGGCTTGAAAAGAAAAAACGTGTCAAAAGTGACCAATAATATTATGGATGTTTACGGAGACGAAACTCTTTTTGGTTAGTGTTGTACAAAACTTACTGTAGCAATTTTTTTTATCCTCACTCTTTTTTACCTTCTACTGTGAAGATCTTGGCCAATTGAACCTTCCTACATTCGTAAATAGGAGACAATAAGACATCATCAAGACCAAGCCAGGCAGCAAACATTTTTATGATGACATGCTAGAAGCTCCGTGGGCTCGAAAATGAAGTTCTTATGTATCCACCCTACAGTTTGGACCTGGCATTAAGTGACTACCATCTGCTCTTGTCTATGGCCAACACGCTTTGGGGTGCAAATTGGGCCTCCATAGAGATATTTGAAAATTGGTTGTCCGAGTTTTTGCCACAAGGGAAAATTGCTTTTTTATGAAGAACATTATGATACTGGATTCTTGTTGGCAACAAAGTATCGAATAGAACAGAGTTTACTTGATTTAAATTGGTTAAGTGTTACACTTACTAAAAATTATTCAAATAAAGCATTACAAACGAAATTACGTTTTAACCAACCTAATATTTTGTGTTTTTATTATTACAGAATAAATCAAAGGTCTTTTTTTTACATCTTGAAAATCGATTTTGCTTTTAAAAACATGAACTTTCTGGATTCTAAAAAAAAGGTTCTCAAGTCGCCCTAGATGAAATGTAAAATGAAGTTCTGGGTAAATGAAAACGATTACGAATCAAATATATAACAGTCAAACAACCAAATTGATTTTTATTGCAGTTATTTATGAGGTTCTAAATTGTTAAAATAATTACATATTTAACAAATATTAACACGGTTATCCTGACAGATTGAAGAATGTTGGGTAGAAAATCAGCTAACTTGTTATGACATTTAATTAGATCAGCTGCAAAGTGTCATGAAAGGAATAAAATAAGCACAAGTCCTGCTACGTATCGAGGAAATAAATGTACAAGAATAATGTACATTGTGAGAGAAATACACTTAATAACTCTCCAATTAATTCAAGTGTTACTATCGGTCACACACACTCGTTGTTAAGATTCATACTAATATATTTTCTCCTCAAAGATAAAAAAATATATGGTTAAGCTATAAAAAATAAAATACACGATTCAGGTTTTTCAGCAATAACAAAACTCTTAAACTAAAAAAAAACTTAAGGTTTACAATCTTAGTTATTAACCCTTCCCTTTTTAAAACGATGTGTTGACCCTCAGGTAGCGAGTGTTTAAAATAGAAGTTTATTCTGTTTTTTTTTTAATAATAAAGAAGGAAGCCAATGTCTTTTTGGCTCTGAATAGACAAAAAAAAGTGAATTCTACTCTTTTCTATGGGTTTTACTTTCAACAGTTGATCCTACATAATAATCTATTCCAGTTTTTTTCTTTCATATAAATATAAGTACCTAATAACTGTATATTTACACACATAGACAGGGGATCTATTCTTTTGTCTTCTTTTTCCATTCCCCCTTCAGTTGTACTTTTTAGGAAAAATCCTTTTTTTTATGGAGTATAAAAACATATTATTAATTCATTCTTACCCTATTTTTCATGAATAATGTTCTTTCTGAAGAAAAACAAGGGTAAATTGCATTACTTAGCATTTGAATGTTACTCTGAATAAAACTCTTAATGGTATATATGTATAAAGGAATATATTTTCCCTTTGAAATCAAATTTATTTGAATAAAAATATAAATGTACAAATAGAGCGTGTTCCATCAAATCGTGAAATAGATTTTGGAAAGCTTCTATTGATTTACTTATTATTTTACCTATTTTTTTTTTACTAAAAAAGGTAGATTAAAAAACAAAACAATTATAGCCAAACAAATTTTTCGTCAGACCAAGAACAACAGAGATGTAGGAAAAAATAAATCGTCATTCATCGCTTAATTATCCAGTAATGAGTGAAAATAGATCTCCTGTATCGTCCCTTTCCCAAATGATCTGATTACAACGATTAAAATGATGATTTACTCCAACAAGAGCCTTTAAAAGAAGTCTGGAGGCAAAAAAAAACAACAACTCATATTGGTATAAAGACAACAAAGGAAATTTCTGACACTGATCAATGTTGCCTCTCTTCTCACCAGACTGCAACCTTCCTGATATAGGGATTAGTAGTGCCATATAAGAGGAAGACTTGTACCACGCTCTTGTAAAAGCTGAACTGTAGAAGTAGTGGACTGATCAGTTGAAGGAATACATCAAAAAGACCTGCCAAGGCACTTTGGCCATCTTTGTGCTCTTTCGTGTACTTTTCGGTGATTTTGATAAGCTGAGCTTGGAAAAAAAATTTCGCGCTCCGTATGGACATATATTGAACAATCAGGCAAAGGAAGCTAAAAAATCAACCCATTGTTGGAGATGATCTGTTACTAAAATATATTTTTTCTAATTAATTAGCAACGAATAAAAAATATTATAATTAAAATAGAAAATAAACTAGCTCTTAATTTAAACGTCCAATTTACCTTGGGATAAGTTTCTAACAAGAATAAAAAAATATAAGTGGTGTATATTTGTTAAGTCCTTTTATAGGTAAATATTTTTTTGTATCGTTGCTGATTCATTACATGAATTAACAAGTAACATATCTTTATTTAATTTTTTTTAAATTTTAATCTGAAACCTTTTATCGACATTTAAAGTTTTGAATCTTTTTCAAAAATTGATCAATATTTGCATTCTTATTTAAAAACTAAATTATATACCGGGTGTCGGGAATGTCCTGACTGATTTCTAACTTCTAACTTCATTAAGATCTACAAGGACTAAAAGTAGAGATACAGAGAAATGTTTTTTTATAAAAAAACTTTGCTTGGTTATAATCTATAATATGTTTTTAACAATTTGGCATTTAGCTTCCATAGCAGCCACAACACGGGAACGGAAGGAGGAGCAGGTGTTCTTGATGTAGGTGGGGTCCACCTTGGCCCAGGCCTTGGTGATACTGGCCTTGAGAGCTTTGGTACTTCTGTGGTGTTTTTTGCAAGCCTGCCTCTCAATATGTGCCCAGATGCTGAAATCCAAGGGGTTCAGGTCGGGGGAAGAGGGGGGCCAGAAGTCCTTAAGCCAGAATTCCACATTCTCCTTCGACCACTTCCGGGTGTTCTTGGATGTGTGTGCAGGTGCTCCATCCTGCTGCAAACAAACCCTCTTGCCAGGATACTCCTTCCTGATCCATGGGACCACCTTGGTCTTGAGTACCTTGATGTAGTCCTCCGAGGTGAGCCTGTAGCTCTCTCGGAAGAAGACTGGAGGCATGGCTTTACCATCTGAGCCAACAACTCCAAGCATCATGATGCTGGCTGGGTGCTTGGTCATGGACACATATTTCTCAGATCCCACATAACCATTAAGGCTAATGTAGCGATCATTTTTGCGGTTGAAGACTGGATCCACTGTAAAAGTTTCCCTATCGGAAAAAATGAGAATTCTGTTCATTTTGCTTTTCATGTTGTTCAAAATCTTCTTGCATCGGATGTATCTGGCCTCCATATTGGCCATGGACACCATGGGACGGGTGGTGCGGACGAAAGACTTGCCCGAATGTCCTTGACAATTATGGCAGCAGTAGTCTTACACATGTTGTTCTTCTTGGCAATTGTTCTGATACTCAGAAGAGGGTTTATCTTGATCTGGGCCCTGATCTTCTTCTTAGTGGCCTTGGTGGCCTTTAAGACAGGTCTCCTATTTCGAGGCTTGTCTTCAAGATCTTCCCCTTGTCCAACCTCCTCTTGATCCTGCCAATGGTGCTGGCGGACATGCTGGTGGCCTCAGAGAGATCCTTGTGGCTGATTCCTGCACGAAGCAGAGCAACTACTTCATGTCTTTTAGCCTCCATGTCAAAAACAATTATGAATTTTGAAATGGTATTGAAGCAAAACTTGTTAATCGGACAACGGCTTTTAACTTCTATTTAAGCAACATTTACGTGAAAAGTCTCTCAAACCTCAAAAAAGACATCAAAGGTACCGGTCAAGACTTTCGGGACACCCGGTATACAGTTTTAATACTTTTTCAAATGGTGGCAATGAAGATTTAAGGGCGTTTCATTATTGTACTGAGCTGAAAGTTGTATTATATTACAAGAGCTATAATTGCCGTCAATTTGATGTAGAAACAATACTTAGTTTTTGTTTGCATAACGAATGAATAAAATTAGAGAAATTCCAGATTTAAAAAAGTAGGTAACTATTGACACTGATGCCGCTTCCTGCTATATTTCCAAACAAGCAACCCGCTTGAACTATTCCCATCGTACTTTGAAGTTTCTTCATCCCTCTTTAGTTGTCTCAAAATCGATCCTGGGTCTCTCACAGGCAGAAACCTTTGAGCAGTTCTTCCACTTGATGAGCCTTACTTGACTTTATATGGCATAACTTGTGGGTGAGACAAACTATGTGTTCTGAAGAGTACTCAGGCCACTTTTTCGGAATCGTGTTTGATGACTTTTTGCCATCCTTGGAAGTAATAATCAATCATGTTACTCATTTTGAAACACCTCTCTAATTAAAATAATCATGGATAAAAACCCTCTTATATTGAAAATGATAATATTCTATAAACAATAAAACAATGAAATTTTACAAAATTATATACACCTATAAATATTAATTAAGTTGCTTACAATTACACAATAAAGGCTCTGTTATCTCGTTCAATATAAGCTAAAATAAATAACACCACACATTATCCCCCCCATCACACAACACTAAGGAAATTGAGGCTTGAAGACTCATCTTCACTAAAACTTAAAAATAAACCTAACATTACAACTTCAAAAATTGAGTTTTTCCATTTAACTTTTAATTTTCTTATGGAATATTATATAAAGAAGTAAAGTCAAGCTGTTTATAAATGTTTCGAAACGAAATATAACCTAATTGATTATTTGAGTAATTGGAATAAGTTTCAATATAAACATTTTTTTATATTTTTCGAGGTTTTGCAACCAGAAACATGCATTTTTCATCCAATTTAATGACTTTTTTAATGCATAAGCAAATCAAAATATAATAATACTAGAAATAACAAGATTATATGGAATTAATGTGTGCACTTTTTTATACATTATTTTTACAATTATGTAATAATATATACACTTAACGTGTAATGTAATAACTAAAGAGGTTTAAATAATATTTTGTTGGAAAATAGAACATTGTTATATCAAGGGGCTAATTATAAAAAAGCAAAGAGGTAATAATATTACATAATTATCCATTATTTAACTCTTAACTTTTTTCCTATTAGCAATGAAAAACCCTTTCGTTTTTACTCGGACTCAATATTTTATTTAAGAGAGTAAAGACAATACATATTAACCCTCAAATGTATTTAAGTATTCAAAAAAGGGTTATTTTTGCATAGGTTCTGCATATACTAGAGATAAAGCACTATATTTATTATGTTAGGCAAATACGACAGATATAAATGTTTACAAAAGAGGATTTTATTTTTTTATACTTCAAAGTCTTTTATCCTGTAATCATATTCCATATTTTATTAAATTGTTGGTCTTGTAACTTTGAAGCATTCGGTACATAATGGAACATTGAATTTACAATACTTTTGTAAAGGCATTTCTTTGCAGTCTTTTCGTCAATATTTCAATACTTGTTGGCCAAGTGGCTCAACAAAATAACCGATATTGTCAAATTGTGTTTCGATGTTGGAAGACTTATGTAGTATTTGTCAACCAAAGGAAATCTGGGAGGAGTTTGCATGATTAATGTTCTGGAAATACTCCTTCTGAAATAAAGTGTTAAATGTTTTTTTTTAATGGCGAAGCCAGGTATTTTGAATGCAAAAATTGGGCACCACCAGTTCCTTGATAGAATGTGAATTTAATATTTAATGCTATTTTGGTATCATTCCCTTCTCCAACACAAATAATTTAAATTCCCTTTTATTAGTCTGGACAGATTTCAAATAAAATGTGACTTTAAGTATATTCTTTCTTTTCTCAATATTCAGCATCATCAGAGATAATCTCTTTTAAATGGGTTGAGTTCGAAGGTGCTGACTTTGGATCACATCCATAAAAAAGTCTTGGCTAGATATCATGCTAACAAATTTTCATTGATATATAGTGATAATAAATAACCATACAATTTGTTACTCACTTATGTACCTAATGTGAAATTTTTGACTGTTAAGTGTTAGGCAAAACAATTTATACAAGATAAATAAAGAGTTGCATATAATGTGATTGAATGATTTAGGCGCAAACTGATAATCATTTTGAAATAAAATATATATTTAAAGAAATAAGAAGCATTTTTATATATATCCCAATTCCCTCAAGGGAATTAAAAAGAGTGTTATAAAAAGTTTGCCTCTTTTTTCATAACGATAGATACAAAATTTAAAATAATTTTTAGCCATTACTATGTTTATCAATTTTTTCTTATTTTAAAATCTCTTTTTCGGCCATCTTGCTAACATTAATATCTTAGCCATTAAATACAGCCAGACGACTGAAAATCTGAATAATATATATGGTCCAGATACTTCATCAGTCAATTATGTGCAATTTTGATATAATCGATTCTATTATTTTAATTTTGAATCGATTATGCAC
Organism: Lepeophtheirus salmonis; assembly: GCF_016086655.4. NCBI lineage: Eukaryota > Metazoa > Arthropoda > Copepoda > Siphonostomatoida > Caligidae > Lepeophtheirus > Lepeophtheirus salmonis. The sequence continues at coordinate 72,175,059 of NC_052135.2, read as the reverse complement.
CACACTCTGGAAGGCCAATTGTAGAAAATGTGGATAAAATAATGAAAATTTTCGAATCTGAACGTCATTTATTGTAAAAAAAATCCATTAATAATAATGTATGATAAATGTTTGGCGAAATATTACTAGAAGTATTGGTACTATTTAACAAAAAACTTTTTATAAACAATTTTTTTTATATTATTTGTATTTTTGCTAAATTAAAAAAAAGGGAATATATGTTGAAAAATGGACTTTTTTTGGCAATTTGATGCAAAATGACTCAATCGCAATTTATTGTTGTAATGATTTTTTATCTGTCAATATGTTTTATACATACTTAATATTACAAAAATTCAATATAATTCATTAATATATATACTGGTAAACCTGAAAAAATACTGTAGTGAAATATTTTTAATTCAATATTCAATAAAAAACATATATCTTAAATTTAAGTGGAGTACCTGATTGAAAATATCTATTATATGCTTATTGATAAAAATATATATTTTTAATATCTGTTGAGTGAGTGTATGATGCTTTTATAATGAAAAAAAGTTATATTCTTTTAAATGACTACTGAATAAGGTTACTATACTTTATAAATTAACTTGATCTATGGATGAGTGAAGAACAAAATTATGTTTAAATTAAAAATAAATAAATAATGAGTGGGAATCTATTTTTTTTTCTTTGTATTTCAACTTTGAAAAGTTATCTTTCAAATGCCTCATTTATATAAGAAGTTTTTTTAAATGTACAAGGTTTTCGTCATATTTTACACTAAAATAAAAAATTATTTAACGTGATCATTAAGCACAAGGATGATAAAGATTATGACTGTCGATAATTGGAAGTTAAATATAGATATATATATGATTTAATGTTTATTCAATATGAACACACACCGTTTCAACTACAAGCTCCAGACTATATCAAAACAGAACTTGATTTTCAAATTTAGTATAGACTTATTAATCCCATGGGTTCAAGTAAAAAGGGAATCAAAAATCAGGTTTTTTTTTTTTTTTGCTTTTGAGCTGAACCTTGTCAAAAGCTATAATATCCAAACATCATCTAGGGCTTCATTTTATTCTTTATGACTGTTGTAATTTTAGTTCGTTAAATATTTGATTGCATTTCTCCAACTTCATATTGATTATCTTTTATTAAAAATTTATTGCTAGGTAAATAAGATCGGAATATGTTTTTTTATGTACAAAATCAGTAAGCTACCCTCAAGATTTAAAATTAGTTGAGCGTTTCAGGCTTGAAGTGAATATTGGCCTCAAATTTAGACTTTTCTTGGTGAGTAGGCTTGTGTCAACTTCTTTCTGACTCATCAAATGTCTTAATTACTTCTTTTTTTCTTCTTGCTGCATCTTAGATTTGTAAGTTTCTGTGAAGGTGAAGTAAACAATTGTGTTTGCCAATTGGTTTTTTTCATTCTTCCAAAAAAATGATTCACCATTATATTATCAGGAAAGTTTAAGATAAGGGTATTTAGAACCACATAAAGTTTTTTGTTTTTTTGGAAAATATTTTTGTCACAGCTTAAATTTGAATTAGGTGGTTTTTTGGGAAGGCCATATTTCCATTGTATTGAAAATGCCACAAGGAATTTACAGCAATCTAAAAAGTCAACCAAATATTTGTAGAGGATTTATCAGCAATAATAGTATACTATAGCAATATATACTTGTTTCATATGATATGAACAAAAAAATGGAATCTATTTAATTCAATTTATAATGTTTTATCGTGGGAGTTATGTGCATTTGTATGCATAGTTTAAATACATCTTTTATTAACAATATTTTTCAAGCATTTTCCTTGTATAGAAAATATCCATTGAATCGGATGAAAGTGAAATTGATAAAACAGTTATTTATACTGTCATAAATATATTTCATAAAAAAAATGAATATTTTATAATAGTATTTACAGTTAGAAGTAAGATGATTCATGTTTTGAGGATCATATCGATCAGGAATTGTGTTAGTTAGTCCTTCTGTATTTGATTCAGACCAGTATTAGGACAAATCCAATCAATGTTGTGGTCATTTCCTTAAGACTTTCCATCCTGAGGACTTTTAGCACTAGAAATAATTAAAAAATACGAAGTAATGTTGATTGATATCATCAAGGAACCAAATTTACAAGGTTTAGACTTGTATTGAGGTTGGAAACATTTTAGAATACCTTCTTTCTGTCTGTAAGTCTTGATAAATGAACAAATTTTCAAAATAAATCTTAAAAAACCATTTTATATAACAAAAAATCATGTAAATTTCCATTAAAACAACACTTCGTAAGCAATAAAACCAGAAAAAAAAATCATTTTGATGTTTCTTGAGCAATTGCAAAAAAAATTTCAACATTAAATTGACTTTTATAATGTTTTGCATCATGAAATCTTCCAATATAACTTTGTAAAAGAAGGTATATCTGTAATAAAATCAAGGAAAATTATAATCCAAAATTAGCGTATTTTTCTTTTCTTTTCATATAAGAGACAGAAAAACCAGAATCATTTTTTTTACAAATATGTTATCATAATTTTAGTATTATTTAATTGGTATTAATGGATAATAAAATAAATTACAAACACCGTTATTATTACGTCTTATTTGAAACAGAGTAATAAAAAAGACATAAAAATGTAATTAAAAAAGTTAGGAGTAATGCTGAACTGTTGAGGATCTAATAATTATTCATAAAAGTCGTAAAAAGAGTAGTAAACTCAAGATGTAAAAAGTAAGTTTTTTTTTTTTTTTTGTGGATATCAACAAAAGTGGCTGTTACTTATAAATATGGAGTTGTAAATCCATAGGATTTTATAGCGTACTTCTTTTTTCTTTTTGTAGTTAGTCTTTTAAAGTATCCTTTTCGCTAATATTGTAGTAAATATCCTTGTTTACCATTTAAATTAGTTAAATAAAACTTTCAAAATCAAATCTTTAAGGCGCGTGAGTGTTTTGTCATTATTCTTAATGCTAGTAAAAATATTTATATGTGAAGACTTCACTAAAGATGCATAACAATGTCGTTTATAAAAGGTGATTCTATTCATAAAGTTAAGAGACGTCTAAAAATATAAGACCAAAATATCACTAGTACCTAATTATTTGAACTCATTTTTTTTGAAGCTCGATATCGGAATAATTCTTTCAGGACATGATGTGCGATTTCTGTTTAATTACTTTTCTCATAGTTTCTTGCAACTAGTTTTATGAAACATCATGACAACAAAGCTTTTTTCATCTAAAACATCCTTAAAATTCTCAGGAATACCAATTGATTTTCTTTTCTGACAACCGAAAATGCTTTAGATTTACAACTCTAGACATGCTCCATCAAGGTGCATTGTACTATTACTTTAAATTATTTCGCCTCGGGATAATTTGCCTTAAACTATTCTGCCATTAGGACAATTTGCCTGTACTATCGATATCTTACTATTTAATGAATTTGAACCGATACAAAATATGTCACAAAATTAGTATAATCAGGTCACTAATAAGTTATCAATTATTTACAATTAGACTAGATGGCTTATTCATATTAGAAAATAATCATGGAATAACAAACAAGTATAGTTTGAGACCATAACATAGTTCAACCATTATTTCAACAGAAAACTACTATTTAATGCGCTGTATGACAATAAACTTTACATACATTGATTAATAAATGCAAAAGAAACATATTTTTCGACCCAACATAAATAATTACAACTTATAAACCTCATACATATATTTATATTTATCAATGCAAAATATCGCGGAAACAAAATGGTATTAAGGCTAAGTGGTTAAAAGCAAAATGATCTAAGGCGAAACAGTTTAAATCAAAAGTACCAAACACCTGTCATAAATACAACACATTTTGAATAACATATTACTCATGAATAAGTTTTTCATATAAGTTATAATTTTTAAAGAATATATGTTCATCAAATTTATATAATTTAAGATATTGATTAAATATAAAAAAAGCAACAAATTAAGGGAAGTTGAAGACGGTTGCAAAACGAAACAATTACAACATATTTACGAAAATTGTTATATTTTAATGTTAAATTATATTATTGAGTAGTTCATCCAAAATTAACTAATTGATCAATGATTGAAATAAGCCATACGTTACTTTTGATGAATATTCATTCTAATAAAATATACCAAAGTTAATGTCCAAGCAATTTTATTATTATTATTAATTCAGGAACAAATTACATACTATTTTTAACAGTTGCATATAAAATGTGATTTCAAATGTGTTTTTTTTTATGAAAATATATTATAATTTAATACTCATTTTTTTTATAAATATCACTCACATAAAGGACTAAAGGGGGATAAATTTGTTACCCTTTAGTCTGTCCCTCTATTTTTAGCCATAGTATCATAAAGTATATCCTTCAATTTGAATATGAGGCCATCAGTCTTGCCTAACTCCACGTATATTGATTGATAATATAGTGATAAGCCAATTGGAGAGAGCAAGGTTTAGGTCGTATTCTCTCCTTGTTAATCTTTCTACGAAATCTAATATTGGAATAACTGTTTGACAATCATAAATAAACAACGAGATGAAATCCCCAACCTCTCCTTGACAGAAAGAACCCACAATTGTTTTTCAGATTTAATCTTTTCTTAACAATAAGTGACGGGCCCTCAATATTGGAGCAATTTCTCATCGCCATTTTGATTTCGTAATTTGAAACTTCTTTACAATTGATACTTTGTGCAAAATCAAATTAAAAAAAAAACAAAAACAAATATAAACATTTTTCTTTAAAAGTTGATTATCCTCTTTTTTTCTTCTTCTTATCCTTTATAAGAATCTCAACAGTAAATTGTCTAAGAGGAAAGTATTCTTTTAATTGAATTATTTAAGATTTAATTTAAAAGGACGTCTGTGCAATTACAGAAAAATAAATATAATTATATACCTCTCAATGTTCTTTTTGCTTTCATTTTAAATCCTCAGACATTTGCATTTTACTAAATAATTCACTTTACTACATATAATCAATCAGATATTTAAAATAAATTAGAATTACTTGTCAAAATTAAAAAAAATATTGAGAGTGTACATTGCGGTCGTGAGAAACTATTCCGCTCAAATAAAAGTCCATGAGTTTCAATAACCGGTCACACCTCGAGAAAAAATATAGATATAAAATTTAGAGTTTAATTGAATATGAACCTTGGGTATACTAAAAAATTAACTAAAAATTGACACGCTCACACTGACAATTTAAAAAATGTTATGGGATAATAGCAACTAGCAATAAGAGAAATAATAGGTAACAAGAATATTCTAGAACAGAGACAGTAGATTAGTTTCTAAATATTAAAGTCATTTTTTTGAATTCCACTTAGAGGGTTTTTTTACTAACATTAACTGATTTCCAGAAGGTTAACAAGTCGTAATTTGAAGATGTTAGACATCATTTTTAAAAAGAACTTTTGTTATGTTTTTAATTAGAACTCCACAACAAAATATTTATTTTTAAGCGATGTTTTTTTCAAATAAAATTGACTGAACTCAAGAAGGTTTAGAGGACCAAGTTTGATCATATCAGACATCATTTTTGAAAATACCTTTTGTTATGTTTTTAACTTTCAAATATGGTTTTGGTACACTAAAAATAAAGAACTTTAGGAGATAAAAATACTTATAAAGTAGAAGAATTTTCTTGAACAATGAATTTTTTTGGCCCATTCGTAAAACTTAAAAAACCAATAAAAGCTATAATTGGAAGTGGAAATTTATTTATATACCTTAAGTAACGATTAGGTTTAGTTACCATTATTGTTCATACATTATAACAGAAAGGTCCAAAATTAAGATCATATAGAAAAATTAAATTACTTACAAATTATGCTTTGCATTGGTATATAAATTCATAATTTTATATAGTTTTATTGTTGCTCTAAAGTTTCTAACATCAGGGCTTTACATTAACCCATGTTCGACCGTTCAGTACAGTAGAATTTTTCTTCAGGAAAGACTAATACAGTCTATATGCTATCCCAACAGACGGGAAGTCCAATAAATTCGATCTAATTTTCTTCTTAACATGTCTCAAAGTTTAATTATTATATATTCATTGCATTTTCCTTTTTTTTTTAAATTTTTTCATGCTTATAACTCTTGCAAATACATTCAATACAACATTTCAAACCGTAGGAAAGGTAAAACAAATTATAATCGGCCTATGTACATGACATATTAAGAAAAAAGATTAAAAGCACTGACAATTCTTATCAATAAGGTATACTTAGTTCAAAATAAATTGTAGGAGAAACCTTCCTGAAATATCCACCAAAACTGCCAAGGCAGTTTTTGTCGGGTAGATCTTACTGAGCTTGGAATCTTCAAAGGCCCACTCCTTACCATATCCTACATTGTAAAGTCAAGGTGATTTTAAAATGAAGAAAAACGCCAAAAATATTTAAATTTCTATCTTAACCATTCTGACAACTCATTTTAAGTGCTTTTTTTTCAAAAAAAAAACAAACAACACAAGCAAGTCGCAAAATTTTTTACTTGAGTAAAGAAAGCTCTACGCAGAAAACTCTTAATTTAATGACATTATACTTAATAAGACACCTAAATAATAGTTTTAAATTTCTTAGGTCTATATTTTTCAAAAAATATATCATTTAATGAAAAAGAGAAAAATACTGTTTTCAGATTATCCAAAATTTAAAATTTCCAAAAAAGAAATCGGGCAAAAATACCAATTTAGTATTGATTTTATAGTTAATACAAATAAATTAACAACACAACAATTATATATATGACATACCGAGTGATTACATTGTAACAAAATTTGAATATATATACAAATAATTTGAATTGAAACATTTAATCAACTAATATGAAAAATCATTTCTACTGTCAATTAATTTTTATTAATAATATAAGTTCTATTTTTTCGCAGATGTAACCTTTTGTAGCAATTACATTTTCAGTGAGACCCGGAGATGGCTCTGATGACTTTTTATAGATTGAAACTAAAGATTAAAAACATGTACTTTTTCGTAAAGAAGCAACTTTTTTCGAGGCAATATTTGTATTGAACATTTCAAAATTTTGCCTACTCTCTTGTTTTCAATTAGTCAATAGTTCAAAGATATAATTAATTTATGATAAAAATATATCAAATTATATATAACTCAATAATTAATTATAACATTGATAAATTATTAAAATACCATTCCCCAAATAATTGGATACTAGAAATATATGATAAATTAAAAATTTACATTGAAAATGTTGAAAAAAGATGATACAAACAACATATAACAAAATAACATAAAAAAAGTAAACGTGGATCAAAATTATAATGTTACTCCTATCTATTACAAAAATAGATAATAATAGGACAGAATGAAATAAATTGGTAAATAACAAAATAGTCTCCTAACAACAATGAAAGTTTTTTTACATCCAAATGAGCATTAATTATCAGCACCCATTGATAATAAAAATATACATGTCATTATTTTCCTTTATTGGCTAATTTATTAAACAGTTTCCATATATTTTTGAATGTAAATTACTTATTTTCTGTGCAAAATAATCAACATAAAAAATAATTAAATTTATTTGTGTTTAATATAAAAAAGATACTAAATCATTGTTAATTTTGACTACATTTCTTATTATTCAGGTCTACACTTGTCTTATCTCCTAGGTATGCACCCATGAATTGAGACTTTCGGCTATTGGTCCCGACATGCCGCCAGTTAACCATTACAAACCGGTCCAAAAATTTAAATGCTTATTTCTACATGTGTTTACAATATTTAATTCATTATATGTATAGTTACATTCAACAATAAAGTTTTTTCGCACGCTAAAATGTCTAATTTTGTGCCTACAAACTACGATGTGCGGACAACATTGATTGTCTGATACAAATTGACGCTTCTCAAGCCCATCAAATGCTTGTGGAAAATTACGGTGGACATGCTCTAAGCAAGGGTAGGCAACCTTTGAGACATGGAGGGCCAACTTCAATATTTATAATCAATGAGTGTACCACTATCAACAATAATAGTAAAATACATTCAAAAACTACATGAATATGTTCTAATTTGCGCATGTCAGTAAATATGCTTTCGCTTGCCATAGGTTGCCGATCCCCGCTCTAAGCAGAGCACAGTGTTTCTGGTGGGTTGAAAAATTCCAAATTGGTGATTTTGACTAAAGAAATGAAGAGCGTGGCTGGCCATCAAAAAAGTTTAAAGACGCCACATTGCAAGTATTTCTTGATGAAGATGATGGTCAAACACAAGAACAGCTTGCAAAACAATTGGGAGTTGACTGTCGGACCGTTGGACCCATGCTATATGTCAAAAAAACCCAAATATGACTCCAGGCAACATATGGTAATTTTCCTTGATAACAATGAACCACAGCATCGCTCTCTAATTACCCACCAGATTGTTGAATTGTACAATTGGGAACTTTTTTCATGTGGCTTACTCACCAGACCTGGTGCCTTCCGACTATCACTTGTTTGCATCGACAGACCGAGCAGTCAATGATTTACGCCTCGATTCTCACGCTGAAGCCAAAAAATGGATCGATGGCTGGTTTGCAGCCAAATACAATCCATTTTTTAAAAGAAAGATGGGAACAATGTGTGGCTAGTGAAGGCGCATACATTGACATTTAAATTTCCGATATTTTATTTTCCTGTACTCCTTGTCTATTCATATTTGAGACTTGAGAAGTAAAAAATATAAATTCATAGGAACACATTTTTTTTGTAAATTGCTAATACAATTTTCTAAACAAGTCGGACCGGGATTTTTGGAAAAATTTTAATATCTAAAAATTTATGACATAACTATCATAGATGGTTCCATTTTTGTTAAATTAACATAATTTTCATTGCGTACCAGACTTCTAGAGACAGCTATAAAAATTCACAGGAATCTTTTCATTAGTTTAAAAGATATTAACCTAAGTATGACACTACTTTCTAAAATTTCAAATTCAATTTTGTGTTTGAATTTATATTGTTCTTTGATGGGAAAAAATACTGTTCAAGCTAAGCAATGGCTTGCAAAATGTTTTGTGGATCCACTGCAAATTATTTTAACTACTACTTAATACCTACAAAAATAAAAAATAAGGACTCATTTTCCTATGGTAAGATATCTATTTGTTAATTTTATGCTGACACATATGCAAGGATGTATCATTTTAGTACCATTTTGACAATGCAGTAAAGTAATATCTGATGTTTAAACCAGGGATTCTCAACAAACAGCCCGTGGGCAATTATATTTCAAATGCTTTCTAAAAAATATAAAGAAGATTTTTTTTTCTTAACCTTTATTTCTGGCATTCATTAGAAGGGATAATATTTACTATTATTAATAAGTATGAATTTTGAATCTAAATGCGCCATATATTTTCATTTATATTTAATTGGAATCTTGATAACTTTACTTAAATATTATATGAATAAAAAAAATGAAAAATTTACTGGGTCACTGCTCAAACAGTCTAACATAAATAGTCTATGGCTTCTGGGAAAAGACAAATATCTCGTAGAGTATAAAGTTTTACGTTAAATTTTAATTTAAAATGTTTTTTTATTTCTTAATATTTATCAGCATTAATTTTTAATGATAAATTATTTACCTGGGCACCGCATTACTCAATAGTTTAACTAAAATCGAGAGTATTGTTCAATTCAAAATTATGGGTTCCAGGAGAAGGTTAATGTCTCGTAAAGTATGAGGCATACATATTAAATTTCAATTATTAATGTTGTTTTTTTTCTTAATAATGATTAAGATTAATTTTTAATCATTTAAATTCTTTTTTAAATTTTTACTCCATTTTGAAATTAGATTGTTAAGAAATTAATCTTTTGGAAGTAAGGTAACCCTAGTTAGTTAAATATTTATTACTGCTTGCTATACATACATGAAATAACATTTTACAACTATAAGGCAAGAAACATGACCACACAACGGGGTATTTGTGCTAGTTCAGCAGATTCTACAACCTAGTTTACATTAAAATTTTGTTCAATAATATACATATTTTTTTTATAATTTCATAAATTTTAAAATGCAAAAGTCTTTGTTTTCCTCATTCATTGGTTGATGTCTCGTGTAAGATAGGGCGGGGCCTCTATTGATGAGATGTTCTTCACATTGTCGTTCTTTAACAAGTCCTAAATAATTATCTCCTGAAATTGGTTCATTAAGATATATATCACATCCCGACTTTATAAAAAATGTCATCGAGAGACAAGGATATAAAAAACCAAAACAATAACATTAAAGTTACATTATAATAAAAGTCGTTACAAAGTAGCTCATAAAAGAATATCAAACTAATTACCTCTAAATGCTTAATAAAACACGAATATAATGTTTTGCAGTATTTACTAATCCATTAGTGTCAGTTTTCGTTTGTATTATCATAGCATATAACATATACAGGGTTTTTGTTAAAACTCCATTGATCTTCCCAAAGCTAATTCCATTAAATAATCATTCTTATCTAATTAACATATGAATGTATTCTGAGGGTACAATTTATCTTTCATGTATGCATCATTTTATATCAAAATAATTGCATGTAAAATTGTCAGTGGTTTCTAATATTCCACATAGAATCCACTCCCGTCGCTTGTCTCTATGAAATTATACTCCTAATTTAAATGTTCCAGTAAGTTTATTTAAATATGAATCATTTCAATGCAGACGTTAACAATTTTTTTTTTAAAGTATTGATACATTGACAAATTTCCCTTCTAATTCTTTGCCAAATTTGATAGTACTTAAAAGGATCTAAAGTTGGAGAGTTTAAGAGCACCTTCTAAATAAGGAACCCAGTATTTTTTATAAATTTAGACGTTTTGGCGAGAAATGAACAATTTTCAATGCAATGATTTATATCTGAATTAAGAATAAATCTGCCTCTGAAATATTTTTTTTAACGAATCATTGTTCATATTTTTAACTATTTTTTTTTGCTAAATTGAAATAAAATTTGCAGATATTGAAAAAGATAAATCAAAATAATTTATAAATAAAAATAATATGAAGTTAATTAACTAAAAAATGCAAATAACATGCAAACACTTTCTTCAAATAAACAATTATAGCTGCCCTTTGTTTTTACAATTTTCATGCTTGAACGGAATTGTCTTCTTATATTGCTATTATGTCAAAAAAATGGTTTTTTTTTTAAAAAGTTGAAAGGAACTGATTAGGGGAAAATAGATATTGATCCTTATAAATATAGACCTTGTTAGTATACCATGCTTATATTAAATTGAAATACGTTTTTATGAAATAAAATAAATATTAAGCTCACTAATGAATATCCAAATTACATTTTTTACTACGGTTTAACACTGTTAAGATTTTTTTTCTCCAAAACTATAACGTAAAATAATAAGTAATATTAAATAATGACTGTATATTAGGGCGTTCATTTTTAACTTTTACTTAAAGGAGTAGTGTAGACAATTACCGGATTTACTTCGTTAGGATACGTATTGCTTCTTGTTACGTACGCAATGAGTTTGTACAAAAATAATAGTAGCACATTTGGGTCTAATGAATCGCGCATCCATAATTGCCCTCCAATTTTTTACTCATTCATCCTAAAGTATGTACATGTTACAAGCATCTTCTATTCAATAATTACAACTACTTATATTTTTATTTTCGATTGGAATAGAGCAAATATTATTATTATTGTTATCATAAATTCTATTCTTTGAGACCTATAAGAATTGCATTTAGTTATACTCCTCCGTACAACACCATATAAGTTTTATCTTCTCAAATATTACCTCATTTTAGTATCATTAATATAATCAAACAAGCTTCTCCCCATCTCCCATAGAAAAGAGTATCCAATACTATTTATATTTAATGTTCGTTTTTATAGTACTCCATCTCTCTTCATTTTTGAAGAGAGAACACAAATTAAATACATATAATTATATTAGAGCTTAGTTATGGTTTACAGATAATTAATTCATTATTTAATATTATTATTATATGTACATAATATTTGTCAGAAATTATGTTTATTTGAAAGGAAGATGGAAGCATTTAGTTAAATAAATTTGATTAATAATAATACTCTCACGTTTATTTTGTTAAAAAATGAAATATATATTATTAATACAATTAATTTTTTTATAAACTATTAACAATGATGAATTGGCCTATGTATGTTTAAAAAAACTAAACTTTGATTTTTTGTCCCTACCCATGATTTTGTGTATTCTAACAAACCAAAGTAAATAAACATTGATTTGTTAGAAAAAAAAACAAAAAAAAAACATTATTCCAACCCACAAAACACAATAATACATTTTTTAAGCTACTTTGTTGGGCAAAAATAAAGATTATAATACAAAAATATTGATCTTCTCTTTCTAAATATGTAAAAAAAGTATGCGTGTTATACGCGGGGCATCCATCGATTTAACTTTTTTCTCTATTTTTTTTTTGTTTCCATAGAATAATCTGGGAAAAAACATTTTTATCACAATTATTTATTTGCAAAATAACTAAAAATGTTTTTTTTTATCATTGATATTTACTAAGTAAAGAGTATTTACCTTTTTTTTTATTATTTGATCGAGATGTGCGACTTAAAGATGAACAAGTAAAAACAGAATATATGAAAACTTTTTTAAACTAGCCATTATCGAAATTCAAAAATAGTTGAAAATCAAACCCTTCTAGTGTTTAATTTTTTTTTTTTTCTCATACCATCCTTTCACATAGAAAATGTCAAAATTGAAAAAATAATTAAAACAAGTGTATAAACGATTCACTTATACATGTCAGTATAAAAGTTTAGAGGTAAAATTAATAAAATATAATCAGATGCAGTAAAAAAACACAAACTGGCAGCACTGATTATAAAGTAATTCAGTTTTAGATAATTATATAAACAATGACGTACATATATTAATATATCTTATTACTGGGAAAGAGTTATGCGGTGTTGCAAGCCTAAGGGTATTCGAACAGACATTATAATATGGCACCTGTATATTATACAAAATGTAAAATTATACATTTAGAAAAACTAATGTCTTATAAACTTCAAATAATATACGAACATATAAATGCATAAAAAAAGTGTCAACATGATAAGTCTATTTTATATTTTTGCAAAAAAATTGTCTAATCAAAATTTGGCAAAAAAAATATATAAGGAGCTATTTTGTTGGCAAAATCTTCAACAAGAAGATTGTTGTTTTACAAAATGAAATTTTGAAAGAGAGATAATTTTGAATTATATAGGTTGTAAAAAATACAAACAGGACCTAACAGCTGTTGATATTATTTTTGAGGATGGTTAAGAATAAAAATAGTAAATAATTATTAGTTGAGACAACACTTTTTGAATCAAATCTAAAGAAGAACATATATGTTTCAGTTTAATGCTTCAGTTCTATGTAAAGTAAAAGACTTGGAAAAGCCTTTCCTCTATCATTTAAATTTTAGAGCAATTAAAAAATAATTACCAACACCTTTTTTTTGGTAGTGTGTATGTTAAGACTAATGAAGAAGAAATTCGCTTCTTTTGTTAGGCATCAAGGGAAATTGTTTGGCAATTCTTATTTCAATGTAAAAATACTCGTACTGTAAATATCTGAGATTACATAAGGTTTTTATTTGAATTTCAAAATATTATTAAACACTTAAGATTTTATATATTGCCCAAATCAAAAATAAATAAATATCATCACCATACAAGTTTAAAGCAACCTATACAAATTAAAATTCTTAGAACGCCATTGCCTGATAATTATGTCAAAATTATTGATAAAATCTATAAAAAGATTTTTGTAGGAATGAAATTTTTTTTTTTTGAAGTTTTATGCACAAGTTTACCTCCATATTGCATGAGATACGTGTAATAATAGTATGTTGAAATACAGACGTATTTAAGTACAAAAAATACTACGTACAAATTTGCAAAACTGGTGATTACTATCCACTCTTGTACTGAGTGTAAAAATATCTAAAAATTCTTTTTTTATCAAATTTTAACTACTGTGATGAAAATAATCAATAATTCAAATGATATTAGTATCAGGAAAAACATAACATTTTAAAAAATCTACAATTTTTATCTTGATGAAAAATTGTTGAAAAATATTGATTTTTATTTTTTTCAATTGTTCTGTCTTGAAACTATCCTGAATCTCCTCTAACAATGTGGAAAAAAACAAAATATAAATAAATACTGTTTGGACGAGGAGCATTAAGTCTAAGTATGAACTATTTTTGCGGGTCTTAATTGAGATAGCATTGCAATAGTCCTTAATTTATTCTTTTTAGCTGCCAAAATTTTAAAACTCTCATTAAAATAATTTAATTACACCATCTTGTGTGTAAAACGATATTTCTTTATAAGGAGTAAAATTATCAGAAAAGTGCAGTCGATTGCTTACTGTTTTATGGGCCATAAATAAAAATATCCTGTTTTATAATAATATTACTGTCTCTAGTAGCTGAAATGTATTTATGAGTATCAGTAATATGGTATTAGCTTCAAACTACAAAATTTGTTCTTTTCGACTTATTTTAAGAACTTGAGTATAGAAGTAATAAAAATTCATGACTATATTAATAAAATTAATATTAACTTTATTTAATTTTGCTACATTATCTAATGGTTTGTAATATATTCAAGAGTTATTTTTTATAATGTATACTAGTCTAATCACAAAGAAACTGTTAATTTATAATTTCATTTTCATTCGTTTTACAGATTTTTATGTTCATATGTTGGCAAATTTCCTGTAAATTAATATTTATTTAGATTTTTCTTTAATAGTAAAACATAGCAGACCCTACCATAAGACACTTAATGTAATTGTCTGTCAAAAGCAAACTAACAATGAAAATTTTGTGGACATATCTACTAACATAATATAATACATCATTTGAAAATCGAATTAAGAAACCACAGTGTGCTTAAGCAAAAATGCATCAAACTTTACAACTTAAATAAATTCCAAACAAATTTAAGTGGTTGAATGAAAAATACATGATTTGAAAGAAAAGTGTTGAGATTTTCTTTTTCGTTATCAATTTTTTTGTAACGTTTGAGGCTGATGGCACCTATGAACAAAAATGTAGAAGTGGTGGCCACAATATCAAGTGCTCGGAGGAGTTCATGAGTTTCTTTCAGAGGTAAATCCTCAAACCTCGATTCACAAGTTTACAAAAAAGCACAACGCAAAAGACATGATCCTGAAAAACTACATTGGCCGAAAACGCCAGCTCAGAACAGCAATGGTAAAGAACACCAAATTGACCAAGGCTAAGAAAATCTTACTTTGGATGAAGGAAGATTTTATGACCTCGTTCCTTACCAGATCTGAAACAATTTGGCTCTCGAATTTTACACCAAAGCCTATGCTTTCTCCCATGGAAATACTGTTGATTTGACTACCTCTAAAGGACTGGAGTGGACACTCATGTCTCAAAAGTTTATCATCAGATTGTGCAAGGTCTTGCAAACTCTTGTAGAGGGCCTATATTATAAAAGCAAGGTTTCAATGTCTGTCTGTCTCTTTGATAAATATTTCCTATTTCCTTAATTGTTTTTGTGGGTTAAATTTCCAGATGAAATGTATTTTTACTCTGTATTAAGCACTAATTATTCTATTTAATTCAAATTTATAAAATCAATCATTAGTAGGATTTTTATCATTTTGATGTTTTGTGTTCATCACGCTTAATCAGATTTTGTCTCGTCTATTTGGCGAAGAAGATACAATTATCAATATACAATGGAATTCAGAGAGGATTAAATTACGCTTATGGTTAATGTTTATTTAGATTCAAATTTTTATTTTTTATGAAATACTTCTCGTTGAAGAAACATGAAGTCAAAAATACAAATAATTTTAACTTTTTTCCTCATTATTGGTATCAACTTTATAGGAATAAATAAAGAATTCCCATGATGATTTTTTTATATTTGTTATATTTACAAACTGATAAAGACATTTTTAAACGGTATGCTCCTTTTTTCATTAATTTTAAGTAGCGTTTCAATCAATACAGATACGTATCACGAGTGTCCCCACAAAAACATTTGGACTGAGAGATAAGATAAAGATTATTGAATGTCTGTCAAAAACAGGATATATTCAAACACTGGTTGTCTCTAAATAGAAAGTGAAAAAATTCCTTACTTTCAAAACTATTTAAAAATTGTTATTTTATATATACTTTGATAGTGAATTTTTCATATTAAAATATAGCCTTTTTCGTTTCACTGATTTGACTGTTTTTAGTTAAAAGGATTAATTTTTAGTTAACCACTTACGAAATTGTCACTGCCATTAAAACAATGGTTTACCACACTTAAATACTAATATCAGTTACTAGAAAAAAAGTATTCTAAATTTATCAAACTAAAAACCTACTAGAATATTGTAATAGCTTCAGCATCATTTAAATCATTAAATTTAATTGATAGAAAAATTTCCCTTAAAAAATAATTCGCTATATTTAGCTAAACACTCCAAAAGGACAATGATAAAAAGATGTTTTTTTTAGATTTCATTTCATATTTTTACGATTTATGTAGTTGTCAATTAGTCATGGTGATATCAGGTCAAACACCTAATTTAAAATGTCAGATAGTCATTTGCAAAATTTTAAAAGCACCTGGGATATTTTCATATTTTTAGCTGATTATTTCAGAAATAAAACAAAATATGACTAGTTTAGTCAAACGACTTGAAAAAGCCTCGACACTTGCTGTACACCCTCTTCAAATTAAATTAGACTTTGTTTTTTTTCCCCAGGAACAAGAGGGAGATCTTGAAACAGTCGACTTCATTATGGCGTCATCTCTCATGCACGTTTTCCCTCTTCTCCTTTTGTCCGTATCAATCCTTAATTTTAAAAATTACTCATGGCTGTGTAAACAGCTGTCATGCTACAGCACATCTTTGCGGCAATTTTATTCTCAGAATAGCTTTCTTTGTGTAAGGGAACTATTTAAGTCATTTAATTAGCAATAAGGTAACTTTATTGCTGATATAGCTGACCTTCTCCTGCTAGCGTCATGCGGCAACAAGTTGATAAACACACTCGCTAGACCCAGTGGAACATGACACGTACCATATGCGTTTATACACGCCATGAAAACCATTATTAGTGAATTAGATGAAATATCAAAAGTGGTCTAAAACTTTTGCTAATTGTTGTCTAATGGAGGGATCATTCAAATGGGTATTTGAAAATGTGCTGATTGAAGAAATCTCCCCTTTCCAAATCTTAATTATTCCAATAGTAATAGTGTTATATTTATACATTTCTGGTTGTATTTAGAAAATATAAGAGGCCTCTGCGTAACGCGGTTTCAAATATCGCAAATTTTGCATAACGAGGTATATTAAATTATTTTGGCTCCCTGTATAGTGCAATATTGTCCCCTCATATCACTTTTTTAAATAAAATATTAAAAACTATATATTGAGACAAACAAGATTTGTAGCAGTTGATGATTAGTATGTTTATATTATTACCATATATTTCAATAATAGAAGTGCAATATTTTGCATATAGAGGAGTGTCCTGTTATATTTTTACCCCTTAAAACAGATATTAAAAATTTGGATTAACTTATTCATATAACTATTATTTATATATAGTATACAAGGTTGTGGAATAAATGTTGATTAGTTTCCGAATATTTAAATTTTAAAGTATTAAAATGACCGGATAAAAACTAAGTAAATAACCCATTGATATTTTATTTTACAATCTTGTCTGGCATACATTATCTTAAATGATTGATGATGAATGAAATGTTTATATTGTCCTAAATATACAGAACACAAAAAAATAAATAGTGAAATTTAACTTTTTTAAATAATTTCTCCTATTTTACATGATGCAGAAATAAAAAAGGCCTTATACAATGCCAACTTCCTCTAATGTGGATTTTTCTTGTTTCCAAAAACCCCAATAAGTGAGTACTCTAATGTATAAATATGTAACTAGTCATTAAATAACCTTTACAATAATAAGTCATGTGTGATGAAAGGAAATTATCTTCCCAGGTCAGAAGATCGTATTGTATTCTTATATCAATGATGACTACCAATAAACAAGTAAATTTTACTACTGTAATCATTTATTACGTAGAAACTAGCCATTATAATTTATAAACAGGAACTTCATACTGTTCATTAATTTAATTTTTAATTTTTTTAACATTATCTGTAAACCATCTATAACAAAAAAGAAGTATTTATATTTACTATTAGATAAATATGTTATATTACCTCCTAAAATTTTAAGCCAATTTGTTTATAGTTTTTTTACTCTTGTTGTACAAGTTATTGACTTGAAGCTTATGAGACCATATCTACTTCCCTTCATACTTTATGTAACCCTATGTAATTTATAACGTCTTTAATTATTTTGTTATTTACGATTTTTAATCCAATATGAAATTTTATTCAAAAATATCAATAGGGTAAGAACCAACAGCCTTGTCAATTTTCACATCATTCAAGTGTTGTCACACTACCAAAAAACTAAGTATTTGTCGATACTTTTTCGACAAAAAAATAAACACAAGTTACATGACTGGAAATTGAAATTTACTTGCATGTCCGTTTACAGAAATTTGGTTGAGGTAGCATTTTACTCGGAGATTTAAACTCTTGTTTGAAACTAAATAAACTTTGATCAAGATAAAATTTTAAATCTTCCCAATTTTAATGTACACATTTGTTATAAAGATTCCTTCTTGAAACTACCTGATGAAATTTATGGAGAAAGTAAATGAGAGGTTTGTATCTTTTTTCCCCTAATTGGGAAATAACGACAACTATCCATGCAAAATCAAAAGACTTGCCTGGTCAAACTGAATCATATATGTTTGAGTAAGGATTTTATAATAGTCCATAAAATTTTAAATATAAGGATAACACTTTCTGCCCAACCCTGGATACTTAAAAAAAAGGATTCATCTTCCACAACGCAAAACTATTTGATAACTACACCACTCACCTCTCAAAACCAAATATAGACATTTCCAAGCATATTTTATTTGATGGATACCCTAGTCTTGGGAATATTTTACTTTGTTAGGGAAATGAGGCTGACTTTTAAGTGATTTTTTAGTATATTATTTTTTAATGTGACTTATTTATTTATACAAGATTTACATTTTTGAGATTATCTCTCCGATTTTTTTTTCATTTAAAAAATTAATATATCCTTATCTTAATTTTACTATCAGTCATAAATAATAACAATAAACAAACGGCAATAAGTATCGCTGCTCGTCAAAAAATAAATAAATCATAATACCTATGTTGATAGGTTGAATTAATTTAACAATAAACAATAGCAATTATTTTTGATTTGAAGATGAGTAAGAAAATTCATAAAATTCGAAACAATAAATAATTTAGATTTTTTATCTTGTTTAACGCACTTTTTTAACTTAATTTATGAGAAAATCAACAAGCAGGTTATATATTTACAACAAAGTATTAAATTTATGTTTCAAGAAAGGTATAAAAAATAATATCATCATTTAAATGTAATTTATTTAGTGTCTCATAAATTTAAACATAATTTTAATATAAAATATATGCAGTTTTTAAACAAGAAGATAAATCCTCTTTTGTTGTATGCTATTAAATATACGGCACATCAACACAAAAACAAGCTTCAAAAAATTGCTCTTAGAGACATTATAAATTTTTTAAATTTATTTAAAATACTAGATCATGTCTAATATAAGTATTTCAAGTCATATGAAGGTTTTAAAACATAGTTATTATTCATGGGTATCTTAAATCTTAAAAAATTCATATAAGACTATTTTAAATGTACTTAAACATAAATATTGGGAACTATGTAAATTTTGAAGTAATAAGAAAAATTGAACTGTATTTATCTTTTTTCTTTAATGTTTTTGTGTTTACTCATCACACATATAAAAAAATAGTTTTCTTCTAGAACACTACTTAAGAATAAAAAGTAAACTTACATCCAGAATCGGTCAAATTTCAAAATATTGTAAAATTTGAAGATATTAATGTATTTAAAATCACTTAATCAGTGTAAAATTTTCACAATACTTTTATTTTTATTCTTTTGTAATAAATATTGAGAGATGATGTCACATGGGTTGTAAAAATACTACTAAGTATTCAAAATAAAAAAGCAAAAGAAGAGGAGAAAAGCTCAATTACTCTTTTGAAATAAGTTCTTTTCTCTTCGAGTATTTCCCTTCGAAAAACTCTGCGTGGTACAAAAAAAAATTCCCTTCCATTTCCCCGTTGTTTCATTAGCTTTTAAATATTTTATTCTTTCGATATTACTTAATATATATTTAAATACCATACCCAATATAAATTGATACACAAATTTGGTCAAAGATTTGAATCAATAAAAGAGGGTTTTTTGAAAAGTGTCAGAGCTAATAAGATTTCAGATGGTCCATTGAACTCTGAATATTGACAATTCAAAAAAAAAAAAAAAGTTGAGCTATTAAAATTCATTAATATTTCAATATATTAAAGCATAAACAATTACTTAAGAAACAAATCAAACCTGAGCTCGTTGTTCACAATTGTCAATTGTCTCAATTGTTGTTTTGTTTTAAAGTCTATTTTTCTTAAAATGTTCTGTTTTTCAAAAAAATTGTGAGAGTTATAATTATTATTTTTCCCTTAAAACATCAAAAGTAATGCATTAAAAAAAGACTTTGAATATTAAAACTATATAGTTTTATTTGAAAATTCCTATTTAGTTTTAAATACTAAACTATAGAAAAATAATTTGTTCTGTCTTGGGCCATTTTCTTTTGGTAAATTTCCTCCTACTGGAGTTGTCTTATGAACAAATATATAAAATACATTTTTATCAAAATAAAACAATTTATAATAAATAATTTAATCTTAAATTATTTAGAAGACTGAAAATTTTGTCATTGTTCCACAACATTTAAAAAAATACTTTCAAAAAGATTGAATTTTGGCGGAACCTTGATTTTTTAACAACTTACTAAAGAAAATAAACGACATTGAGTAATGAAATACAGTTTAATCAACTTAATTAATTCATAAATAAATAAAAAATTGGTAGAAAGAAACTTTGTTAATATTAAAACTTTTTAAAGCATTTGAAAGTATTAATTTATGATACAAGTACTTGGGAGTTTTTATTACATTAATATATTAAGCGAAATTTAAAGTTATACTTTTTTTTTTTTTGCAACTTAATTTTTAATGTTTTGTCATCAAAATAGAAGTAAGAAAATTGACCATGAAGTATTAGCTTTCTTGCTTCTTAAACACGGATATGCGAATGTTCTTTATAGCTCAAAAATAACAAATGAAATGTTTTATCGAAATTAGATCTGAGTTTTTTATATTTTTGAAAATAAACACAAATTTTTTGATATATCAGAAGTTTAATATACATCATATACACTAAGTTTTGTCATTTTCCCTTCCCGAAATTGTCTTTGATCGAGATCGGGGTAAACCAATTTTTAAAATAGAGGATACTGCAAATATAGAAAATTTAGGAAAAAGTAATTTATTAGTATTTGCTTTATTTCAATGCTTCATTTGAAGTATTCATATTATTTTAGCTTTCTATGTCTGGTTATGTTCGATAACATGTTGCCAACAAGAATACAATTCTGTAATAGCATTATCGTACAAGCCATTTCCCTTATAGAAAAAAAACTTGGAAAAACCAATTATCACAGGCCTCTACATAGGCTAAATTGGTACATTTAAGAGCGTTGGACATTGACAGTAATACTTCAAACATTCGAGTTTTTCACAGATGAGGGCAGAATTAAGTGCGGATTTTTTTTTTTGCTTGAACCAGCACAAATAATGAGATTACTATCCTGTATACGGCCTAAATGGTTTTGTTGGCTCTCGACGCCTTTTTCCAATTCAGGTAAATACTAAATGACTTTTTCTCATCCTTATGTATAAATTAAATAAAAGTTTACATATTTTCCAAAAAATAATCAAATTTAAACTAGCCCTACCAATCTATTCTAAATTATCATTTTCTTTATTTTATCGATGCTATTTTTTATTATTAGAACCTCAAAAACTGAACTTCCTGTCTACACAGTCAAAAAAGTCAAAAACGTTAAAGAGGAAGAAGGCCTTTGTCAAAAAGGCCGAACTGGATTCAGATTTGTAAAGAAACAGGCCAGGCCAGGCCAATCCTTTCAAGTCCATGAGGATCCAGCGAAAATATCCCGGGGTTTCACATCAGACTGTCCAGAAAGGTTACATACAGTCCTGATTCCAACATCCTTGACTAAACCTTTTGGGAGCATGTCAAGAAGAAGGCCTGCAGTGTCCGTTAAAAATACACCGAGGCTCTAAATGCTACTTTCAGTCAGTATTGGTACGTCATGACAGAGTACTACATATTCATCGGGTGCAAGGCATTCTGCAGCCGCCTAGAACCCATAATTATTACTAAGGGCAGCAGTATCCCGGTATCCAAAGAAAAAAACCATAGAACATACATAATACTTTTTAATTGAACAAGGCTGATTTAAAAGTTGAATTTATTGCAAATTATTGAAGTTTTTGGGAACAAGAAAAATTTATATAATATAAAATGTTTAAAAATTAAAATAATTGGAACCTAACCGATATTTATTCAACAACTTTTAAATCGCATGTTTGTTTAATATGTAATCCAAAATTGTTAAATGTAGTTTTGATAAGTTGTTATATTATTTCTATGAAAAGACAGCAAATTTTTTTTCATTATAATTGTATAAAAACAAATATATTTGATCTGCATAGAATTGTTTTCCAAAACAAAAAGAAAGCTCTGACGGTTAAAAAAGTCTTCCATAAAAGATGAACACCAAAATATAAGACCCAAAAATAGTAAACACTTCCTTTTTTATATAAATCGTGTATTTTTCCTTTCAAAAAAAGATCATAAATTTGGAAGAAGATCAACATTGAATCCCTAACAACATAGTCCTCTATGACAAATTTTTTATGGGACAAACAATCCCTCGCTCTTGAGGTAAAAATATACATATATAGTCCTTTAAATATCTATTTTTCCTTTTATATTTATTTACTACCATGGTACAAAGATTCAATCATTTTTATGTTTTTTTTTTAAAATAAGAACTAAAATACGTAACTTAGAACCCTCTAATTTAATGAAAATATTAATTGTAACAGATGCAAAACTTTATAATATGACGTTTGAATTTGTTTGTAAGATATTATTTCTTAATAAACATTAATTAAAAGTATACATCTGATTTTTTTTTCAAATAATTGTTAAAAATTATTTTAGTAAATCTGAAGTATGGAAATAATGATTTCTGAAACCTTATCTCTGTTAACAAAAAAAGTTAAAATTCTTGGGGATGTACCTCAAGTGATAAGCTTTTTATTTGTTTTCGGCATTTTAAAGTGAAAAAATCGGAAATTAATATGCTGATGTTGATGAGTTGCAGAATGTTTTGGAGGAGAACAGTTTAGCTGTCATGACGTTTCATTAGATGAGCAATTATCAGTAGCTAAATTATTATCACAAAATATGGAAAGAACGTTCAGATTAACAATTCCAAAAACCAGGGGAAACTAAAAATACATGCAGCTGTTGTAGAAGGCAAACCCTTTACTTGTATTTTGAATAAGGGTTTCATTAGTAAAATCTTTTAATAAAAAAATGTAAATTTAGCTATATATAAATTTTAAAACTTGTATTTGATAAGAGTAAAATATACAATTTTCTTCTAAAGTAAGAGTTTTTGAGGAAAATGGAAAAAAAGTAGGATCAATTACGAAATAATTCGGGCATCTAAACTAATTGATAAAGGTAAATTTTATTTATTTTTCCTGAACCAGGGGGGTCATGTTAAACGTAAAGTCTTTCTACTTCATTTACTGAGTCGCTAAAAACGTTTAACAGAAATACAATATATTTTTTGGATTTATCAATCAACGTTCAGGACAAGTATAAGAGACAAGAGAAGTTAAGAAATTGTATGATGATAAGAAAATACAGTTTAATTTTTCTAATTATTGGTATAATGTCATGTTTTCCTTATTTTAGAAAAAAAGATATAGGAAATAAATTACGTAAATTATTTATTTGAGAGGACAGATAAAAGCCTTTTTATCAACTTTTGAAGTTTTATATAGAAATTCATAATATAATTTTAGCTCTTATCTTTTTAGAGTTTAAGAAATATTTGTTATCAACTTTACCAGATTTTTTAATTGAATGTTACAACTTCCTTTTTTAACTTTATAGTGGTTCATTCATATGTTTTAAAAGATAAAATTTATCTGATTTGAAGGGAATAGTATGTGTTTTAACTTATTCCGTATTGAACAATCAAATTTAGGTTATCTACAGGGTAGGGCAGCAAAACGTAAACTCTAGAGATGGATTTATAAATCCATCAATAATTTTATATTTTTAATAATAGGCAAAAAAAATAATGTTAAAAGAACAAGGAAAAAGGTTTTTTCTAAACTTTTTCAATCAATATTGCCACTTTCATTATTAACCACTGCCATTACACGTACCCTGAAGTTTATGAAGGAGTTGATCACAAACTCCTCGGACCAATTGTCCACTATGGAGGACTTCAGTGAGTTCACAATTGGGTGTGAGGTCCTGTTGGTTTCCCTCTCAATGTACCCCTGATAAAAAACTCCAGTGGGTTAAAATCTGGCGAAGAAGAGTCATATCTTTTTGGAACATAACTGAGCCATGTTATCTAAGTAGAACTTTTGGCACTTGTCAGACGACTGAGAGAGGGCACACTCCTGAGTCCACATGTAGTTACCCTCAGGATAGTTGGTCTTCAGCCATGGCAAGATGGTATAACTAAGCACCTTACAATAGGCCTCCTGGCCGATTTCCTTTACATCAGAGCCCATAACACTTGGTTATGTTCCACTTCTCGACCAGCCTGGCTTCCATTTTCTCTGTCAAAAGGTGGCGTGGGGTCCTTGTGAAAGAAACTTATCCAAAGTTGTACTTCATAGCCCTCCTGACGGTTCTATAAGCCACAAAGAAGTCGTTGGCGAGGCAATTCATTGACTTGTGGGATCCTTCTTTATATTATTTTCCAAACATAACAAGAATTTCGTATCCCTCTTTAAAATATGCACTCAAATTCCTGACAGCCTGGAGTGGTCTTCTCCATTTTTTTTCATCTTGGTCAACTTAAATACCAGACTCTTATAACCCTTGTTTATGTCCATAATTTACAACACATCAATTTCAACATCTAAGAGATTTGAGATGGGCTACCTTTTTGCATGTGGCTTGCTCATAATGATCATGATGAATATTATTCAAACCACTAAAAATTATATAGTTATTAGACCATGCTTTTATTTTTACATCGAAATCCAAGACCAATATCAAGGCCAAAAAACTGTATTTTTTTAAATGAGAAAATTTTAGTTTTGTAAAATATATGAAATTGTAATTTTAAATAGTGTTATGTTGGTTTAGTCCAGTCTTAGGACTGGTTTTTGGAGTTTCATCTAAAAATATCGATAGTTTATTAAGCTAAATAACTTGTTCATATTTTGCAAAAATATTCATGTTTCCAGCGTAATAAAACATAAAACTAAGATAATAATTTTTTTCTGGGTCATATCATTTATTCCATTGCAATATGTTGGTAAATAAGTAAGTTCGTATTTTTCCCTTTAATCCAATGCTTTTTACAAAGTGTTACAATCATCCAATTTAAACTTAGTATCACCTTTTCTTTTCGAAGAACTTGTTGCAAAATAAAATCCAACTTTTTAATGCTCTTTTTTTGAAGCCATGTGTCCTATTGACAAAAATCTCGGCCTAGGAATTTTACAGTCCTATTTCGAGGCCAAATTTGTACTCAAAAGCGCGTTAGCAAAAAGAGGAATAGGTAATAGTCACTTGGTACCAGGTCCAGACACAAAGGCTGATGAATAAGAATTTCCCATCCGACCTCCCAGTGCTTCAGGTGTGTCATCAAAGATGAGTGCAGCCTGGTGTTGTTTTGATGGAACATGATTTTTTTCATTTTCAACAATGCTGGTCGTTACAGTGATCATAGGCTCATTGTAAATAATTCCCTGTCAATCCCACCGACCACACAGCAACACCTTCTTGGCAGTCAATCCAAGCATTGACATGGTCTGAATTCCTTTATTAACTTCCTACTAAGATCTCTGACATTGACATTGACTTAAGTGAACTGTTTTTTATTTGCAAAATCGCAATCCCCTTCAGAAATGACGGGTTTTTTTCTTTCAGGTAGTAATAATATAAAATATGACGAATTTCTCCCTTTGAAACCTCTATTGTCGACACACTATAATTCACGACTGAAACAGTCAAGTGCAATACTGTTTAAATGGTTTTTAGTATACACTCAAATCTTTTTAGACATTACATCGTATCATCTAATGTGACCAATAATATACAAGATAAACTTAGTATAAAAAAAGGGCGTTAAGTAATTATAATAAATTACTTTTTCATTAACCTAATATGACAAAATAATTATAAAAGGATACACACCCTCAATGACGTCATGTTTTATTGCGTTTACCTTCTTTTACACCTTTCAGACCCAGAAGGAATTAAAAAGAAAATTAAACATAATTATAGTCAATTCTTGATATCTTTGATCATATTAGAACTAATAATTATTATTTTTTTAAATAACTTCAATAGGTTAGCCAGAAATTGATGGGGCACTGGTGTTCCTTTGGGTTTGAAAGGTAATACTTTATTTTGGATAAGCAGAATATTGAAGATAGGCTATGTTGTTGAAATCTAATCATTTTTTTATTATTTTGTTATAGTTTTTATTTATAATTCAATTAAGTAATAATTATACTATTAAAAATCGATTAAAATTAATTTAATAACGTATTTACATATGAAACCTAACAAAGCAATTTATATCTCTTACTAAGTGTAATTTAAAATTACAACCCAGGCAAATGAACACAGCTCGATTTACTGTATTTTTGTTTGCAAAGTAAGCACATCTTTTTTTTTTGTTCAAACTCTCGTAAATGTCCACTATGATTGTCCATTATAACATTTACATTTTTTCTTTTCTTTTTTCTACATTACTTGGTTGCCATCTTACGCCCTTCAAAAAATCCAGTCAGACTCTTGTCAATTACAACTTTGAAGTCAAGACAGGATAATTAATTTGGATATGAATGTTATAAACCATATAACAAACAATATCTAGAAGATAAAAAAAGATTCTCATATAAAATTGTGTAAATGACTAAATTTTAGTGGTATGAAGCAGTTCGTTGATCTATGACAGGGGTAGGCAACCTTTGGGTCATGGAGTGTCATCTTCAACATTTCTAATCAATGAGTGTGCCACGATCAACAATAATGGTAAAAAACACACACAAAGTACAAGAATATGTTATAATTTGCTCATGCCAATGAATATGCCTCTACTACCAGGTGCGGCAAATGTGCCATAGGTTGCCGGCCCCTGATCTATAAGATTGACACACCCATATCTTTGTTGTAGAGCTCAATAATTGTAAGAAAAATCGGATAAACTATCAGTGGTCTTAAATAGTATGTTTTATCACTCTAATCAACTTTGATTATCCAGTAAAAAGTTTGAAATACATAATAACGACGTGAACGTTGGCTTCAGGAGTCAATGAAGCATCTTATGCATTCGTTTCTCTAATAATCTTTTCGTCAGCTATTACAAAAATATTAGAATTAGATAATGAATAATCAATGTCTTCTTTATCAGAACTGTCTATTTCGTCTAAAATGATATAAATTTGGTTACAAATAGTGCTACTAAAAGGGTAAAAATATCCTTTTTTTTTTTTTTTTTTTTTTTTTTATGACCAACTTCATATTCAATAATATAATAAAATAAAATTCATAAAAAATATTTGTATGTACATTTATTACTTGCTAATTTGTCTACTAATAAAAAGTACCATAGTATGAATACTTCAAAGGACAAAAATCAGAGATACAGTTATTATCCTGAATTTTTTTTTAAATGTAATTAAAAAAGGAAAAAAACTACGTTGCAAACAAAGAAGGACACCCGTGTCCTGACAATTTTAAACAGCATACAATTTCCCTTTTTCATCAAAACATAGCAAAATTTTTAACAATTACTCCTTACGCTATACAAATATTACATAACCAATTATAAATTTAATTATCTATTGATAAAAACCATATGATATATAAAATGTTATTTTATGGAAATCAAAAAAATGACATAGATTGAACACTTATATTGGACAAATATAAAGTCCAATGGTAAAATGTTTTTTTATAAATTCTGGAGATTTACTATTTATCTTTCCAATAATTAAAATATACTTAAAGATAATGAAAAATAATGCAAGAATGAATAAATAAAAATGTGGGACACCAGTGGGCCGTTGATGCAAAAGGGTTATGGACAGGCAAATGGGGCTTTACTAATCCGGACGGCCTTCCCATATAAGGACCAAAAAAACTTATTACACTATTGCAACATAAGAAATATGCATTCATAAAAATATCAAAACACTAAAATATATGTCTCTAAATATTTAGATCTATAAGAACACCCTAGAATAATTTTTTAACTTCAACGTTCAAAACTAAATTATAAAAATTGAAGCCCTTCAGTAAAAAATAGGACACATTCTAATAAGTTTGTGACATCCAAAATATTTATTCTTATTCAAAAGGTTTGCTAATGAAACAAAAACATGTCCGGTTATCAATTTATTTATGTGATTTTAACATTAAATATTACCAATTTACTTCCTTGGTTTTTTTTATAATAACTATATTTTTGAAAAATAATGCAAGGCTTATGTATTGTTTTATAAAAAAAAAAGTGATTATTTTTTTAACATACTTTTTATCGAGTTTTAAGGCAACTATCACGTATTTACTAAGTTTTTGTTTTTTAACAATCATGTAATACTTTCTCGGGGTCTTAAAAGGGTATCTTATATGTAAAGGGGACCCAATCTAAAACGCAGTTGGTAAGGGAAAAGGGTTAACTTAAACTACATAAACTTGATCACCATATTAGATATCCTGTAGCGTCTTGGTATGTATTATAAGTTTACGGGCATACATTACCTTAACATTTAGAGCAATATTGTTTTTCATATGACCTATGAGTCATAACACTTTTACTTTAGAATGGAGCGTGGTAGAGACACAGAGGTAATTTGGAAATACTTTTATTAAATAAACCGCTTAAGGTATTTTTACTTAGAAATTAGGCCACTAGTTTGAAAGAAATGGAAGTCTCACTTTAAGACTGTAAATCAATATGAACAACATTTATATCGTAAATGTATGTATGAGCCTATTTATCAATATATATAATTAGAAATAGAGTTATTTAAAACATAAAAAGTAAGCTTTTAGCGTAATAGAACTGTAATTGATCAAAGTGTATCTATTAAATATTAAACAGCATGTACAGGATATGACTTTTATTTACGGACCAACAAGATTTTTAAATAAAAGAATCTTTCTGCAATACTAATCATCTTATTTGAAAGAAAATAAATTAAAATGAAAGTTGGCATCGTCAGAGAAAAACCACATCATGGATAGTTCAAAATGGTTCTTCAACTTGTACAGCACGCGCATAGAATTGTTCAGTCTCCGTTCCTTTGTAATCTCTCAAAATATAAGCTGTTTGCATCTTGAATAAATTGTATTGCAAACCATCTGTTACAAACCTACTGATCAGCTTTTCAAAACAGCCTT
This sequence comes from Lepeophtheirus salmonis, assembly GCF_016086655.4. NCBI lineage: Eukaryota > Metazoa > Arthropoda > Copepoda > Siphonostomatoida > Caligidae > Lepeophtheirus > Lepeophtheirus salmonis. The sequence continues at coordinate 72,145,231 of NC_052135.2, read as the reverse complement.
GAGATAAACTGATTTTGATGAATCATCATCATTGAGTGTTTACAAATTTGTGATTGAATCTTGATCCCTCTGACGGTCTGATCTCATCTTGGTATGAGCAAGCTATACCGTTGATTCCTAATCACTTGTAGTATCTTCAGGTTCTTTGCTGACTCTCCAGACAGAGGACCCGTCCAGTTGTAAGTAGTTTGCAATGCCATAATTGTCTGGTTATGCGCAGATTGCAACAGATACAAACATACTTTTTCACAATTGTGGAAAAAATAATTTGATTGTTGGTGCCATTTTGTTATAACACTTTATGTTAGCCACCAAACAACAAACAACGCCCTACCTACCCATGTACAAGGCGTCAAAGTTTGTTGTTAAACAATGGATGCACGCTGTATGAATAATGTATAAAAATAAAAAGTTTAGTTCTCCTTTTTTAAATTTTTATTCAAGGGTGTTTTTCTATTAATTCATCACTTATTAAATTTCATAATCTTTATAAAAATCAATATGATTTATCTTTAGTATGTATTGCTTATAGAATTTATATATTTATCTACAGTTACTATAAATATGTCATAGAACTATTCAGCGCTAGATAGATAAAACATACATTAATTTCACAAAAGATAATAATTCATAACATTATAGAAATGCCTGCATAAATCCCTCTAGAATACAAGTCGTAAATGAAAATGATACTTCCGGACTGACAGATAATAATTTTGTATAACAGAGATTGTATACAAAAAATATAAGAAACAGACTAACCATTTATTATTCAAATCTTACTACATGTATTTCTTGGGCTATCTAGCCAGCCAAAACTAAATTACATATTTTAGAAATATCCAACTTGTTAAATATGATAACAAAAATTATTACTAGCGTATAAATTGAATTATTATCAGTATAATATGATATTTCATAGTATTTAATGTAAAATTGTAATTGCAAAAAATAATATTGAAATTCGTAAACTTGAAAAGAAATATATTTTAAACTTATAAATGATAAATAAACAAAACAAAATCTCTACAGAATAAGACATTACCTTGTTACCTCAAATAAAAAAATATATATATCCCAGAAACTAATGAAGTAGCATCCTAAAAATAAAATGGAGACATGAATCTTTATTAAAGTTTATTTGCCTGTCTTTCTGGGTTTTAGATACTTTGTTCTGGGAAATTTTGGCCTCATATATTATGTCGAAATATATATAATCATTGGAGGTAACGCGAAAAATCGAGATATATTAATTTTATATTTTAATCTTTAAAAAAATTTAAAATTTAATTATTTTTATATTTTAATTTCAATAAAAGCACTTATTGTAAAAAGCAAAAAAAAAAAAAAAATCAATGAAAAACTGAAATGAACCTTAAATAGGCTCCCAACTTGTCATATTTGAAACCTCTTGACTATTTTGTGTTGAGTTTTGTCCAAAAACTAACTACTACATGTTGGTTGCCATCATGGACTTTCATGACTTTTTTTATATTCTTTTTAAAGAAAAAAAATCTATATTTAGTCAAATACAAATTAAAATGTATTTTATATCCACTAAATTTTTTTTCGCCCCAAATTAAGAGGAAGGCTAATAGGATCCACCACGTTAATCTTATTAAACTCAAAAACTTGCATTGTCCAAATATAGGTTTCCGTAGATTCTGCTGAAATTTTGAAACCAGGCAAAAGCTTCAAACCTTGCCTTAATACAAGTGTAGCCATAGATTGTGTGCAATTTTAATTTTGAATATTTATTATTGTAGATTTGGATTATTGTTTAAAAAAAATGTGAAATCGTTTCCAGTTCTCCCGTAATTACGGTCAGAAATTACATATTGCAGACTAATTTTTTGCGTATAAACCCTGTATATCCTTATAACGTTAATTTTATAATATAATCCTAAGTAACAGTAAGAACTTAATTTAAGATATGTTGTCTCTTAAATGCATTTTATAAATTTGATATTTAGATGAAAGATAAATAAATAAAAAATAATTTATGCTAACGATTTTTTAAAAAATTATATATATATGACACAACGTCTTTCAATCAAAAGGAAAATGATTGTATGGAATTTTTTTGAAAACTCAAGTTTATCTATAAATTACCCTTCTCTCCAGATATTAAAGAATAGGGTACCATGTCGGGGTTTTAGTTGATTTTCTGAGATTTTGACGTACTCTATTAATATAATGGAAGATTGACAATAAAGGTATTAAAACTGGTACAATTTACAAAAGTTAATTTGTATCGTTTGGAGGCCATTTTGTTTATGAACTCATTTGAATTTTCTTGCAAAATCGACTCAAATCGTCCAGACACTCACATTACAAAAATAAATATCTGGTAGGGAAATACTACCTAAGGGACTTCTCAAAACAGCAAAAGATATCAAAAATATTTCTTGATAGTCTTTGCTTCCTTTCCGAGGAATTTGTCAACTTTTTCAAAACCCTTCGAAAACTTTGATAAGGTCCATTGTGTATCTTTTTTTCTAAATAAGAACATTGAAAGATGATCACTTTGGAAATGTTTTTTCCCCTAAGAATGATAGCAACATTTGTATTTCTTAAATAAAATATTGTCAAGGATATAGCCGCCCTAATAAACATATAAGTTTAAGCTTTTGTCTTGACGGCATGTATTGGAATGGGTCAACAATTTAAAGAAAACTTCATTTGCAGTTATTTTTGACCCAGTTGGGTAGCCAATGGTTACCAAATCAACTCCAATGAATTAATGTATAGCAATATAATTTTATTTCTGTCGTAGACGATTACACGTAGGAAAATATAACCCCTTTTAAGCAGATAACGAGGGCATTGTGCATGCATATATATAAACAAAGAATTAAGCTGTTCAGCTGAAAAGTTAAAAGAATATATTATTTTTTTTCAGTTTGGCATTATAAAAGAGACAAAGAAAAACTTTGGCAGTGAACATGTTGTAGTTTTGTGGGAAAATATAATGTTGATATAATTTAAAAATAAGAACGGATTAAAGTAAATTACACTTGAATATATTTTTTTTTTAAAGAGAATAAAAGTCAAACATTTTATTTAAATGCAAAAAAAATATTTTAAATATATATGTATCAAATAATTTAATAGGTAAAAAAAGTCTCAAGACAAGGAGATTACATAAAAATATTTATATATGAAGTGAAATATTTATACTCGTAAGAGAAAACATTTAAAGTTTATTTAACACATGATTACAATTAGTTAGTAACAGACAAGGTGATGCTTGGAAATTTTCATCCTTCTATTTTGATAAAAATATCCGAAATTTTCATTAAAAAGTTGCATATATAAAAAATAAAATCTTGATAATTAAATCAAGAAAAACAGAAAATCCCAATTAATTTTTTATTTCATATAATAATTAATTCAATTTAATTTTTTTTTTGTTCAAACTTTTGTGATCTGTTGGGATACCCAATAATTATTGTTGTAATTTATAATCTTAACTTGATTTCAGATTCTTGTATTGTATCCGATTTGATTTTTAAATGAAAATCTGTCCATTTCTCAAGGTTTATTCTCATGAGAAATTTTGTATAGGTCCCCAGCAGAGTTGACATCCCTAAGAAATTTTTTTGACAGATTTTGATGATGATTCATCGAGGAATACAGATGAAATTCACACTCAATTTAATAAAAAAAAGTATTCTAACTTGCATTTGTATTGATGGGCTAGATATAATAACAAAAAGTGTTCATTTTAAGTTTGATTTTCCGGGGTTAACGCATTTCTATATCCGGGAGTAGAAGCTAGAAATAACTTTTTGAATTATGAGATATATAATGTATTTCATAATTACTTAACAAACTATTAATATTTAAAAAAAAATTATATTCTTAATAATTTAAAATACTTTTATTAAAAATACGAAATAAAAGTAAGTCATGTGGGAATATATTTACTGCTATTATAACCTATTCGTTAAATAGTATCAAATACCTTGTTCTCTTTGAGTCCCTAAGATGAGATTATGTTGCTTTATAACAAGATTTATTAATAGATCTTAACATCAACTGTTTTGACAATAAGACCAACTTTCATTATAAAATGTATTATTCTTTAAAAAAAAAAAAAAAGTTTCTTGGCTTCATTTTTCAATTTAGTTTATTTTAATTAGATTTTGATCAAACTCTTGATCCTAAATTATTCGTTATCAAGGATATCTTAGGATGCTATTTTTAAATCTAATTTCTGACTTAGATAACGGCTTAATAATATTTTTTCGATTAACGAAAACATATTTTCGTTTTTTAATACGAAATTTTACTTTTTTGAAAATCTGTGACGCTATATTATTGCATATTTTAAGGTAGAATTAATGTTGATAAAAAATGGCATTTTATATTTCTTCATTGCTCAAAATATATTGTTTCTTCAATTAAAGTTATCTTATTCTATGCCTAGGGAAAATGGTGATATTCAGTAACGGAGAATATATCCATAAATGTTTAATAAGGGTTATAGGTGTATTATAAATTCAAATTACTTTTTTTCTTTATAGTATAACCGTGTCAAATAGACACGTCAAACAATCTAATTCATTTTTAGCACACATTAAATTAAATAAATTTTATATATGCTATCCCTTATATTGATGTCTATTGCAAAAAAATGAAAAAAAATCCAATCTAAAATATTTTAAATACTTTTCGTAGTTTAATGCTGTAAAGGGGTCAATTGGACTATTATGACCATACTAGGGTACAAAAAACTATGTCGGGTATATTATGAATACATAATTATGTATCATTGTTTAATTTGTGTATTTCTGTCTTAAAGCTTTTGCACGACCCGGTATATTTTAAATTTAACCCAATTTTCAGTATTACTTTGATTAGAACTTAAAAAACAACGATTGAAAATTATTAAAATATTTTTAAAGCAACAAAATTATTTATGACAATAGATTATTCTGATTTATTCTTTTAATACTTGCAAATTATACTTGATGTAGTTAAAATTAATTGTCACAATGAAATTATAAATTATTGTTATATTTTACTAACTAGAACAAATCAGGGATAATTTCAGAAAAAATAAAGTAAAAAAGTTTTAAATAAACATTCATAAACTTGAATAACTCAACATATTCCAAAAATCTGATTATAAAAACCCATCATTGACCAAAACATTACTTTCAATATATACCAAGTGGTTCATTCAAATTTAAACACTTTAAATTTCAAAACTTTAACATGATAAAATACTTTGTTAATACTTTAATTAAATGTGCTTCTAAGCTCTATTAATCATTATTGTAGCCGCCCTTAGCCTTAATGATAGCTTCGATGCAATGGTGAAAGAACGGAACTCCCTGATGATGTACTCCTCTATCATAGTGTCCCATTGATTGTTGACAGTGATTTTAACAGACACTCCCCTTGATATTCATCAAAGGGATGAAGTCAAGGGGATTGACATTAGGGCTGCAGTGATTAAAAAAAGAGTCTTGCAACGGAGCAGATGGGAATCTTTTATTGCTGGTGTCAAAAGTAAACTCTCCAACCACACACAGCTATTTACACCTACTTTTTAATAGCTCCCTTAACAATCCATAATACCCGAAATCTCTTGCATGGACCTGCAGGAACTTGAGAGGATTAGCCTTGGCTGATTTCTAATACTCCTCTGGATCCTTTTTGGGCCTTTTTGAAGGAGCCCTTATTCCTCTTAAACTTTTACGACTTTATGACGGTGTTACGTTGGTCATGGAGATGCTCAACTCCTTGGACTGAGAAAATGGAAATTAGTCGATAATATTCAAGTGTCATTTTTCGACTTGTAGGTAAGCAGGAGAGCTCATGTATCTTTTGTTATGTAACTAATTGCTTTATTAAATAGAAATATGAATGTAATTCAATCAACCAACCTTAATTCATTATTGGATTAGTTCGTATTCAAACTTTATTGGACCAGCTGGTATATCCTAATAGTGGACCGAAACATGTCTGATATATATAACGTAAAGAATAAATCTGGTATTTTTTTCTTTATTTGAACTTTGTTTTAACACGGTATTTAACTTAAAAATTTTGATTTTATGTATACTCAGTTTTTAATTAACTACTCTTTTGCTAGCACAAGAAATGCATATTTATGCAAAAAAAAATTATGCATATCAAACAAAACTTACATACAAACACATAATATATAACTCATCTTTTATTTTTCAATGTCAAGGATGGTATTTTAGAGTATAGGTAAGAGAATTACTACTTCCTTCATTTTTAAGATATCTGAATTAGAGCGGTTCGAAAATCAGAATTTGATTCTGTTTGTACGGTCAATGACTATTCCATTTCAAATTTCAGTACAATTGAACGTATTTTAGAAGTTCTTAATTCAGTAATATCTGCTAAGAATAATTTTTCACCTCCTTCCCTCTAATTTCCATACCTTCATGACACGTATCCATTGTATTCTAAAGCTGTGCAACAGAAGTTAGAAACCAGACAGGGCTTAGTAGCTCTCCTTATCTTACTCCACTTTCTAACTTTATTTGTGGTATGTTTTTGATATCAATAATTGAATCAGCATGCTTTCATAGACTATTTACAGCAGAACAGAACACAAAAGGAAAATTTTCATAGCAAGTTCTTCAATGATGAAGTTATGCTCGACCAAATTAAAAGCCTTCTCAAAATCAAGACATAGTAGTGGAGATTTTTCCTTATTTCTCTTCGCCTGACCAACTACAGATTGGAAGGACCTTGTCACCCATTCAATTTGACGTCCGGACTGGAAACAAAACCAAGTCTTAGCATAATTTTTTCTAAAATTAGTTTTATTCTTTCCATCAAACACCCAGAATAAATTTTAGATTCAGTTTGTATCTAAGTTATCAGCCTCCAATTTTTTATTTTTGTTTTATCCTTACCACTTCTAAAAAATAATATTAGGAGTCCCAGATTTTGCTTTCTTTTAAGAATTTCCCCAAAAAGTGCTCTATAAAAAAGTGGAGCTAGATTTTTAGTTAGTTCCTGCAATTGTTTATAAAATTCAGCAGTAAATGTAGGAAGACCAGGGAATTTGTGACATTTTATTTTTTTTGTCATTGTATTGCCAGATTTCATATAGTTTAAAATCACGTAAGATACTCTTTTTGTCAACATTTTTTTTTTTTTTTTGGTTTGATCAAGTATCTTTTATTAGTTTTACTCTGGATGAAAAAAGGTCTTCATAAAATTTCTGAAAGTGTTTCGTTTTCTGTTTAGTATTTGCAATGTCTATACATATTACCTATATGTATCTTATTTGTAATATCATTCGTTTTTTCCATATGCCTTCTGATATTATGAATTAATATATAATATTTTGATTCAAATTTTGTACTCTTATTTTTGATCCCTCTAGTTTCTATTCAATTAGGCAATTTATTTAGTTGCTTATTAAACTGTTCACTTTATTTTATAGTTTATAGTTATATATTATTTATGTTATCCCAACTTTTTTTCTCTGCGTCTTCTCTTTGCAGGCTGTGTTGTCCATAAACCATTCATTGCCTCGTCTATAGTCAAACCTACGTTGATGTCTTCCTGAACCTCATCTATCCTATATTTTCTAGCCAGTTTTACATCTTCCATTGGAAAAAGCTTGGCATTCATATTTCACCAAGTAGGTCTGCTATGAATTCTATGCCCCACAATTATAGCTTCTACGAAGAACTGATATGGCATCCCATTTGAAGTCTATTTCTCCAGCTTAAAATTATTGTGCAATTATTCATTCGAAAGAAGAGTGTGATCAATTCTTCTCTAAGATTTTCTGTTTGCATTTTGTTTGATAATCTGGGGCATGTAGGGTCAATTTATATCTGAATATTATTTAATTAAAGACCACTCAGATATGTTGTGTATTCTTGTATCATTTAAACAAATTACCTCTGGTAGGTCGATAGCATTCAAGTATTTAAATAGTTTTCTTTCCTTATATTTGACGAAAGTCTGTTTATATTTGCCTGTAGTATTCTTAGGTCTCTAAGATTTTTACTTAACTCCATATTGATATCATATTGAGTAGATCTTGGCGTAGATGTTCATTTGGGCTATAAGAGTTTTTTTCTTTCTGAAGAAATATTACCTTTATTAATTTGAATTTTTTCCATTATTGAATTGATTTTTAAGTTTAAAAAGAGGCCTTACTAATTGTTATAAAAATGAATGTGGAGAAGAAGGAATTTTTGTTGTTCTTGAGCACTGTTGGAAGTTTAATAATTTGTCCCGGGGAGATATTTAGTTTCCTTTTTTTGTATGATTTATCCTTTTGACACTCTTCGTTGTAGTTTAATTTTAGTTTCCTTTTTTTTGTCTGATTTATCCTTTAGACCCTCTTCGTTGGAGTTTAATTTTATGGGTTATTTTTGTGCTCATGCACTGATTCTATAAAAATTATCTTTGTCTAGTTTTATTTCTCCCGACTCGGAGAGTGTGTTATCCACAAAGTTAGTTTCTGTATACTTTTCTCCTTGTATCACTGTCTGATTTGATAGACATATTTTTTTTGTATATTCTAGAGATGCCTTTCCTTTTTCCTTTGCTCACACTTCTTTCCTCATCTTCAAATATTTTGACCTCGCTACTTCCCTCACCCATACACGCTTTCTCTAGCTCCATTACTAGATCTTGCTCGGGATTAAAATATGTTGAAAAATATTACCCCTTTTATCTACTCTATTGATCCATCTGAATAGCCACCATCGATATTCTGAAGGTGACTTTGCCCAATTCATGCATGTCGTAGAGAGAGTATCGAACATATAACGCTTCTAATATTGTTTTATTCTCCCACTGAAATGTATGGGTTTGATATGGTTTTTAATAGGAAAGAACCATAGGATATTTTTTGGTCTTAAGTGTGGTGTATTTGATGATACCATTTCGAGTGTTTATTTGCTCAAATCTTTAATCACTCTAAAGGTTGAGGCTAGTTGAAGCTACCATTATCTCTACAATTCTCTGTCGTGCTCTCCTACAAGCAGTAACTTCTGCAAAGAGTCCAACTTTTACATGGTCAGACAACGTTCCCCTCACTCCCGGTACCTTTATTTCGAAAGGGTATGGAAATTTTTTGGGCTTACATCAACCCTCTTGACTCGACCAGTGCTACAAATGTGTCTCCTTGTTTATCGTTTAATTCAATGGAGTATGGAAGTTTGATTATAGGAAGTAGTTCACTACGCAATATCCTTGTGACCAAAGTAAATAGGGATCTTTAAGGGCGTCTAATACATATGGAATCCAAGTCATCCGATTCAAACCTAGTACTTGTGTCCATAAAGTTGCCGCAATTGTATATGTCATATCATTTATAGTTATTTTTTCATTACCTTTCTTCAAAAGAAAGAGGGCATTGTGAACCAACCCGCCTCATCATTGATATCGTCTTTTCCTGACCTACTTTTTTACCTCTCGGCATATAGGGATTGTTTTTAGAGATTCCAGCACTGAACACTTTCTTATAACTCCATGGATTTTAACACTGTTTTCTTAATTAATTTCTGTGGTCGAAATTAACATTTTTCTGTATCTTGGCTTTGTTTAATTGAACATCAGCCTAGTTGGATATTTTCCAATTTTTCAGCTAACCCCTTTTCTGATTTTATTTTACTTTGAAGGATAAAGTTCGTAATTGTTGTTTGACGTGCTTTTGGGGCCGAACTCCTTTCATATTCTACGTCATTATTTTGTAAGGGTCTACCCATAACTTTAGACCTCTTAACTTCCTTCATTTAAGATAAAGCTCCAAAATATCTATTTTCCGTAAATTACTACTACAATAACGTTGTTAGTTTTAATATATCGACTATACATACTCTGTTGCTGTTTATTCTTAAGTCATAATAATAAAATGATTCAAGTTTTGCCCTTTAAAAAAAATCATTTCACAATAACCAAATTATTGGCTATACATTGTCTTACTTACATCTTCATGCATCAAGAAGAATACAATATTATTTCAATTTTAATTGAAAGCTGATTAACTTTTTAATCCTAATAAAAAGAAGTAGGGAGATTTTGTCTTCACAAGATAATTAATGAGGTTATAATCTTCCTTTGGAAAATATTTATTATTTAAAAAATACAAATTTTAAAATGTGTTATGAAATGTGTCAATTTCATATTTAACAAAAACTATTTTTTAATAATACAAAACTTTACCAGAAACCTGATTTAAAAAATTTAATCAAACTCCATCAAAAGTACCCACCCTAATATGTATTTGTAACCACACTCTATAAGATGTGGATACACTAAATCCCCTTTTCTTTGTATTTTAATATTTTAATCCGAATTGAATATAAAAAGTATATTTTTCAGATATGTGTACCTATATAACTTTGAGGAAATTGACAAACAGTCATGTGTTTATATTTTTAGCTACATATATAACTTTAACTTATTATGGTGGGTCGTTCAAAATATTCAATACTAAAATGAAGAAATTAAGGAAGGATATATAATATTGTATACATATTATATCCAAAATAATTTGATAAAAATAATCTTTGTAATAATGTTATAAAGGATAATTAATCCTGAATATAATTACCGTAGGGACAAATAAAGGCTTTTAAGCGGCATTGAATTTGCCTTAAATACTTTTGACAAATGTTTCTGATATGGTAAAATTGAAAAAGATTTGATTAAATTTGACCTTTCACATTTTGGAAGATAATTGAAAGTTTTTATAAGATTATTTGCAATTTCAAAAAATCCAAAAATTGTAAATCGTAATAGTCTTTTGTTTGTTTTCCCAGGTCTTGAGTTCCAGATTTTGTTTGATTAAAAAATCTTATAATTATTTTTGTGGTCTAATAAAGCTAATATCTGTGCAGTGGACGCATGACATAATTTTTAATAATTGGTTATCTTTTTTGGGATCGGCTATTAGTTCCATAAACATATTTAGAAAAAAACTTTAGAACCAGTCTAACAAAATCATTGATTTGGAAGATCTTGCTTTCTTTTATAATACCATTTTATGTTGAGGTGATTAACACAAGAACACTTGCGGTTACATACAATTTCGCAGGCCATGTGATGTATTTTTGAAAATGCTACTATAAAATCAATGAATGGGAATTACCACATCTATCATGCTTATACACGAAATTGATTTTTTGGTACTGCGCGCATTTATTTATTTTCAAATCAGAAGAACTCTTCCTTTCTATATAAAGAATTTACATAATAAACTTTTTTTTAACTTCAGGAAGATAAAATATCTCTTTAATTTTTTTTGTGCATATAATGTTTATTTTATTATTGTATTTCGACTTCTACAAACAAAACAAATTTTATATCACAAAACATCTTTATGTCTTTACTCTTTTATGTCTCTTACGTTATTACGGGATAAAATTAAAACCAAAATAATTCCGGATGGGATCATGAGTCAAGTTTCGATAAAGATAGAATTATAGTAAGATATTAAAGACATGTGTAAACCTTATGACACAGAAAAGGATGTAAAAAGGTGTTGTTAGTCCTCTTGTTATATACCCATTTTAATGGGAAAACGTTGTGTTCTCTCCTTCCTTTTAATATTTTATATCTAGCTTAATTTATTTGAATTCTGCCTAATATATCATTAAGGTTTACTTTATTTTTAGAGCATAGAAATTCTTAAGTATTTTATCTAGCAAGAAGTTGAATAAAAAAAGATTTGCAATGTCAATATAACCCGTTTAGCTTTAAAATGTTCATCTCAGTATTTTAAAAAAAGTAATGAGTTTTTAAAATAAGGAAAAACTTATTGTTCAGTATTTATTTATTAAATTATGGAATTGAATCAAATGTTTGTCAACTTCAAAAACGTGATAATTACATTTTATCTAGCAAATAAAACAATATTATTTTAATTAACTATTAAATTAAAAAAGAGTTTTAAATATGCTTCATTAAACACTTTTTTAAGAATTGATTAGTTTTTTTATTGTTGATTTTTGTCATTAAATATTCAGTAGAGTATTTTTTAAAGTACTTATTGAACTCTTGAGTCAAACCATTGGTAACTTGAACCAAAAAGTATGCATTTATGTTGTTAATGAATATTAACAAAACTGATCTATCGGTGCAATAACAAGGGTTTATATTCATAATATACAAACCCCATTTCTTTGAATACATACTCTATGCTATATACTCACACATATAATATTTCGTTAGTACGACTCGATTCTTATTTTTTGGATCAAAAATATTTATATAATATAAATCAGGGAGCACTATCAAGAGCGAATACCTTATACATGCTCTATGCTACATTTAATATATTTCAAATACTACAACGTATATCACATAAAAAATATGTTTATGGTATTATGGTGTTTCTTATGGTTTTTAGTGTGTTGAAATGTCCGGTTTGCCGGGTGAAAAGTCGTTCCTTTGGCTTAAAAAAAATTGAATGGACAAAACTTGAGCAAAATTGGATATTGATAAGAGGTAGCTCAATGTCCTTAAAGTTTTGAAAATTGACAATTTTTTCATACAATAATTTTTTCTGAAATATTGTGAAAACGGTCCACCACACAGTTTTTTACTTTTTATAACTTTTTCAAGATGATTTAATCAACTCTAAAAAAAATATCTTGTTGTTTTCAGAAAAATCATTAATAACGTTTATAAAAATGCAAAATGTTTTAAGAAAAAAATAATACATCAACAAAAAATGTTTCATGTAATTATTTGCGTTTTTCCTGTTTTTCTCCTGCGAGACAATTACCTTGGTTGAGGTTGTGTTGGTCCTTAATTTGTTTAATAAATCAGTCCTCTTTTTTTTTGGTCCTTCATTGTGCCTTAAATTTTGCTTCTCCTTCTATAAAGAATCATTGCTGATATATATGTATATATGGAGTACTTTTGTTTACAATTCAAATCCATTTAGAATAGAACTATTCTCGTTCTACAAATAATAATTAGCATAGTTAAAAATATTTAGTAACAAATTATACAAAAAAATTATTTGGACTTTCCTGAAAAGTTAATTACTATGGATGCGAATTTGAACAAAGATAGAGAGCATATATATTACTTAAAACTTTGATAGCAGGAAAAGATAAGTCGGATCATAGTTATTTAACAAAATTAATTCAATTATCAAAGTGCCAAGACTACCACTAAGTAAAATCAAATCAATCTCAATGTAAGTTATATCATATTTGTTACCAAATTGACAGGTAATAAATTATCTTTATGCCGAATAACTTTATGAAATTCTTATAATATCGTTTTGAATTAAAAAAGAATTTCCGAGAATTATCAAATATAACCATAAGTGAAATATCAAGTTTTTGTAAAAGTAGGAGATTATTATTTTTATAATATATACATATATTATCTTATGTAAAAAAAATATCAACAAATAAATTATGTATTTACAATATGAAATAAAAAATTACTCATTATAAAATTTATTTTTTATATTAATTTTTAAAGCCGTTGAACTACCTCAAAACAAATCTTTATTTGATTTACAATTTCAAATTGTATTTTTTTAACAAAAGAAACTATTCGTCCGTCAAATACTTTAACAATTTAAAAAAAATGAAAATATTACATGAAAATCTTTTTGTTTTTATAGTAAAAAAAGGTAAAATATAAAACATTGCAAGCAACATGTTTTCGAGTATTGAATTTTGATACAAAATAGCAAATTTGACTTTAATGGTCACCTGTACAATGCAGTTGCTTTTATAATTTGTCTTGTCAGACTAATTAGTACAGGTTATAACTATTTAACTATATATAAGAATTTCTTATTTCTAAGGAAATTGTCTTTAAGATCTTAAATGATATCTATTCAAATTTGTTTTTAAATTACGGGATTAAGGGAATATTAATACAAATATTGTGAAAAGAGTTTTTTTTAAATGTTTCAAGCTAGTCCTATCCACAAATTCTCAATTACCACGCTCTATTATAATGACAAATCTCAAGCGAATTGTTTTTAGAAACCCCGGGACCAGTTTTTTTTATTCTGTACGACGATCGACCTGCAAAAAAAAAAAAAAAAAATTTAATATTAAGTGACAAAAAAGCTAATATTTGGATGTTTTATACTAATAAAATACGCAAACTGACCGTTCTTGCTAGGCTTAAAGTCGAGGAATAAAAACAAAGTAGATTGTTATGCTTGAAAATTTTCATCTTTCGATACATTTGGGTGACACGTTAAGCATAATTTATAATCGATGCATATTTCACATCAATGACAATGCATAAAAATCTGCATTGTATGAAGTTAATCTTAACAAGGAAATTACTATCAATTGTCCGGAAAATTACAATATTTAAATAATTTATTAATTCTGAATTGATAAACTTTTTTGACAAACTCAATTTGATATTTTCCAGACAACATGGATTCTGAAGTGGAAGGTCTTGTGTTACAAATCTGTTATCATTCTGGGATGATGTCAATCGAAGAAGGAACTCCTCACTGGATACATATGTCTTATACTTTGACTTCTGCAATGTGTTTGACAAAGTGTTGCATGGTAGGCTCGAACACAAACTATATTGCATTGGGCTTGGGGGTGAGCTATTGCAGTGGATTTCATCTTGGCTCTGAAGTCGAGAACAGCGAGTTCTGATTAAATACATTGGATGAGCTTCAATAGGTGTCCCATCCTTTGTACCTTAGGGTAGTATCCTTCGACCTGCCCTCTTATCGGTCTATATTAACGACCTATGTGATAACCTCAGATCCCAAATATATATGAGTGCTGACGATACAAGGCTTGTTTGCTACTCAGAAGAGGAGGCCAAAATTACCTCAAGGAATTTCTGAGGGAAGGCCTATTTTGAACTACGCTTTTTATGTGTAAAATCCAATGTATCGAAAGGAAATCAGAGCTTTTGAAAATGTACAGAAACGGTTTATTTTATGGTATATGGCGATATTTTCTACGAAATTAGTTTACATCTAGTGGGGCTGTTGTCGCTTGATAAGAGGAGGAAACTTCAGGATGTGGTTATGATGTTTATAGTTATTAATGGACTGATTAATTGTAATATCAGGGCCAAAGTAGTTAATAAGGTGTACAACAGTAGGTAGTCTTCCAATTTTTACTTAGTTCAGCCATCGGCAAATACTAATAACTTCCAACCTCACTTCTTCTATCAAACTATCCGGATATGGAACAGCCTCCCCGAATAGGTGAGAAGAACGTCTTCACTTTACGGTTTTTAGAGACTTTTAAAAAATAATCCACATCTTCTTTAATTCCACACCACATTATATTATTTCATTTTACAATGTTATTTCATTAGATTTTACGATAGTGTTTTATTATACTCTATCATAATATTTTATTACACTTTATCATCCGAACAAACCAAAAGATATTGAATAATGAATTGTACAACATTAAATTTTTCTTCTTTAATCAACTCAGTGTAAAAATAAAATGGAAACACACACCAAGAGTAAACATAACATAAAAAAAATATAAAATTCCAGCATATAAAGTTTGCAACAAATGGTTAAAAAAGGATTAACAACACAAAAATGCTAATTATATTAATATAAAAAAGAACCACAATGACGCAATACATTACTCTAACAAAAAAAAAAAAGAAGTTAACACGCATAAGAGGAGGTAGAAGAAATCCGACTCTCAATCATTAATAGGTTAAGCAAAGTAACTATTGCATGATCAGATAATGAAGTTTTTAATTCTAAATTTTCCATCAATAAAATCATACATATCAGATAATCTCAGAGTTGTACCAATGATTCTCTTCAGGTTAATTTTGCATTAAATACTTGTGAATAGATTCTGTTTTTTTTTTTCAAACGGCATTGAGTCCTGGGAGACATAGCAACTGGTCAGTTATTGCTGTATATAGTATTTACCCTTTAATTTTTTCTCCACAAACTTTCCCACAGGTTCCACAAATTTACAATTGGAAAAGGCGTGGAAGGAGGACTCAACGAGCTTCTTATAAAAAGTGAAAGGCCAATCTTTATTCATTTGGTTTACAGCTATTTGTAAATACTATCTATGTGGGAAGACGATAATTCATCCACTTCACCCTTGAGTTTGTGAACAGATTCATAATGCCCCATTTCGATCCTACTTAATCAATTCTTGAATCTTCCTGACACAGACTATGAAGCTGTTTGGATACTAAATCCCTTAGAATTTAATACAGTTTTGGTAATCCAACATATATATTTATTTTTTGTCCCAGAAATATTGACAGAGTGGAAATTGGCCCTACTTGTACTGACTAGTTTTAAAAGTTATAATTGAAATAACTAAAAATATATTTTTTCAATTTTTTAGCATAAAATCACATAATAATTTATTACAAAAAATAGTAATTTTATAGAAAATTAGCTATGTACTAAAGTATAATTGAATTTATAGCTATATAAAATGAGTAAATATAAGAAAATCATATTTAGATATACACAAAATGCTTTTACTCGATAAAATACAATTAAGTAAAACTAATATTAGCAAAATATACATTTTTTTAAATAAAGGAAAAAATTAACAAGAAAAATACAAAATATATAAGAAGAATATAAAATTATATTTAAATTGCACTCAAACGGAGGATCAAAAGGATTTTTAATTCTAAACAAAAGCAAATGCAATATATAATTTTTTTGAAAGTAACTATTCTATGTTTACATACTTAAGTATTATACAATATTTTCAATAAATGTCCGAAAAAATTATTATTAACATGATTATTATTTTTTAAATTGCATAATGAGTAATAAAGCTATTTTGAATGGTAATATATTAACAAATTAAGTATAAAAATTAAAATTGACAAAAATACGGGGAAAAAAATATCAAAATATTAGTAAGTATTACATGCACCGAAATTCTACATTTATTTGTTTTTAGCTTGGATTAGCCATAATTACTCATTACATGAGTCCAAAAAGAGTAATATTGATTAATTATTGTAAAAAGTAATTTTTTTGTATGAAATAATTATTTTTTTAATAATCATGTATCTCAATTTAAATCGATAATTTTGAAGGAGAAGCACAAAACAGTATTTTATAAATTTTTGACTAACAAAAATGTAAGAATATTAGCAAAAAAATTTTTAAATATAGGAGGAAAAATAAGAAAAATACAAGAATATTAAGTATACTTAGTATTTTGCCTATATCAGATTTCAAACTTTTATGATTACAGTACACTCAAATATAAAGAAAATATCATAAATACGATTAAATAAGATATTATATTTGACTTTTTTAACTTAAATTATCACACACTGAACAGTTTACATGAATAATACTGTTTAACTTACAAATCAGTTACAAAAAAATATTAAAAATGATGTTCATTTTCCAAATATACATCGTTGAGTCTGTTAGGGAAGATATCACAGCAGCACGGACCATCTTCCTGGAAATCTTGTCCCATTCTTAAATTAAGGAAACTTTAAGCATACCTATATAGATTTGTTTCAGGTCTCTTGCAGGTCCTGTCCTCCAAAATATCAGATTTTAAAATCCATCCGGTTCAAACCATGAAAATATAACAGCTCCAAAATTCAAAAAAATAAGTATTTAAACACTCCTGCATCATATTAAACGTATGAAAAGCTATATCATATGGAACATATGATAAAAACCACCATCTTGTTTAATGGATCTAAGTATCTTCTTTGAAGTAATAATTGCCATTAACTAAAAGATTTTTCTATAAGATGTTATTTACGTACTCTAAGCTGTTAATTTTTACTTAACAATGTACATTGACTACGTGTGCCTTATTTGATATACCAATAACTTACCAGACTGTCACTAATTTTTGTTTTTGTATCTAATAGATTCAATATGGGATGTATCAGATCCTTTTATAGCCAAATCCCAATCAGTTTGAGAGATCTATTCATGTTCAACAACAAAAAAAAAAGTCATGATCAATGATAATTTTGTAAGCCATGCAACTCTTAATTTAAAAATTAAATATGGCAGCATAGTGCAATAACACGTTGGAAAAAAATGAAATTTGTAAAGGGTTTTTCATTATTGTTATCAAAATTGGATGACGTTTGTGAGTAATAATTAAAAAAATTAACTTGGCTTTTTCTCAAAAAAATGATACTTTATTACAACTCCTCCGCTGTTCCCTAACTCTGTTATTGTTCAGATTTGACACTAGAATTATACTGATTTGTACAAAAAAAATCTGTTTTTTATCACTTTATACAAAAATTGTATTTTTATGTTCTGGAACTGAAATCCTTGTTGAACATCAAAGATAAGAAATGAAATGGCATCTTTTGTTTACATGTTATATGTTTTTTTATAACATGGTATTTTTTTAAATATATCATAATTAACCTTTTACTTCCTAATATTCTTAAAAAAACGTTTTTTATGTATTTTTTAACTGTTTTATTTTTGCTTCTCCTAAATTTAAATATGTTAGACAATATTACTATTATAAACTTTATATACATAAAAAAAATTGACGGGTAAGTTTTTAAGTTTGAACTTATTTCGTACTTTAAAATACACAGAAGAATTTCATATAATTGTTTTTAAAATAATTATAACATTTATAAACACTACGTATATAATAAGGGCATCATGAATCAGAATGCTTTAGCTAAAAGCTAATCATAAGATAGGATGGTATAATTGTTTTACTTTGTTACATCTAATAGACTATTAGGAATCTATAGATAGTAGGAGCAATTACGAGTATGAGGATCAAGAATCTGGATGTTCAAAGTAATGTAAGTTAAAGGATGTAAACTAACCGTATTTATTGACAATGATTCGTGTATAACTGCTTGGAAAAGCTCTAAATAAGTCACCATTGGATATAAATACTTGAATTCAAAGCTTATTTGATACATGGATCGTTAAAATAGAGAAAAACAAAAAAAAAAGTTATCAAAACTATCCCCTAATTACAATATGGTGTACAATGCAAATATGGTTGGTGTTGACATGCTAGATAGGACTGCAGCTAATTACAGAATCAAATAATGTACAAAGAAAGCAACAATTTATTATAAGTTTATGAACGCTCAAATGGTAGAAGTACTACAGGGTAGTTGAAATCTTGAACAACGATAAATGCCAAGCCACAATGCTACAATTTCAATTTATCTGGAACTGTTTTTCATGGATGACATTGCTTCATGATCATTTAGGCCCAAGACTATGTTTGAGCAAATATCTAAAGCAGATTTTCCTACAAAGGATGGAAATATTATGTTGTTCACATAACTGAGACGAAGTTTCTATGTTATTATTGTAACAAAACGGGAAAAAACCAAAATTATCCATTTTTTGCTAAAAAACCTTTGACATAGGTCTTCACCTTCAAAGCTTTTAAAAAAGCTATACAGGACAATATATTAATAAAAATATTGCTCCGATTAAAATATTTAAGTAAGTATGAATATCGACAAATGTATGTTGAAATAAAAAATGAAGAAAAATAAACATAATTTATTTATATCACTTTTCCCAACGCGTACTTTTAAATACGAACCCAGTGTGTTCATATGAGGACAAATATAGGTAAAAAAGAACAACATTAAACAATTATTTATGGTGAAATTCCAATGTAAGGGTTCGTTGGAAGTCATGGAATAATGTAATTTATGATTTTAAGAGTAATTGCATGTCAGGAAATTCTTGGTTGTAACTTTATAGACTTGATCCAACTTAATCTGTAAACTAATATAATGAAGGCCAATAGAGGAAATCTAGTATTTCATGCCTAAATTTCATAGTTTATTATTCAAGTAATATGGGAGGGTAAGACATTTTTAACATTGATGTGACCAACAACAGAATATTAACAAGAACAAGGAAGTTGCACAGGATAAAATGGATTCTACAGGTAATGTTGGTTCACGCATGGAAACTTTTTAAATAGTTTAATAAACTTAACAACAAGGAATAATAAAAGAATCAGTTAAATATACTTCATCATGAGCTGCATATCATATATTACCAAACATGCAATAGTACCAAATATCAGCACATCACTGAAGACAACTCTTAACCCCACAAGAGGTACAACATAAACTATAAAGGTACTATTTGATATAATTCAAAGGTGACACATAATGCGTCAAATGTGTAATGAAAAACACCCTAGTCAAAATAATATAAAACTAAGTATAAATGTAAAATATGTTAAGTAGTCATTTATGAAGATAAATATTAGTTTTATACTAATAACTAAAAACTCAAAATATAGAAAATATAGTTGCTATGCCATTGTTTTCCTCAAAATACGTCCCTCTAGGATTTATATGTAGGGTAGAAATCCTGAATGATAATATTTGAGTTTAAAAGAATGTCACACTGAAATATATAAAATCAAATAACTTTTGAAGGGTTGGACGTAATGATCGATAAAATACAATTCATTAAAAAAATCGCATTCTAGTTATAGTAAATTAAATTATTCATCCAATCACTAAATATTCACACCAACTACCTGTTTAGTTGGCATATAGTGAGCCATATGTAAGTAGGGAGTAGAATCATATTAACAGTGATATAATATGTTTCTAGAGCATTTTTAGACTATTTGTTGCTATAAGTAACTTTTATTCACGTCAAGCTTCACTTGCAATCTCGACTTAATAAAGAAAAATATTAAGATGTATTATTTGTTTTGATAAATTGACACTAATTCATCAAAAATAGTAATAAAACCCAGACTTAGTATTAAGAAAACACAGTTTTCAATACTTTTGTGTAGACAGATCACATATATCAGTGGCTCTCAAAGTGGTGGTTACAATCCCTGTTTGGTTTGAAGGCACAATGGAAAGTTGGCGAGATGATTTCCAAAAAAGGAGAATCAAATTTAATTTGACATAACATTGAGGTGCCTCTAAACTTAACAAATGATGAATTTACATATTTTTTATAAATTTTGTCTGGATCATTATAAAAACAGAAATTCCCAAAAGATTTTGCTAGACAAAAGCATACGGCCATTTTACTCCCAAAGCTAATACGTCTGACATGGAATTTGCACTTATCAAATTTTCATGCAACTAAACACTTAAACCGATTTTTATCCTAAAACACTTTTCGAATTCTGAATTTATGTGATATTACCCTTTGTTTTCTAAAGATGCTTTGAAATTATTTATACACCGTGGCTCAACTTATTTATGTGAGAAGACCATTTTGTATTAAGTTTAATCAAAATATATACAAAACCCCGGCTTTAAGTGGAGGATATCTTTGAGGCCCTTTGTATAAAATTTATTTATTTAAGCTAAGATATACCTGGTTTTCTTAATGCAAAGTACACATCCGTGACAGTGAGATATTGTTCCGTTTATTAACCTATCTTCACATCCACAGCCTGAAATCTCATTTTGTGTGAGTCTCAATTTTGACTTAATTTTCCGCAAAAAGAAAATGGATAATATATAAATTATTGCAAGTCATACATATATCGCTGATTTTATATTAACATATTGGATTAATTCTAAGTGGAAATAATTACATCTTTAATTATTTAATATATTGGATTAATTCTAAGTGGAAATAATTACATCTTTAATTATTCAATATATGTGGAAATAAAATCTTCATTTCTGATTAATATACCCAATAACTTATACTATTTGACTCTGAGTTGAACTGTAAAGTGTTGATATTACCTTTAAGCCATATATTTGCATAAAAAACACTGAAATTTTTATATTAATCTTTGCATGGGAGGTGTAGGTGCTGAACAGTTTCTAGTCACATATTTTAATGGTCGAAGTAAAAGAAATATAGGAACCACTGAATAATATGAAACAAAAAATATTTGTCTTTAGCTCTGGCTTGATGATTTACCTTAACAAATAAAAAAAAATTAATAAATAAATTGGTTTGTTGTATGTGAAAATCAGTATTTAATTGAAAACAATTGTCTAAGTTTATAATTTCAACTTTTAGTAATAACAACTTTCTTGAAAAAGTAAACATTTCAAACTTTATTGTACTTAGTAAACGCATTTTAGAATAGTTATCTTAGAAAAATTGTTGTTATATTTCGAGAATGTTACATTTATTAGGCTACTAACCTTTGCTTGTTAAGAATTTTTTTTTATTAAACTTCCACTTTATGAAGATTGAGTTCATGTAATTCATTATTTATTTGTAAAGTTATAGAAATATTTGAAAATTCGTGAATTTACAAATATTCATTTGCTGATCATAAAGGATTTGACCAAAGCTGTGGTTTCAAGAACATAATAAAGTCTTTTTTTACTTTGACTTGATTTAAACTCGGAAATGGGAGAACTCACATACAGTCTTGAACTTAAAAAAACTGGATTTAAATACATATTTGGCTCTGCTTCCATCTCTTATTTATCTCTCAATCTCCATCACAAGATCTCACCTACGACAATAGAATCAAAAGAATGGTAAGAAGGTGGCTCTTTGGGTGTGTTACTCAACGGCATACCACATAATGAACTCCATGGGGTTGAGTTCCAATAAGTTTGAAGTCCACGCAAATTTTGTCAATTTTATTATTTTCCTTGGCACATTCTTCGTAAAAAGATGGAGATCTCATAATATATTTATACTTGTAACTACCGTTGTAGTCCAATATTTTATTCCGTCATATGTTTTGAACTTATGTTTTCTATATAATAATATATTTGATTTGTTTTTTTAAACATTTTTTAGAGAGTCGTTCTCCATAGCGTTGATATTTAATAATATTGTTGCTTCTTTTACCAACAGGACTCTTTGAATAGTATCTCAGGCGCTTTCATATTCGTCATGACATGATTATTTTTTGCATTCATATTCAAACCTCCTCTTTCCTCAAATGCTGGGCTCCTCGTAGGAATTTTCCATCTGTTGCAACGTTCTGTTCTCTCATTAACTTCCAGTATTTGATATTCTTAATTTTCGTTAATATCCTTCCCTCCTTTGAGCTTTGTGTAACCCATTTCAAAAGAAGTTTTGTTTAAAAGTTCTTCAAAAATCCTTGACAACTCGGCAAAGCTTAGTAGAGTTATCCACTAAATCCCAATAACCCAGGAGCTTTATTCCTTCTTCAACTTTTTTCTAGCGTACTGTGGGTATTTTTTTGAGAGCATTTTAATATTTATTCTGTCAATATTGTCTTTCTCTATTTTCCGAGGGAAGTCCAACTTTTTCGATTTATAAAATTACTAAAAAACCCATAACGTATTTTGCAATTTTTTTACACACAATTCCTCCTTTCTATAATTTCTAATGACTTCATTTTTGTTGTTCCTCTATTTTGTTCCCAACATCCCAGTAAATTACTTTTATTTTTTTATAATTTATATTATGAAGGCAAAATCATGTCCTCAATTTTCAGTCTTTTATATTTTTGTTTTCATAAACTCTTCCTAATCCTTATTTTACGTAGAGTCTATTTTCACAGCTTCCTTCTTTTAATTTCCTTCTCTTTTGTCTTCTTTTCTCAGCATTTTTCATCTTCCGACAACAGCCAGTATTTTCCTCGCACTAAGGTTAACGTTTTCCAATGCTTCAATATTTGATAAACACCATCAAAATACGTTAAAATTATTTTACATTTCCACAGCCACCGTTGCTTCTCTCTCGTCAATAACACCAAAAATTATTATGTCCATCTTTACTAGCTTTTCGGAGCATCTAGGCATAAATGACTCGGAAGACCTTGCGCCCAACGTTATATATTTTACTAAGTTTAATATTAAAGATTTATATTTCTATTAGAAGATATCATAGTTTTTGCAAAAAAAAAAAAATATATATATTAAAAGATTTCATTGATATACTTTATGAGCCTTATTAATTCAATCTTTTTATTGAATTTATAGTCTATCATTTGTAGAAAGAATATAATTGAAGTTAATGTTTATCGAAAAAATCAAATTATACGGATAATTAAAGTCATGAGTTTTTACTACTTAATCATAATTTAAAAAAAATTAAATAAATTAGCATTAAAATGTTGGCGTTATAAATTTATTATATATAAATTTTGACGACATTTGAAATTTATGATTATACTTACAAATGATTACCTGGCATTGCTCAGGTCAAGGAGGGAACAGGAAATCATATTGAACAAATGGTCATTGCATTTCTTCCTTCTGTTTAGACTGCTTTGGTGCGGACAAGTATAATAATAAATAATATATCTATATGTATTATTATAATATAACACAAAAAAATCTGTAATTTACTTCAACTAATATTCCTACGTAAATGGATGAAAAATTTTGTCTTGATGAAAAGTCCTTTTTTCTCAAAAAAGAAAAAGTAGTAAATAGTATTTATTAGCATTATTTTTGTAAGGAGGAACACATACCTGGAAAGGTATTTTTTGATTTGCAAAACCAAAAAATTATTGAGAAAATGTTGCTTAAAAAAAATTATCAAGGATCAATATTTTGTTTTATACAAAGTGTGTAAAGAACCACGTTTTTATTTTCAGTGAAATTATAGAAATGTTAATTTTTAATAGACTATTCAAGACTGTCATATTTTTCAGTTTTTCAAGAAATATTTTTTGTATGTACTTGTTCATCAGTAATACAAATTTATTGGAAAAGTAATTTACAGAAAAGCTTCTCCTCCTTCACTAACAAAAAACCATCCTTAGTAATAAGTTAACACCTAACTAGTCGATTTTTCATCTAAAATTTCATAAAAGTCAGTTCAAAAATTATACATTTTTGTATTGAATCAAACTTAATAAGCTTATATTTTTTTTTTATTACAAAAGTAAACATATGTATATATTTAAGTTTTTTTGTATTATCCAATGCTATGCATTCCCATCTAATATTCTTATTTTATCTCATTTAATACACCTGTTGTTACTTTAATTGAATATCTTGTGTTATATATATTTATCTATCCTGAATGTATTATTTTTTGATTGCCTTTATGAAATGTCAGTAGAAATATCACAATTGTGGAACTGATATAAATATATTTTTATTTAAAAGATGAACAAACGTCTAAATCTTAACATCCTTCACATTAAAGTTTAATATTTTTTTTTCGATGAAATGTTCCTCTACTTTCTCAGAAATATTTTTTATTTATATCAAGCCCAAGATTTATAAATATACTTCTTATTTCCTTGAATCTATATTTTATAGTAAATACTTTTCTTAATGTTTTTGAGCGATTATATATGATTATTTGAAAAAAATATTATCTTGATAATGCCTTGGTAAGAATTTGATCGTCAATTTAGCATTTTTTGATTGAGTTTTGTTTGTCTTAAAACTCTACAATAATCTTTAAGAGTGAGACTTATCCACCTTGTTTTATCATGGTGTATCTTAAAACTGTACATTTTAATATTCCTTTACACGGTCATCTAATATGACATACTTACACATTGTAATAATACAATATCTACAAGTATGAACAACACCATTATATGGCAATCCCTTTTTCTTGAACGATCATACACTATACATACACAAAACATGATCTATTTCTTTGGGTTGCTTCTCAACTTCGTCTTGGTATTAATATTCTCACATCCTCCTTTACCGTCTTTCTTCTTCTCTTCTTCACCAAACAAACTTAGAAACTTCCCATTCCTCTAGATCATGCCACCCTTACGAGCCTCCACGTTAATGATGGTTTCTTTCCGGAGCACTCTTTCCTATTTATTGTCAAATTGTGGCATAGCCTCTTAAAAACATTGTACATGGTCTTAAGAAACATTCCCGTCAGCCTGGTCACCTTTGTTGGATTGTGACTTGCACGAAGAAAAGCTGATGCCCTAAGTCTTGAACCTCACTGTGATGACATTTCTTGTCGGATTTAAAAGATTTGAAAAGTAATAGGCACTGAGACACATGGCTACCTACACAATTACAGATTGTTCTAACTTCCACATACATCACCTAACAAATCATTATAATACAAGTTTGTAAATTTCAAGTTTCTACCTATTAAATGTGGTAGAAAATAAAGTTCACTCTTCAGGAATTAAAACATAATAATCGCAGCTTAGGCAATAAAGTTCACTCTTCAGGTTGCAAACTCCAAAAAAACAAACTTGCTAAAAAGTCCAAACCGTAAGAATCACTTATCATAACCCATTGAAATATTATATGTATTATTGAATAAAATATTGTTTTTGAGCATCTTTAACATTTTGTAGACTTTGATGATATTATATTACAGACCATATTTTTACTCCCAAAAATACATCATAAAGAATAAATCATCTATACTTTAATTAGTTATAATTTATTGGTGTTGACACGTGGACATACATCAATATAAAATAAAGAAATACCGAGGTAAAACACATAAAACACAACTACTGCACATTCTAATTGATTTTTTTTGCTGAAAGTTGTAATTCTGCCACATTTGTATCCAGACATATGTATCCAAGACATTTGTATCCAATTTTTTTTGTATCCATGACAGTTAGCTCACAGTTTACTAAATGTATATGTATAAAAATGGAATATGAAGACATTCAGACCCTATATACTATGTATTTAAAGTTAGTATTAATGATTTCAAACCACCTAATTATCTATTAATTAATTTTGTATTTTCCATATAATCAGCCAAAAGTGATTGATATCTTTTTTGTCCGTAATGTCGTTGTATTTTGCACATATATTTACCATTTTTCTTTGCTTGTTCTTTATCCTTGTTCTTCTTGATGACCCCTCAATCCCATCGTCATTTATTTGGACGCTAGATATTTCATCCCTCCACTTTTGTTGTGCCAGCCCATCTTCATCCCCTATGTGGTTTATTAAAGACCACAATAACTAACTCCTGCACGGAGTAGCATTTTATACACTATTAAATCATTCCATTGCATTATTTCTTATTTTCCCACCTCTTGGATCCTCCCATAGTGATTCCATGGACCATGATTTCTTAAGGGCCTTTACCTCCTCCCATGACGATTAGTTTTGCCAATGTACTTAACCTCGAAGTAGTCATAGAAATTGCCAAATTCCCCCACCACATCAACATTTCTTGAATACTCAATGTTAATTGTTTCTTCCCATACTTGAAAATTGAAAGAGGCACAAACGCCATGGCCAACAAAACTTTAACCAGCCTGCCCAATTCAAAATCTTGTTTCACAAGGGTTTGACCCATTCTTAGCTATCTGATCCATCACTGCTTTTTTGATGTGAAAGAAACAGGTTTATACGTCAGTATCTGGTAATACTTGCTGCAGAGACTTAATAACAACAATCTCCATGTCCAACATCATCTGATGGCCCATGCCCGAAATATTCCTTGATGATATATCACTTTTTTTATATAAATCTGTGTTTCCTTGTTTTGCAATTTTGAAAACAGGACAGCAGCGTTCGTCCTTTTACGTTTCCAGATATTACATGTATTTACTTGAATGTATGTGGGCATGTCTTGACAGTTCCATCAGCCATCCATAGACTCGACAATTTCAGTTGTTCTTGTCCAAAACCAGCCATAAAAATAAGCAGTCCTGCACCTTTAACATCATCCTTGCTGATTTAGTCTGTAATCTAGTCCCAGTTAATGTCTCCTACAATAGAAAAAATATATGATGGAAAAATCTATACATTTATGTATAGATAAATATTTGCTGTAAAATAAGTTACCTTGAGTTAACTGGATAACATCTTCAAATGAGAGAGGCAATATGGAAAGACCTCCACTTATTTGTCATCTCCTTTGAATCATTCTTCTGATGCTGCCTTCACTGGATGTCTAGTTGCAATAAATGGTTTGTAACTTATTTGAAATTTCAATCATAACTTGTCTTGGAGGGACCGTTGGGTTTTTCGAAGCATTCTGCAATTGTTCTTCAACCACTCCATTGACATTTCTTCTTTTTTCCCAGCAAGATGATTATGGGAAGACATATAAATAATCATAGAGATTTTGTTGTTCTTTTCCATAGTCTTGGCCACACTTAAACTCTTAGTACTTCTGACATCGCTACCTTATCATCCCACTCCTGGTGCTCATCTTTGAGTATTGATGGTTTTCATCATCACGTAAATATGATGTCTATAACTTTTTCAAATATCTAACAACGACGTCCATATGTGATTATAAAATATTCAGTTTGACAAAATCTAATTAATAAAAAAGTTGCACTTATTTAATGTGGGTACAAATGTAATAGATACACATGTCATGGATACAAATATCTTACTTATTTAATGTGGATACAAATGTCCGGATACAAATGTCGCAGATACATATGACTTGATACAAATGTGGCAGATTAAAAATTGTTACCAACATTTTATTGTATATCTTAATAATTAATACATTTAAGAACACATACTTCTTCATTTTGAAAATATTTATTTTTTATTTGTACACTCAGTTTCCAAATTAAATACATATAGTCATAAAGATTATGTACTCTCCGTTTCATTTATATTCTGGATATTGATCAGTATAATTGATTTCACCTTCTATTCCCTCCATATATTTTTTATTGTAATAGGAAGTCATTTATCTTTTCCGGAACTTCTTTCAAACTCCATATATGGAGTGCTCTTTATGGCGGGGCACATATGTTTTGATATTTAAATCATTTGAAGCACTGTGCATATTCCATTTTTAAAGGTAATTCAATTTTTCTACCATACACAGGAATTATTGCTGGGAAATTGTTGTTTAATCTAATTCATTTTGCATTGCTTGATAACTTTCACAACAGAGTGCAGGACATCTGTTTATATGTCTGCACCCTGTGATCTTCCATATAGGCATTCCCTGATGTATTTATATATGTTCATATGTTCTAATATTTTTGAAAAATATTGTAAGACAATAAAAAATGCATAAAAGGATGAGAATCATAGTTGTAAATTGTACAATCAAAGTATAAAAAATATTTGATAAGAATTAGTTAGACACAAAATATAATTAATAGTGAGTAAATAGTATTGTAAAAAGAAGACCGAATTGCTTGTGTGTAAATTTTTCTATGTCGAAGTTTTTTTAGTAAAAAGTTTACGAGTCACCCAAAATATTATGGGAAAAAGTTGTAAAATAAATTGTAAACTAATATCTAAACCACTGCTTTGTTAAAAAAGTGTATAAATATAATAAAAACATAATGAGTAATGACATCAATAATATTTACGTCTGAGAGAAAAATAAATAATCTAAAAATATTTGCATCACATTTAGAGCTTGAAAAGTACTTATACAAAAACATTCATGTGCATAGAGCATATAACAGATACAGCAATATTTATAGCTTGTAGAAAAATCTACGTACAGACTTTAATGGGCAATTTTACAAATGTTTTTATAAATTTGATTTTCTTATTGCCTTTTTGTTGAGAAATGACACATAACGATGTGAAAGGGTCGTTCAAGTAAATTAGTATAATCTAAAACTACATCCTGAACAGTAAGATTAACATTAATGTTGTGTTTTTTTTTTCAATATTAATGAGAGAATTTGAGCCTTAGCTTAACTTTGCGCTACTATTAATTGAAAAAAAGTATTCATAATGGAGGAAACCTGGAAAAATATCAACATCGAATTGGCTTGTTGGGACGCAATCCAGTGTCAAAGAGCACAGTCTACGTTGTCTACAACATCTGGAAGGAGGAGTTAACATATAAGAAAATTAAGCCTTGGTATGATAATAAACCCACTCCAAGAATTATTGAATGCTTAAAAGGTCTTTGAAGGCATCTTTTGGTACTCCCATTAACGTTCTTGCCAAAAAACGCCAAATCAACAGTGCAACAGTCTCTTTGATCATACCCAATGACCAATGGATGAAGTGATACCACCTATACAAAAGAAATGCTCCTACAAACTATATAAAGGCCACCTGGCATCTTAGAAAAGAAAATTGCTGAACGCCCCTGGTAACTGAATCACCGTTTATTCGGATGGGAAACAATGGACTGTCGACAGGTAACTCAATCAGAACAATAGATGGTTGAACACACAAGGAGCTTATATCTTCAACATCTATAAAATGATGTTTTTAGCCAGCATCATGACCCTTTAGGTCAATGTATACAACAGCACTTGATTTAAAAGACTTATACAGGCCTTACTATTCTTTATTAAATAAAATCTATCAATTTCTTATTATTTTATTTTAAATATCAATTTAAATTTATTTTAGTGTGATTTGCATAGATTTTGAAGGATTGATAGAAGTATTTTATTTACATAGATTAAGTATAATCAGTTCAAGATTAAATATGGTATTGTGTCAACATAAAAGTGATCTTAAAAATACAATAAATTGAGAAAATCCCAACTTTTTTTTACTTCCTGCATACATACAGCCCAATATTTCATAAATTAATTAAAGCTAATTATATACTTTGTATTTTAATCTGGATGAAAAGTTAAAATAATCATGAATATTAGTAAACTTTATTATATTTAGAAGATTCTTTCAAATAAAATCTTTCAATTTCTTATTTTTTTATTGTAAAAAACTATTTTGGCTTATGTAATTTAGATTTTTAGCGTTTCCTGAGGCTCAATACGAATAAGTTGTTAATATTCTGCCAATATTTTAGTGAAAGAAAGCCTTTAATGACTGGAGCTCCCACTCAAGGAAAAAGTGATAAATACCTTTAAGAAAACTCCTTTGTCAATTAGAAAGAGAAATGGTGTCTATACCGAATGACAACATCGCCCCTGTTTGTGAATACTTGGAAGCAACAGCTTACAAAAGCCATCTGTTATACTATTGCCAACTCATTACCCACGAAAAAATGCAACTGATACATTTTTGAAGAGTTCTACGAAAAATCTGATTGGCTATTGGGCAAGGTCCATGACTAGATTTAATATCGAAGCAACAATATCAAAAGTGTACTATATAATGTAAATTGCAAGGTCTTCTGTGTTCGCTGTGCCTACAGATAAGGAAGAGCTAGTGAAGAATTTTTACTTACAGAAGAGTGACAATGGGTTTGGAATAGTGGAAGGGAATAATAATATTTACCTGCGTCTGGTTTTAGAACTGACTGAAGATCCTCTCAGGTGTTCCAGTTCTTCCTTTTCCCCTTGTGTTTTTAGTATTTTATATCGTCTTATTTTTTGATAAGTGATAGTAATGATTACTTATAAAATTTGTGACATTTTCGGATAAGTTAAGTTGGATATAATTTAAATAAATAATAGGTAAGTATAAATCGATTAAATTTCTTGGAAAATACCAATGTTATGAAAAATCTTTGTGATTGGTTTTTATAATAACACACCAGAATTATAGTCTGGGCTCATTTAATTGAAAAACAATTCTCTCTTGCTTTTTGTGTTAACATGCTTTTATATATGAAAATGTGTTCACTACTTTATACCCATCAGAGACAAACTCTCATTCTTACAAATTCCGACATTTTTAGGTTGTTAAGTACTTCTTTATTTTGTTTTCAAGTATAGTTAAGTGTAGAAAACATATATTTTAAATGTGACATTGAGTTTAACTTTGTATGTTAACATCAGAATACCCAATTTACTATACTTTTTATTTTTTTAAAGTTTCTTCATGTATTATTTATTATATATTTTTGCCATTCCTACCAAAATTTTAATGAAAAATTATGTAAAGGTTAAAAATTATATATAAATAAATTCTGGATATTTTTTTTTCTTCTATCATTTCCTTAAGAGTCTCATTTAATTCAAATACTTTTTTTTTATTCTGTTGAATTGATTGTAACCATTTATTGTAATAGATTTCAACAGATTACTCACTACTAAGCCAATCAATGAAATGTCAAATATTCTAATTTTTCCCATAAAACTACATTATCTTTGTTATTTACGATTAAATAGATCAAATTGTCCACAGCCATTCTTTTAAAACTTTTATATCCCAGGAATCTTGAAAAAAAAACAACAACACTAAATTCACAAAAAATATTAAGTTTAATAAAAAATATTATTTAATACTTGTTGTAGTTGCAAATAAACATTATTTTTTATTCAAATTTGTTAGCAAATGGCTTTAATTCTCCAGGAGACAACATTTAAGTATGTCTGCCTATTTTATAGTTGAGAGTTGAACAGTAATAAGTCTAAGATCTTGTAGTACTCGAAGTAAAATTTATGATTTACATCTTAGTTAATCCAAGATATATCCATTATAGAGATATTTGTGTATATTATTAAATTTTAAATACTCATAAAAGTGCTTCATAGTTTGAACAAAGTATAATAAAGAATTGTGCAAATCTTTGCTTATAAAATACATTAATGACATCCAAAGAGAATTTATTTTCCTAAAATACAAGTGGAAAGATAAATCTACAGAAACCATCAAAAATATTAATATTGATTTAGTATACATTAAATAAACGGACATAGGCTTCCATTTCGTTCCTAATACATTCATTATGAAAACACAACTTTTTGGTTTCTCTTATTTACTATTTATCTTGTCTCTGACGTCGTTTAATTAATATAGTTGTTTTTTTCTGATAGACATCACCGATAATAATGTTGACGGTCCACTGACGATGATTTCCCCGAAGCAGCCAACATTTCCAAAGTCCTGCATTTTCGAGAAAAATAATCAAAACAAAAAAAAAAGGAAAAAATTCAAACCAATTGATGTATACCATTGCTAATCCATCTATATATAGGATATTTTTACAAGAATTTCGAATGAAGGCTTACGATCTGAATGTTTGGATAGATTCTTGTACATTAATAATCAAAATACATTTTAAATTTTGGTACCCGAAACGCAGATCAAAAACATAGATTGGATGATAATGGAAGCAACAGGACCACTTCAAAGAAATACGGAATTAAAAATGCACTTATCTAGGGAAATACGAAGGAATCGGGCCCTTAATAATAAAAATGATGTTTGAAATTGCAATTAAACTACGAACCCTGCAATAGCTATCCTGAAGCGGTGCGTTCATCTTTCCTTCGACCTGACTGTAATACCTAAACCCATCAACGCAGTCATGAATGTCCATATTGTTCCATCATCAGAAGACTGTGTTTACGAGATCCAAGTGAGGATGTTAATAAAAATACTCTTAAAACGAATATTTCAAGAAGATTATAACTAAGATAATATAACATAGATTATTATTATAAAATTTATTATATTAATATATTAAACTTACTAATATGTAATAATTAAATAACTATTAATTAGTTAGAGCCACATTAATAAAATATAATTTACCATTATAACTGATAATGCATAACTCTTCTCATCTCTACTTATTATACCAAGTGTTCTCCTTCTATTTAGGTGACAACAAAGATATCTTATATTAAGATTATCATATTTTTGTAGGATGCAATGGGGAAAAAATGACGAAATAAATGTAAAAACAATATGGGACCGTAAAGTAACAAGGGGAAAAAAGATATACAAAATACAGAATAGCATCTACTTCCTGCAAAGAGTATTTTACGATGAACAGAACCACTCCATTTACTGTAATGAGACGTAGAAGTCAAAAAGGGAGTGCAAAAACTAGATAAAGCGTGGGAGTCCTGGAAAAGGGAGTTCTCCAAAGTATAGGAAAAGCAGCAATACAAAACGAACTACTGTACAGCTTCTTCCGCGACATTCAAAACAGTGGCAAAATTCCAAGCAATGGGGGCCAAGAGGATAATTAGGAATTTTAATTTTAAAGGAATCCTTTGCCGAAGAAAACAATTAGGCTCATGTAGAGTTTGTCTTTGTCCGTTTACTATTGTTTATTTATGCTGTTAGTGTGATTTCATTTTATTCATTATATCCTCTGTACAATTTATATAAAATGACAAAACCGTAAGTCTATCAATTGTATTTACAATTATTTCATTATTCATTGTTTGGTTTTTATTTTTTGTCGTTATAATGAGCTTTCATTAATTTATAGTGTGTATACATTATAAATGTATTCATTGTAACTTTCTCTATTAATCAATTTACCATTGATATTGGTGTAAAATAAAGTAAAAACTGTGTGTAGTGTTCGAAATTGAATTAAAGAACTTAAGGAGGTTGTGAATGAGCCATATCAAGTTCCGTAAAAAAACCTAGGGATTTTATATACATAAAAAATGTAAATGTCTGTGCGTGTTTGTTTTTCAAGCATGGCCAATATATTAAAATTTTTCATATATGTCCTCAAGGCTTTTGAAACAGTTCCAGTTCCATTTTTTGACCTTTGAGGCTGTGGTGGCCTTCAAATAAGATTATTTAGCACTTCACATTTACATCCTGAGGGTCAGGCTGTATTTGGGGAAATAGAAGTGTTATTTGATGTTTAGGGAAGCGGCGGTAGAAGAATGAATCCTACCTCTGGGACCAGTATCTCAGAAACAACCCGAGAGCATAGTGCAACTACCCTACTAGTAGGCGTTCTTGATGCTTAGAAATTTAGTGCAGTTGAGTTAGGTTTGGGCCCATCCGCTTACCAGTTCACTTGTACAATCTGTGGGCTGGGATGAACTATAGCATACAGGTGTGTGCGTCTAAAACTGAACACTCCTTTACATTTTACGCCATGCACATATTCGTGATTCTATTGAGTTGTAACCGGTTTATAGTTCGAGGTTAGGGTCTTGACTAATTATAAACAAAACTCCAGCCAAATCTATATAGCAACAGTTTAACAACAGCCAATAATATGGAGAGACGTCGAGTCGCAATTTTGGAACTTTCCGCGTGGGGAAAACTCCTACCAAGGCTCTAAACTTCAGAAACGACCACAAGATCTAAGTCAAGATCTAAGTCAAGGCCTCGTAGGTCAGACAAAATGGTTGCTGCTGTGAAAAGGTCTGTCGAGGACAAGAGAGACAAGGTCACCGTCAGCAGCCTCTCCAAGGAGTTCAACGTCATCAGAAGGACAATTGACCTGCTAGTTAAAAAAAATTTAAGCCTTAAGGTCTACACGAGAACCCCTCGTCAAGCCGTAAAATTTAAAGGAGTATTCAGCTTTAGACGCGCACACCTGTATAAGAAGGTTTCTTTGTTGCCTAGAAACACGGCAGCAGTACAGTTTAAACCGTATTTTCTCCAAAAGCAATTCATCCACGCAACTTGAAAGCCGGTGGTATTTTGGGATATTAGGAGGGTGTATTGATACTCAGGAAAGAGGATGTGGATAAGTTCAACCCAATAGTTCACCTGCATAACCTGTGGGCTGGGGTGTACTATGGAATATTAGATGGGTTATTTTCGACAGTAAAGTTTAAACTATATTTTGGAATTGTACTTCACCTCTACTACTTGAGAGCCGAGGTATGTTTTGGAATAATAGGAGGTATCCTTGAAGATTAGGGAAGCCTCTGCAAGACTGCAAGTTTGGAGTTTGACCCAAAATTAAGCAATTACTTCATCATCGCTTGAAAGAAGACTGCCTAAATAATACCGATACATAATTTTACTTATTACTCCTAAATCAAAATTACAATAATTCTGTAAATATTGAGATCTTTATTTTTTGTTTTATATTAAGCAGAAAAGTTTTTTATTAATTTTCATTGCTTAATGTACCGGGTAACGCCACAAAAGACTACTCTAAGAGTATATATTAGACGAATGGTAAAAGACTAAGCATTCGGAAATTTTTTGAACTTTTTTAATTTAACCCAATAAAGGTAAGTTCATTATTTTAACTGTATATAAGAGTATTTATTTTGATTCAACACCCATCATTTAATTATGAGTTGTTACTTATTTGTCATTATAAGTATCTTACTCGGTATTATATTAAAAAAAATAGAATAATGGGGTGCTGCATTACTCGAGGGACATACTTGATTTTTTGACTTCCTAACAATTATGTTTACATAAATAATATTTAAGTTAATTATACTAATGTTTCAATTCAACAATAAAAAATGTAATTTATTTTCATGATTAGATAAAAAAATGAAATAATGAAATAAAATTTTACATTATGAATTTAAGAAATGACAAAATTTTAAATTTTATTATTTTTTAATAATGACATACCATTTGATAAATTTAGAAAAGAAGTTAATGAGAAGAAATAAAGATGAAAAATCTTTAAAAATATATTTTATTACAAAATGACATTTGCAATATATTTTTCGAATAGGTATGTACTTTCCATCAGCACGAAACCATGCTAGAATGACTTTTTTTTTTTGAAAATTGAGTATGAATTGCATTTGTCAGTTTCTACTAATTACTAAAAATTTTATAGATAAATTATTTTTATGAACCATTTAGAGGCTATTCAAAGTTCACTTGAAGTGTTAAATTTATTTTCACAAAAAAAGCGAAATAAATTGATAGAATTAATT
Source organism: Lepeophtheirus salmonis (assembly GCF_016086655.4). Lineage (NCBI taxonomy): Eukaryota > Metazoa > Arthropoda > Copepoda > Siphonostomatoida > Caligidae > Lepeophtheirus > Lepeophtheirus salmonis. The sequence continues at coordinate 72,108,968 of NC_052135.2, read as the reverse complement.
TAAAAGGACCATTTTGGGCCAAATGTTTGTCCCTAAAAAACTAATTAATATTTAAAACTACAATTAAAATTCTTAGGAATCTTAATCCATCCCACAAATTTGACACAATGCCTCTACTTGATTCAAATATCTCTACAAAACATTGAGCACCATGTAAATACAAGGTTGTTCAAAAGTTTAAACCTCTCATTTTACATCTTAATTTTTTCGGATTGAAATGAATCAATTGTGAATCAGATTGGCTGACATTGAAAATAAATTCAATCCTCACGAAGAGGTAAAAATAGGGTCAAACAAATGTTCATTCCCTCAGTCGTCATGAACCACTTAAAGAATGAAGTCAAAGTTTTTCTTAACCACAGTTAAAAGCCAGTTCATTTTTATCGATTTCGAATTAAGTTTGACTTAAATTCTCAATGATAGGCCAAGATCCGGTTGCCCCAGGACTACACGAAGCTGGAAGAACGTTGAGATACTTTGACTAAAGATTTATTGGAATCCAAAAGATTTATGTCCAAAATGGGTAATGAAATGGAAATTTCAACGTCCTTATCGAGTTAAAATGTCATTGAGAATTTTAAAAAGATGCCCTAAAAGTTCTGGTACGGTCATAATATTACTGCCAGTCACAAAACAAAAAGAGTTAATTCTTGTCAAAAATTGTTATAAGTTTGTACATCGAGAAAGAAAACTTTTTTCAGTTATGAAAAAAGTGGGGTTTAAACCATAAATTTAATAAACAAAACCATTGGATTTGTCCAGGTCCAATATTTGTTCTTTTTGCTCAAATGTCTTTGTATAAACCAAGATGATTACATCCCATGAATTTTAGAACTAGTAGTGCTTCTATGGTTTGAAAGGAATCTCTTGATTGTTATCTATCAAGATGGCTATGCCATACACACTGGAGACCGAACTCAAGAATGGTTGGAATAGCACATTCCATTTTGAAATAAATCGCCCTCAAGTCTAGATGACATTCCCTACTATGATTTCATATATATCTCATATAGTAATTTCTTTAAAAGATGGAGGACTATGAAGTTATGAAGTGCTCAGAAAGATTAATGAATTTAGCTCGTCTCCGATTCAGATGATAAGGACTCTCTTAGGACACATTGCTACAACCCTCTTAAGTGTTGCGGAGAACTTGGTCTTAGTTTTGTGAATCGTAAATTAGTAGAAAAGAAGAGTTATAAGGATTGTGGATATTGAAGGCACTATTCACTAATTAATTTCATTGTAGCGGAACCTCTAGATTCTCCTAATTGCTTTAAAAACAATTGTTCCTACTCATATCTTCAATGAAGAGATTGAACATTTTGTTACGCTTCTTACAATCTCTTGGCGGCCAATCCATTGAAACTCCTTCTTCTATCTTGTTCATCTATTGTTTTTTTCCATAAATATTTACCTCTGCATTTATTTTCAATTTCATTTACAATCCATTGGACATAGGAACTTTGTTTCCAATTATATTATAAAATTTCTGTAAATTTTACGTCCAATAAAATGTAATGTTACTCAATAATTCATTTTATTAAGCTTATTAATTTCTGTAAATTTTACGTCCAATAAAATGTAACGTTACTCAATAATTCATTTTATTAAGCTTATTAATTTCGTTGGCTGAAATACGAGTTAGAATTTCAGATGATTAATATTTTATTCTAAAATGTATATAGATAAAGTATTTACACGTATGTATAACAAATTATAAAAATGGCACAAAAAGAAAAATCTATAATTTTTTTGTACATTTTAACAGACAATAGTTTATTAATTTTTCTTGCGTATTGGCAATTTTTTGGAGTTTGGAGAATGTTAACTATTTTTATTTATGTTTATTTAATTATTATTATAGGAAACAAAATTATTTAGATTTACATTGAAAAACTTAAAGGAATTTTTGGAAAAAAAAAAGAAAATGAATGCCCATTCTTAAAAGTAATTTATAGTAATATACTAAAATCACGCTCCTCTTGAATTTCTTTCATGAATAAACTTGCAAAAAAATTTTTGATTGATGAAAAGAAAAAAATAGAGACCGTGTTTATTCGTCATATATAATTTCCATGTATAGATTTAGACAAAATAGACAAGACAGATAAACTATGTTTGATGGTGTCACTAATCCACCTCAATTCACCATATTCGTTAACTCTTCTTTTAAATCATTAAGTCCTTTTATTTAAATTTGATCAGATGAATGGTCAAAAACTGGAGGTACATCGCTGACTTTAAAAATATTAGGGCAGTCCTTACATTTATTTGGCTTTATAAGGGACTTTGCCACATATCCAGATAGGTAGTAATTAACTCCTTTGAGACCATTTACTTTTGTACTTAGCTTTAGAACGGGTACAGATTTATCGACTATTTGTGCAAATGCATCTTAGTCATCTGGATTAATTGAAAAATTGATCAACTTTATTTGTTTAATAACAATTTTTGAATGTTAGAATGGATGTAAAAGTCTATTTTTTTCTCAGATTCCAGAAGTTCTGTAATAAAGATGTTGTAATTCGGTTCTCCAAGTTGACGATATTTTGAAAAAAATAACTTCTATAGGATCAGAATTAATTTTCACTAATAAAACTTATTCCAGTCTTTAACTTCTAATAAATACAAAGAGAGTTCAATTTTACTCCTAATTGAAGACCACAATGTAAAAAATATATCCTTGATTAAGCAATTTTCTGCATAACATAAACTGTATTGATAAGAATGAACACTTTTTTTTTGTTCCATTTTAATGATGTAAACCTTTTTTGCAGATATTTGTTCGATTCCAACTCCATTCCCGTTTTCACCCTCAAATATGACGACAGATATTTTACGTAACACGTAGTCGGTAATGCAAGGAGTCATTCTTGGGCTTTGCAGTTGTACAATGCAGTAACTCATTTTATGTAAAACTGACAATTTCAATGAACTCATTCACTAACTATTGAATTAACTTCATTCATAGAAAAATAATTTTGAAAAGTACGGTTTTTTTTTAATCACGCACACGCAGAAGCATTCCAGTCCTATAGTAAAAGATTGATTATTATGTTGACACATCACATATGTATTACTTTTATACTGCGAACAACTAGGAAAGACCGGGAATAGTTGCAACCAACGGTGTGGCAGGGTCATTGAAGAGCAGGGTTGGAGTTAAGGATCTTCAAAAGTATTTGTAGCCCTCTCAATTTTTTTCATCGTATATTTAAAAAAACAAAGTTTGTCTGTCTATGTGTATGTAAGTTGTTAAGTCAATTTGAGCGTTATGCATGTAGCATAGAAGGTGCATTTTATGTAAAATAGAGCAGAAAAGAAAAGTCTTTGTGTATAAGGTAGTATAAGAACGGTTTGTAAAAATATAAGTAATTTTGCAAAGATTTAGGTTTGCACATATTTTATTTAACTTTTACCCTTTGAGTTAAGGACTCATTTTTAAGAACAAAGATGTGTTACTAAAGCATATCCAGGCTGCACTCTAGATACTAAAGTACTCTTTGGCTCATCAAGTCATATTTTTTTTTGTTTCTCAATCTCAATTTTTTTTTTTTTTTCAATTTTGAGTAAGTAACATCAAATATATTGAGCAGCTACATTTGAGTTTGCTTATGAAAAAATAAAAATAACTCTAATGATTTTTATGGAGTTAACTTCATTGTTATCAAAGCAAAATTTGTCCTTCCGCATACGCTTGAAATTTATGTAAGATAGTTTGAGTAGTCTTGATCTTGCGTTGAATATGCCCGATCGGGTTAAATTATATAGTTTTGTAAATATAAGACTTTGCATTAGAAATACTTTTTACACAATTTTATTATTGCTTCACTCAGGATTACTCAATCAAGAATCAAAGATGGACACATGCAAAGAGAAAATCTGCAATATTTAACAGTTATTTTTTTTTTATAGAGATAAACATAAGCCAGGCAACTAAAAATTTTAATGACAATTTTGGTTTTGTCGATTAAGTTCCAATAATTTACATAGAAGTGAAAGATGTACCAAGTCTTGGAAGATCAAACATAGAAAACATCGATAAAATTATTGAAATATTCAATGCTGACCGTCATGTAACTATTGTTTCAATGTTGGGATTGGTAGAATATTTAATGACTATGTGCTGCTCCCCTATGGCATAACTCTTAATTCAATGTTGAAATAAACAACAATTAGACCGTCTTATGGAATCCATCGCCAAAACGCAGTCATTTTTGGTCAATAGAAGAGGGGTTTAGTTCCATCAAGACAACGCTATGCAAACACATTTTTGATGACTTGCCAGAAACTCCAGAATGTAACTGCATTCAACTTATAGTCCGGACCTGGTACCAATTGATTATCACCTGTGCCTCTCTATGTCAAATGATTTTGTAGGTGAAAATTCGCCTCAAGAGAAGTTTGTGGAAATCGATTCTCCCAGATTGAGGCCAATAGGAACAAAGGTTTCTATGAAATAGGCCTAAAAGAATTACCTTCAAAATGGAAATAAGTCATAAAACAAAACGGTTTCTACTTTACCTAATTTGAATAATTTTTACTATGCCATATATAAAACATTTTATTTTGCGAAAAGATAATAGTTTTTCTTTGCTAGACCTAAATATATTAGATATCTTTAATTTCATACTGCAAAAAAAAAAAAAAAAAAAAAAAAAAAAATTATTGTTCTTTTTTTCTTATTAATTATCCTTTTTAATATATTATTAATTCAAATTTAAATTTAGAAAGTAAATATTGTATTTATATTTTATTAAAAAAATATCCATATTTAGAGTGTTGCAGTCCCTTTAACCCAAACACGAATTATAAATCATCTTCAGAATCAGATGGTCCTTTCTATAGTTGGGCAATAAGCAATAACGTTAGTTGGACACATGTACAGATACAGATACTAGTGCATGCGTCAAATTTTACTGCGTAGTACGTAACTATTCATTTTTTTATTTTATGTAGGTATTACGGATTGACGAAATTTGTATTCACAGGGCACACTTTGTTCATTTGTAGCAGGGGTCAATATTTGAGTGATGGGTGCAAATATTCTTTGCATTAATTCATTTTTTGTTGTCATATCAAGGACGTTTATTACTATCTAGACGATATATAAGAAAATATCACTCAGCTTTGCAGATTGTTGTTTCCTGAGATTTTTTTTAGGGGGAACAAGTAATTCTGGTGATTTTCTACATTAGTTAGGGAAAGGATAAATTTTTTGAAAGTTTATCTCACCTGGTGACATATCAAAGCAATGTGGATGTTTAAGCTTCCTTATGTTATAAAGATCGATCTGCTCAACAAAAATATAGTCAAAGAATTACATAAAAGGACTATATTTGTGGCTAAGCAGAAACGGAAACAAAATTGCTTTGTAGGTTTCATTATTTTGGGTTACCTGTCTTGGTACCTTACAGCTCCACTTCCTTCAGCAGTATTTTGAATGATCTCATATCATTCTAAAACTTGATCAGAGATATGAAAATCTATAGAACTTATGATGATGCAACAATCAAGGCATTCTCAGCATATTTTATGTGCATAACTAAAAAACTCGTATCAGTAGCAACATTTTTTGATTAAATTCGAAATAACATCAAAATATATATTTAGGATGATGTTTAACAAGCCTGTAGGTAATAAACAGTATCCAAAAAACCCCAAAAATATAAAAACAGGCACTCTGACCTAATCAAGTGTTTAGCATGATTTGGTCCTGATTCATATCACCCCTAAACTCCTCCAGTTCCTTCTGACTCTCCAGAAAAAGGACTTATCCAGGCTTAAGATGTTTGCAATCTCAACATTGTCTTGTCTGGCACGAACTACAACAAGGACACACTTTCTATTCAACGATAGTGCATTAAATACTTTGTTGATCGATTGCACTTTTTTCTCTGACACTAAACCCTTCTGGCCAAACGGCAAAACAAAATCTTACCTGTGCATTCACAGTTGTTGCAAGCACTGAAAGATCTTTGATAAACAACGGCCTAAAGCCTTATATACATATATAATAAACCAATATATAATATTTGTGGTTAAGGCACCCAAATTATTTACGCTAGCAATACCCTTGTAGAAAAGGCATCACTTTTACAAAGGTTCATGACATTTCATTTGTTTTCTTGGTTTCATGAAAGAAAGTAGTAAAATGCATTACACATTTAATGAAATGGTTTGCAACCATATGTGTTTTTTCTTTAAATAGTGCGCAAACATGTAAATGTAATCATTCCATGAAACCATTCGATATAAATCATTAAAACTTATTCATTTCATGTATGGCATTTTTGTTGGTACGAGTGTATATGTACATTAGTGTGATGACTATTCTTGATATGAAATAATATGTAGGTTCTCATACTAAGTGTGAAGGTAATATGTTAAATAATTAATAAATAATTTTTCATTTACTTTCATTTTTTTCAAAAACTTATATGAGCTACAATTTTTTACTCGTAGAATACGCTTATAGAAGTTTTAAATAGTTATAAAATAGTGGGTGGGGGCACATCAAGTAGGGTGTCCTCTGTGGTGAATATTTTATTTAACATAAAAAATCATTTCATATAAAAAAATCTAAAAAAAATTACATTCACATTTTGAAAAACCAAAGATTTAATTAAACAAATAATATAATATTTGATAACAGTTCTTGTAAAATACTGGGTGGTCCATTAAAATATGAACACTAACTAATTCAATAGTTAAAGAAAGTCATGTTATTGAAATTAATTCATATGGTAATTAATTAATGTAAAAAAAAAGTTACGAAATGAAACAAAACCTGAGCTCTTTAGCTTACGTACAAGACGTGTTATTTACACTATAGAGAGGAGACATTCTCCTATGTACATTTTAATTCAAAATATAATTATTTACTACATGTTCTTTGTAATAAGTCAAAAGTTTGTAATTTTGAGCATTTTCTAACCTTTTTGCGTGACTTTCAACTGATGCTTTACTATCATTGCCGTTATTATGTTTTCAAAATTACACTGAATTTGTGTTATAATAATCAGGAATTACGGTTTTTTAAAACTTTCCTTTAATTGGTCAGATTTTGGAGTTGCAATAAAAAAGTATATTAAAGTTAACCTGATAGTATTTCATTTACTCCGTCTGGTTAACGAATTGTCTTTGATGTTCGTATACATTAAGTATATTTCCTTTGTAAGGAACGACTGAGACGCGAATCCAGACACATTGAATTCAAAAGAATAATTACTCCCAAGCGAACTGTTCATAGAGCTATTTTGTTCCATTTCAAAAATTATCTGAACATTTTGTTGTATTAAAATTACAGTTGTTAAATCTATAAAATTACACTCAACTTGTTCTCAAATTATGGCTGATTCTACGTTTAACATTTGTGTGATATTGATCTGGGTATGACCTAGACCTCTCAAAATTTTGTGGTCTCCAATGGATGACATTTGTTATTTTATTAAATAGTTTTTACCGATTTAGTAATTTACTTTCCCGTAATCAATCTTACAAAATAAAAACCGTGGCCAGAACATAATCAACTTTGTTAGCGAAGGTTATAAACTTTATTAATAGAAAAGTAAAATTTACACTTGCATTCAATGTGAATGCCATGCTTCTTCAGATCTGGTAACAAATTATATACATCATTTATCTTTATATATATTATCAAAACAAATTAATGAATAAAAAAAAAAACAGAAGCATACTTTTGGCAATTTTTTTAAAAGTAAAAAATTATATAATAAATTTGGTTTTACTTGTATGCCCTGTAGTGTGGTTTTAATATATTGGTGGGACAACATACTTTATCAAAAAATATTAACGATAGGAAACTAAGATACGACAACAAATGTGTGCAATATATATATTCGGATGCAAAGGTTCGTCTTTTACAACCATTTACTAAGCCTATAATGGATCTAGGTATATTTATTTGTGCCTTTCATCCATCTATAGTATATATATATATATATATTGTAAAATAATATCAATATATTTCGTTGTTGTAATAAATATACAAAGAAAAGATTGAAAGCTTGGAATATTTATATAATCCCTCGGATCATCCATTTATTAAGATGTACACTTTTCCTCAATCGAATACACCAAAAAATAATTAAGATAAGAGATGGTCTAGTATGGTGTACAGAAACAGTTTATTCTACGAATATACCATTACATTTGTTGGTCAATTTCAACTCGAGAGGAAAACCAAAATTAATAACTTTAGTTTTATCCTTGAAAACCACAAAAATAGCCTTAGCAACCCGTCTTTATGCTTATTTCCTTATAATGCTTATTATGCTTGTTCATGTAATCCGTGGAGCATAGATCAAGAGCTAGGATCACAATTTCCCAACAAAAATTGCAAAAAAAAAAAAAGAAAGAAGACTCCACCTCAGTATGGAGTTAACACAGCTCGTCCTATTAATGTTTATGAAGAATCAGTTTAGGGACTTACACCAAAAATTTGTTGTGTTAAATAAGTGCCAAATCCTTTCATAATATTCATAAATCAAATAAAACTATCGAGGAAGCTCTTGTGTATCATTTGCCAATTGGAGCTGGATTCGACTTTTCAATTTATGATTTACTGCCCTAAGCTTTTCTCATCAATGTTATGGTAGACTGTAAGATTCTTGGAAATTATAATGCAGTCGTGAGCACCCTTTACTAGGTTATTGCAACATTTACATTTAATTCCTTTTAACTATAACCAAACAATTCTTTAATCAGGGAAGGTTGTTGAGAGCAAAATTTTACATGGTCTCATGGTTCTCGTGTCTCACCAGATCAGAGTTCTCAAAAATTTCAAGGATATGGGATCCATGTGAACATCAGCTAAGATGTATTACTGCTATAAAAATGTAATTTTTCAACATATGTCGATGGAAAAGTACAGGGGAAAATATTGTAAAATTATATTTAAAAAATCAATTGAAACAGAGGACACACACAAACAGTTTTTTCCATTTTTGGAAACACAAAATAGTTATATTTCTCTACGTTTTGTCAGGTCCTAGTTATAACGTAGATAAAATATTCTTTAAAAAAGTTGTGTTACACTCCGTTTTTATTGAGCAAACATTCGTTGTTGCACTTTATTGTTAAATGTTCTCGCCTCAATAAAAAATATGTCATAATCCCTTTAGAAAAAAAAAAAAAATTAGGGCAAAGTCAACTGTTCCTAATCTGTTTCCATCACCATCATGAATTTCAATAAATTTTGGTGATGTATGACTATGCCATCAAAAAACAATTTGTGCAAAATTTAAGACTTTTGGAAGCGTGAGGGCCCGTTTGGTAGTCCTTCAAACTTTGACCCTCTTTGAAAAACCTTCGTATTTGAGTAAGCCATAGCTCCATTTACAATTTACCAATTTTTTTTTTTTTTTAAATAATTTTAAAAGTACTGTCTTCAATTCATATTTAATAAAAAAAAGTAGCATATATGCTAAAATATTATGAAAATATTATTACAAAATATAAAAATAGTGACTAATCCATGTTTTCAAATTGATTTCATGATATAAGAAAAAGTTAAACTTAATTATATTTTATATTTGTGTAAAAAAATAGAGTGGGATCTTTATGGGAAATTATAACTAGAAAAGGTCATGATCATCAATATAATTTACGTCTTATTTAATTTAAAAAAATGAAATAAATAGATTAATTTTTACAAGTTTTAAAATCTCCTTTACTTTTTGGCACACTCGCTGCTCAATTGTTATTTATTAGATAAAGTAATTAAATTAAAAAATGGGGACCAGGAAATATCTAAATAAAACTTTACTAAAAACATATAAGATTAATAAAACATGAAATATATATTTTGTCATATACTCACCATTTATGTCAAATATACAGGGTTGTATAGCAAAACGAGGAGAGAGATTGGAAGTTGATTTATATATACTTCAATATTTAAAAAAAAAAAAAACATATCGCTCGATCCTCCTGAGTGATAATGAACCATATTTAGGTGATGCAACGGTAACAATATAATTGTCATTTAACCTGATAACTACTATATTAGAAATTACATTTTTTAAATGTTTTTCGTTCCCCTTGGTGACTTTTTGAACGCCTGACCACTGATCTACTGTATTTTTCTTATTTTTCCAGAACCATCATGCCCAATATATTTAATTTATTTTAAAAATTATATAAAAGTGAAAAAATGATCAAAATTTTATAAAAAATATTTGTAGGAATGGGTTTTTTAAATTTTTTACAATGCTAGAAAAATAATTCTTCCTCTTAAACCATATTTATTGTGGCTTTTGTTACATGCTCCATATTTTCCTCGGTATAATGATACATCAAAGGTATAATTCTTTGCACCATCAGCAGTCCAATATTTCTATCCCTATCGGATGGTTTGACTCTGATGAATTGATTTGATGGGAGATAACCAAATAGGGAATCATATCTTTGATAATTGATACATTAGTTGGGATCAACCTTTCTCCAAATTTTTTTTAATTTTTTTTTTTTAAACCTCACACAAACAATATTCCAAATAAATATTTCACTTCTTTAGAATTTACCTCTTGGAATTGCATAGTTTCTGGTTGATTTGACTAAATTTTCTATGGCATCTTCAGACCGAAACAGTTGAAAAATTACGGAAGGATATCTTTAAAAGTTGTGCTATGAAGGAGGAAGGTTTTCTAAACTCACGTTATGTTCTTTTCCAGAATCCTCATCAGTTATATTTTCATCAATTATAACGAATACATTTGATTTCTAGTTGATTTATTATGTTTATATGACGAATCACAGTCATCCAAAGACAAATCTTACCATTTATGTATTTACATAATCTAATACTACATTTAAGTTAATGGTCTAAAATATTTGTTATAAAAGAAATTCAATAAAATTTTAATAGCAGGAAATCATTTAGTTCAATGTCTATCGTTGCACTCATGCAGCAATTATTTTTTTTAGAAATTGAAATTACTATAGGAAAGACAATATTTTTGATAAATAAATCTTTCAAAAAAAAAAGATAGTACTACAATATATTAAATACCACAAAGTATTATTTTAAATATTATAGTATTGAATTACATGTTTGATCACAAATACATTATTTTTGATAATGTACACCACTTCCTCTCACGCTTTCCAGTAAATAAATGATAATTTTTTTTTAATTAATAAAGAGATAATTAAAATTAAAACAAAGCTCTTTCATTTTGCACAGTAATAATTAAATACACTCATTTGTTCTACAAGAATAAAGGTTTATATTTGTCATTTTTTATCTAGCGCTACTGCAACGATTGGTTAAATGGGTTGAAAAAAATGAACAATTATTAACAATCCTTGTCTTGCTAACCAATCTGTACATTTGGGTGTCCAAAAATTAATTTAATCGTTTTAAATATTGACTATACATCGTGGCCTTCCCTATTTGTACAAATTTGATAAAAGTCTATACTTTTTATCAACTTCTAAATATATTTTTCTTACCAAAATAGATCATCAATAAATAAAAAACAAATTTTATGCAATTTATTTAATGCGAGTTTGATTTTTTCCCCCTATTTCAGTTTGTTTAATTTCGTTGTAAATCATAATTCTGGGTAATACATTGAAATTTGACCATTTACTACTTCAATAACTAATGAAGTGTTTGAAACTAATGCATATTGCAACATATTAAAACATAAATAAATCATTTGTGTTTATTTCGAGAGCCAGATTTGCAGTGTCCGTTTAATACACTTTGGTTAAGGTAATAACAATCGAGCAAAAATTGACTAGATATTATACAGCATAATATATTAATCATACTATATCAATCTGGTTAAGTAAGATAATCAACAAAGTCTCAACATAGCAACTTCCTCCAACGAATACTTATATTATTTGCTCTTGTCACCTTAGTAGTAGTGATAGAATACTCTTTTTAAATATTGTATTATAAGCAAACAATATCATACCAACATTTATGCATAAAAAGAATTGTCTTGATGAGAAGTTCATTTTTTATTTTTTTAAACAATACAAAATTCATATTTTATTAAGAAAATTGCAATACACTTTTTGTACTAATTTTCAAAAAAAATAAAATTAGTATTTATTGGAATCGTACAGAGGAAGGTGATTCTCCTTCTTGAAAAAACCAAACAAGCTATGAATAATAATGTCTTCGAAAAAATCAGCCTCGATTACTGGCTTTTTTTTTACAAAAATTGTACAATAAAATGTCGCCTAAGTTAAAAATATTTTAATAAAATTTAAAGTCTATCATTTTGTGTCACAAATGAATCTTTTAGTGGAAATTCTTCTTAAAAATCGAAAATTGTCGTTTGATGATTAAAGAGAAAAAAAAGGAAAATTATTCGTTAAATAACAGATATTTTACCTAAATATATATTTTTATGTTTAAATTTATATGGAAACAAATCTCTCGAAAAATTTTTAGAAACTTTATTTCATTTACTAATCCAATATCTCATTGGAAGATCATTTTTTGCACCTGAAAGTAATTAAATTGCAATTTCCACAGGTTTCTTATTTTGCCTATAACTTTTTTGATTTTTAATAAATTTAGAAAACATAATTATACTTATAGTAGTTTTTTGATTTAAAATTCAATCTTCTATTTAGTGTCCTAGAGCTTCAAAAAGGGTTTTTGTGTATAGCAGAAGAAACTGCCCCCCCCCCCCGAAAGAAAAAAAGTACGCCATCAACTTTTTAGCCTTACCAGGCTCAAAATAGACACCGTTGCAAAATTTCAGCCTCCTACAGTCAACGGTGTGAGCACATATAAAGGAAACACACCCACAATTTATATTACTCATGTACAGATTATAATTTATACATGAATATTTTTTGAATGATATGTCCAATGTTCTTAATAAATATATCATATAAACAATTTACAAAATGAAAACAAATTTGTAGGAAAGTTTCATGGAAGGACAGTTACTGTCAATAATAAGGACTTCCCAAACTTTATTTGATGGGCTCTCTAAGGAAAGTATTGCCGATTTAACTCCATAACTTCATCTTGTTAATTGTATCTGTTATGAAGTATGCCGTTAAATGACTTACATATTTCACTCACTTCTTTATTTTTCCTAAGTATCAGCATCTCTTTAAATAAATAGCAGGTTCTTCCTTATTATCATTTTTTTCATCTCGTGTAGGCCTAATAGGGAGGAACATGATTTTCATCTTAAATAAATAAGCACAAAATCCTCTTCTTTAACATTTATATGTTTCAGATATAGACGCTTGTTTCTTCATCGAAAACAACTTTTATTACTCAATTTTAGTTCGTATGACAAAGAAAGAAATTAAGAAGTAAGAAAGAAAAAATATCTAAGCTTATTATCATACCAAACTATGATCTCTGAGCTTGTTTAATAGACAAAATTCAACATAAAAAGAAAAGAAAAATATATACGAAATTTAAAAATTTTATTTACAACATTTTTATATAAAAACGCCTTAGCATGTACTTTCCAATTGTTTTAATTTTGTACACTAGTATGCGACAACCCTCGATGAAGAAAAGTCAATAAAATGACTTTAACCCTCCGTGAAGTAACTGAGATATTATACACCCAGAAAATTTATAAAAAATATTTTTGTACCTTTGAATATACATTTTATCCACCATACTTTTCAGTAATTTCCTGAAACATTAAATCTGAACATATCAAATAACATATTTTCCTTGATAATACCTTGATTATAATTATACTTGACCAACATCGATTTGTGGACATATCTTAATCATTTGTAAAGGAAAAAACTGATTAACCAACGCTTTTCTCATTCAAAATAACCCTTGAAACTCAACTCAAGATAATAACACTAAAACTTTAACTGTCATTCCAAAATTTTCGTTCCAATTCAAAGTATAGTTCTAAGTTGCTTATACTTTTAGAAATCATAAGTTTTTTGGCATTGATGGCAAGTGTTGCTTAGCTTATAATTTACACATTATATTTAGATTTTAAAAAATAACACTGGAGGTCAAGACATTTGCAATATTAGTAGGAATAATAACGTATCAAAATGATGAAACATTAATTCTCAGGGTTAAGAAGATGAAGCATTTGTAATATATTTGTGATTCAAATAACTATAAAACATTTTTTTTCTCTACAGTAATGTCTTTATTTATAAATATTTAGGTATACAAAATTGAAATAAAATTTGCATTTGTATAAAGAAATCATCATTTAACATTTTAGTTAAAAATTAATTTCCTTCTAAAAGACTTAAAACATGAAAACATTCAAATCATCACCTAACAAATACGACGTTTCACATAAGATAAAAATCAAATACTGTAATGTAATAATGTTCTTAAAATAAAATAAAAAAGCTCCAAATTAATCCAAAAAAATATATATTAGGAAAAGAAAAATTCAACTCAATATGTATTTTTTGTACTTTATTTCTTATTTTGCCGAATTATTATTCTAAGAATACATTCATACGGAAATGATATAGATAGAAACTATTTAATTAATTTGGTGGCATAATATTACGGTGAGTTTTGCAATTGGGGAATCCTCAGATATAAAGCAATGTATCATGCTGCAGCTGATATTAAGATAGTCCTTTGATTTTTTCGGTTAATCACATTATTTTTTGTGAGCTGCTGAGTAATAAAAGATTTTCAATTACTAATGGTCAAACTAAGTGTTTTTACCTTATCTGAGATCTGCTTCCTTTTAGAAGGAATATAAAAAAGCACAAATGCTTCGCAATATCTTGCCTCAAATTTAATAGATACTTTGAGTTAAGTAATATAAAATCCTTTATAATTTTCAAAAGTAGACAGGAAACGAAAGTGTATTTGACATCCTTTTATTGTCTTCCACAATTTTTACAATATAAAGAAAACTAATCCAAGGATATGTGAAATTATGAAGTGAAATTGCAACCGTCAATGATACCTTTCAAAGAACGCTTAATCCTGCTCTGCTATGTTTTAGGAAGATCTAAACTCCTTAAATATTCATTAGTTAAAAGACATGCAACAGGAGATTTCAAAACTTCAAAATTAAATTTCAAATACGAAGGAGTAAGTGGAAAATGCAACTTTGCTGATCTCTGTAAAGGGTAATAGAATCTTCTAGTGTTCAAAATTGATTCGTGATCCATATCATGAAATATAAGATTGTTCTATTGATGGCAATCGTTTACAACTCTTTCGATTGATTTTCGAATTTCTGAAAGAATGGCTTCTTCTTTACATTTTTGGCGGGTGACATCAAGTCTACTATTGGAATCTAAAACAGGTGATTGACTTCATATAATTGTTTGGGCAGCTACCTAGCCCATGGACTGCAGCGCTTCAGCATCAATGGAACATTCCATACCAAACATCAACACCTTTTAAACGGATATCTCTTTGAGGAATCTACTCCATCCCAATTGAGGTTAGAACACGATGTCTATACAAAATCTTTTTATAACTTTTTGGTTATATATTTAAGTGTGGTACCAATACTTATTTTAGTTTATATTGAGGTTTCTTCAGGGCAAGTACGTCTCTTTTATCAAAGAATCTATTTAACTACCATTCTTCTTCCTGTAAGAGCCTCTCACCTACCGATGGTTGAGCTGTGGTCACATAGTCATTTGAGCAATTCATTTGGAGTTGTATACGACTACTCTCTTTAGAAAGTTAAATCTTTTTCAGGCCTGACACCTCATGTGGGTTGAAGAGTTTAGCTTCACAAAGTTTGATAATAAATGTCAATTTCTCTCCAATTATTTTCCTAAAATTTTTATACTTTCAACTTCTTTACATCCTCTAATTACTATAGGAAGCACAGCACACTATTTGCCAATAGGAAAGATAAAAAACTTTCCCACTACCATCATTCTAAGGTTATTTGCATATATATCAAATAAATACTTTTTACTTTCTATAAAAACACCAAAGTCTCCATATTTTCTTTCAAGTGAATAACTTAACTGCCTATGTAGCCAAAAACAGTAACGGAAATACAGGTAATTATTGTCTGCAGTTTTTCCCTAAGACTACATGGTTACTCTGTAATCCATCAATCACTATAGTTAAAGCTACATTCAATAGAAAAGCACGTATTAGATTAAATAACCTTCTAGGAAAGTATTTCTGTACAGCACATAGGATAAAATTATGACTTATAGTGTCAAAAGATTTGCTGAAATCAATCACTATGCTTTGTACAATTTTTTTATCAATTTAACAAAAGAAATAATTGTCGGAATGTTTTGTGAAATATCGGTAAAATTGTTAAAAAAAACTATTTTATTCTGACCCAAACTTTTCCTTAAGTATTGGATTGATTTGTTTCGCTAAAACACCTGCTGAAAATATGTATAATACATTAATTTTTGTCAAAGGCCTCAAATGACAGACTGATTTCCCTTTATCTTTTTCAGGGACGAGGGAAATCCTACCTTGAGTTGGAGCTGAGGGGATAGTACCCCTCTTTTCCATCTCTAAACAAAACCTAAGTAAATAGGGAACAATATACTTTGTACATAGGGTGTATATTTTTTTCCTTTATATTGTCAGATCTAGAAGCTTTGCCATCTTTGTAAAACTGATTGATATAATCCAATATATTATAATATGTAAAGATAGAACAAGATGCCACTTTACATTTAATTTTGATTAATTTATACATCGTAACTTTTATCTTTCTTTTTTAAAAGCCTAGAAGGCATATCTTCATTCTCAACGAGGAGACAAACAAAACAAAATCTTTAATAACAAAATAAAACATTTATTTTTATAAAGTACAATCACTAAACAGTAAATAACAAATAAGAAAGTCAAGACAAAACAACATTAAAAAGTTTTATTCTTTTACTTTTTCACGCTCCAAATCTTTTAAAGTTTAATGATGATCATTGATACACAAAAAATACTATGTTGATTAAACTACATTTCTCTGTTTTTCTTACCTGTTAGATAATTTCAATTTAAACATTTATAAGTCGGATTAAACATCCATTATCAAAAAAATAATTGAAAAAAAGCTTGTTCTTTAAAGATTACACATTCCACATTTATTGCTATGGTTTTGCTATAGCATCTGCTCGAATAAGTTAATTTATGTGATGATGGCTTCTATTTTAAGAACTATAAGAAAGATGGGAGTCGTGGCCAATTCCGAAACTTTTTTTGAGTTTCTGATTTGCAGATTGTATTTTATTTTTGTTCACACATTTATATTAAAGGATAAATCTGTACAAATTTGTAAGAACTTGTACAGACGAGTCTAGTTTCTCTCTACAGAAAGTGTAAGGTAAAGTATCACCTTATTGAATTACACAATCTTTTGTCCAAAAAAAAATATTTTTAAGGCCTGAGTAAGTTAGCCAATTCTTCTCAACAATGGCTCAAAAATATTTGTTAAAATTGTTCTATGGTCATCAAGAGCTAGATTTTAATTCAACCAAGCAAAACACTGATTAAGAGAACATAAGTTGAAACATTGGCTCTGTGCTCAAAAAAAAGTCAATGACTTAAAGTTTCATTATATATAGTACAAAGACAATTATATATATAAACGTATATAATCATAAGAAACTAAAATCTGTATACAAATTAACAAGTTTGCATTTCGAGATATATTTACAAACAATGGAGGTATCAGAATTTATAGATAAGGCGAAAATTGATATTCAAAACTAAAACATAGAGGGAAGATACTTGGGAATTCTTTGGAAAATTGCGTATCATCTTCTCCAAGAAGCTTTCTAGAGGCAATAAATAAATGAGGATTACGTGCTATTAAGAAAAGGAAGGAATGGAATGTAAAATGAGGATGACGTGCTAATATGACTAACAGGATAACAAAATAAAGTACATTTTGTAGCAATGTAAAATGTTGTCAAGCCTGGCCCAAATTATATAAAATTTAAGGAGAAGTAATTCAATTTGAATAGAATCAAAATATAGATTTCAAATAATAATATTCAATGATTGTCTTTTACGTAAGAAAGAAAAGTCTTAATAACATTATTAAATAAGTTATTTTCCTTCAAACATAATTGATTTACCTCGATAAATATAAAAATAACCTTCATAAGATAGAAATTATAGTTTTTTGGTCTTCAGAGATTCTGTACATTATATATGCTATGATTAGCATTGGTAACTTAATAAATTTATAAAATAATTTGAAGCAACAAATCTTAAGTAATTTTATAAATATTAATCTTCTAAGGTTTTGATTTTATGTATTAAATTACGTCTTAACTGTATGACAAAACTATTGTTACGTCAAAGACATTTTTTACAATTCAGAAATGTATAAATTATTATATAAATATTGTTTATTCTATTAAGTGGATGTTTTAATGCAAAAAATTACACCAAATCATTAATGTATTGTAAAAAACCCTTTGTGGTCCAAAACAAAAAAAAATTTGGTTAAACATTTCGATTTAGCGTTTTTAGTTCAGGAAAAGTCAATCAAGACTCACTCTATCAATGGAAGGGCAAAAAAGAAGTTGAAATTTTTTTGACAAATATATTTTTATCATGGATTTGAAATTTAAAAAATCAGACTTATGACTGTTGAATCAATTTACAAAGTATTTCATGTTTTCCTCAGAAAATTTTTTGTATCAAAATTGAGGTAATTTTTTTTTTTTTTAAAGTCAATGTTAACAATTTAGGCAATCTCTTTTGGGATTTTGTTTTCCTGTTATTTCTCGGAGTTTCTTGAAGTATTGTTTAATATGGCACATATCACTTGTACATTATCAATACAGCATGTGACCAGTGTTGAACAACAAGCTTTGAGCAATTGCAAGAGCGGTACATCTATAGGTAAGATGTTGTTTGTTACTTTGGTGGATACTCAAAAGTTTTTAGCTTAAGTTAAAAAGATGGTATCAATCAAAAAGTAATTATTCCATCATTGCATGAAAGGAACTGTTTCATTGTTGCTATCTGTTCTCAACAAAGAAATTTTGAGATTGAAAACTGTATAAGATTGGACAGTTAATATTATTAACAAATTAGTCCGTTCCATTTCAATAAAAACTAAATAATACACATGAAACTATTCAAATATTTAGAAAAAATGCATATAACTATTACAATAACAAAGGAATTTTCAAAATACTTATTCTAATATTAACAAATGAAGTTTCATGAACCAATAATAAGCTTTATTTTTTATAAGTACTTATTAATGTTTGTCAGATTTTTTTGCATAAGTCTCATTTTTTTTAATGTTTTATTTATACTTATTAAACATTGTATAAATTGCAATTTTTTAGTGCCATGTGTTATTTAATTTAAATATGAGCCATTTTTAAAACTCACTATTCATTAAATTTATTTAAATATTTTGGTATTTATTCTTCTAAAACACAACATAAAATATCATTGGACAATAAAAGAGATCTCGGGGTTTCACACCAGACTATCCTAAAAGTTATCAAATCAGTGGGTGGAAAAAGTCATTTAAAAGTGGAGAGGCCACTTTTGAAACAAGCACTAAAAAAAAAACAGATCTCCTCCGTTACAAGATTATCTTGAATGAGTCTTTTGAGTTCTTTTGTACTCTTTTTTTAAGCCTATTTGCCCTCCTAAAGCCCTAATACCAACTCCCTCGACTGCAATTTTTGAGTATATGTCGAGAGGAAGGCCTGCAATGTCTGTCATCTAAACACCAAGGCCTTCAAATCTATTGTCAGCAATAACTTGGACACTTTGACAGATTACTACATTATCAGCAGGTGTTTTGCCTTTTTTTTGCCACATAGAAGCAATAATTTTCACTAAAAATGGTGACATTAGAGAGCTCATACACACATCTGTTTATACTATTTATTAAGTTGAAATTAAAATCTTAATTAAAATAATATATTATAGTTTAAAATTGAAAGTGTTCAGATTATAATGAACCAGTTGTTACACATAATTAAACAAATTTGTATACAGATCATGCTCCACACTTGTCCAATTGTTTTGAGAGGTTTGGACTGATATTAAATCAATTTCTGTATATCAGATGTATATGGTATAAAATACCTTTTTGTGGATATTATTGAGATGAAAGATGATCTCCTACATTTTGAAATTTTCTAAATGTGATGGAAAGATGAGGTCCAATTATTCTTTTTTATAAAAAAAGAGCTTGAAGGAGTTTGTTATAAGTTTTGTATAAGGCTAACAATGGCTTTGATACGAAAAAACTCATGGAAAAGAAGGCATTAATTGTTCAATCTCTCTTAAGCATAGCCTGAAGACAGATTTTGTTCTTTCAGTCAAAGAAAATTAGATTTTATGATTGGCATAAAGTTACTTCAGTTATATAAGTGGTAATGAGTATATATAAAACAATAAGACCCAAACCTTAATCGTTCCTATTGGATCATCACCATAACTCCAAGATACGTAGAGTCAGGCAAGAATAAGGGCCTCATATCAAAAATGCAGGGTATAAACATAGTTCCATTCTGTGTAGTGTACAAAATTATGTTTCGATGTCTATCTAAAAATAAAATGCAATAAGTTGATAATTGACAGAGAAAGTAACGAAAAAATCAATAAGGAAAATCAACTTAAAAAACTTAGAAATATTAAGAAATAAGCACTATTCATATAAAAAGAAGATTGGATATTTTTTAAAGCTATTATCTCTTAATACGTGACACTTGCATTATGAATATATATTATGTTACCATTTTATTTTATTTTTTGAAAGAAATTAGAATATAAATATTAATAAATAAGTAAATAGGGCGTAAGGTATAAGTTTATTGCATATGTATTTGACAACTTTAGCATATAAATGCATTTATAAGCGTTGATAAACTATTCTACATGGCCTTTTTGCAGCTTTTAGGGGGGGGGGGAAATGCACATATTAATATATAAATATTATTATTATTATAGAAAAACAACAAAAAGCAATGAAAAAGGTGTATCCCTAAAGATTAGCATAGCTTAAATCCTTTCATACATATAAGAATATTAGAAAACAGGGGAAGGGGGGAAATTAAAAAACTACCAGCATATATATAAATATTTACTTCTGTTTTAAACTATGTTAAGAAATTTTTAATAGTAAAAAGAAAACGTATTTGGTTTCATATTCATTTGTAGGTACCACAGGGTGTTTGCGTTAGCGGTCTATATAAACTTGTGCCTTTTTAGTTCTGTAAAATAATATTTTTATAAATACAATTTTATTGAAAATCACATTTTGATAAAAATAGTCAAGATGATCCTGGGATAGAGGAGTTTCGATCAGAGTTTGGTCCGGTACGTCAGAGGTACATCATATTTGATTCATATAATTGATTCATTTGCGTTGTTTTTTCCTTTCTTTTTTAAAAATGTATTTAATTTATTTTTTGGCGATTGTCATAATTTGTATTACATTTGTTCAATTAGCACTTTTACTCAACTGTCGATGGGTTTTTTATTAAATGAATTAATTATTTTTAATCAAAACTTAATTATAAAATACCCAGCATTGCTCAGGTCAAGAAGGGAGAGGCAAATGACATTGATAAATGTAAATATTTATACCTTAATGTTAAGACCTCTTTGGTGGGGGCGAGCATTTGATAAAGCAAATGCATACTATATGAATTTAAAAAAACAGTGGTGTTATAAAATTCAAATAGTATATCAATGAAATGAAATGTTTACATAAGAAATTTATCTTACATTTTCTCATAATATTGCCAAACAAAAAAGCTTAAAGAAATTGCAAAGAATTGTTTTGCACTCATTTCCTATAAAAGTTATGGAGAATAATGTTGTCGAAAGATAAATGTGATAAAATGTTCCAGATATTAAAAAATGATGTGTTAAATGTTCCAGATATTGAAAAATTATGCCAACAAATTCACTGGTGTTACATATAAACTTCTCATTGTATGTGTCAAATTTAAATTCAAACCAATATCCATACAAATTAAAACAAAATTAAGTTTTAAGTACAAATCCAATTTTCTGTTAAAAAACATATTTTATTTGCAGGAGAGATAAAACAAAAATGAAATTTCCACTGCCTTTTTTTATTTCCCATAACTTTTTTTTTAATTTTGAATAAACTAGAAAACGTACATCTTTGTATATTTGTTTTTTGAGATACAAGTCATTTAGTGATTTATAGTTTATATCATTATCTAATCTCCTTAAGCCACAACAACTTTTGTCTTAGGTTGACCAAGTTGAGGCAGCCATGCAAAGCTTTACCCTCTAAGGCCATCATAATGGGTACCCTGAAAGGCCTCACACACAAACACACTCTTTTATATTTATACATATTGTTAGGTCACATTGATTGCGAACATTTTATTTATTATTTTTTTTTATACAAATAAAATTGTGAGTCCTTTTTTGGGAGTGTGAAAATCCATTGATTATCTTTGAATAAACATGAAAGTATTTTAAATACTCAACTTGACTTAGGAATTGGGTTTAAAATCAATTTGCTTAATGTATATTTTCTTCCCATTAAACGATCTTAAATTGTACCTATGAACATTGAGTTTTAAATAACAACTGTTATGAAGCAAAATGTCCACTTAGGTACAGTAGATCATTCGTGTATTTTTTTAAAATTATTTTTATTTAAAAATGTATTTTGTTAAAAGAAAATACTATTCTAACTTTTTCAGAACATTTGCATTTATATTTATCAAATGACGTATGTTTTGCTTTATTTTAACGGATAACCTTATTATGGATTTTTTATTTTCTTTCCGTCAGTGGCCCCTATTCGGCCTTATGTCTTATTGATGTGCTGTTTACTTATTTAAACCCTGCTGGCAAAATATATTTCATATATAATATTATAATGATTTTTTTGATAGATACACTCTCTAATTATGATTAATAATTAATTAATTTAGATAATTATTTAATCCATTATAATTCAACTTGTTCAATTCAATTCAAACTTAACTTAACTTACTTTAATCAAGATTTATAAATTCATAACAAAATTGCACAGAAAGTTTAGTGATCACTTCTCAACTAATTTTTGACGTGATAGAACGTTTGCAATATAATTTTTTAACAACCCTCAAATTTATAAAAATAAAGTGTCACATAATGGCTGAATTCAGCCTTTTCAACAGATACTTTCAATGTATGTTTCTCAAAAAATTTAAACACCTTAAAATTATCAAAACGTAGCTGAAAGTCAATTGGTGGTGTAAAATCGATTGATCTATATAAGTTTCTCGGCTATTGTGTGGAATTTATGGATTGGGGATACTTTTGTCTAGTAAGAAATATTGCATTTAATTTGTAAAAACAACTTTAACATATTTTTATTGAACTGATAATTAAAAATATACAGGCATTGCACGAATGATATTTGGAACAAACCTCATTCTAATCCCTCAAATAGATATAGAAATCTTATGGGTTAAGGTCCAGCCTATTTGCAAGCCCAAAATCCGACCTCCAAAAGAAAATACATTTTGGGGCAAGACATCCTCATCTGGGCTGGTTCTCTTTGTTTTTGGAAGTTGTAATTTCTTCCTATGGCTACATTCAGGAAATGTTAATTGAAATTTCCAAACCAGAAACAGTACAATGGCACTGCTAACTTTGCATGAGATTGCCTTAGCATGCCAAATCTTTCGACGCCGTGTGGGCAAGGTTATAAAAAGAGGTCGATTTCATTTGAATTACTTAATTTCACTAAATGTAGCATACAAATATATATAAAAATATGGTTATAGACGATTTCGTTCGTACTTTTTAAGCCTTTACAAATTTTCACAATTTATCTACCCAACTTTATTATTAATATTTGTAAAACATGAGGATATTTAGGTTAATGGAGAAAAAAACCTATTTGTTTAAGATTACTTTTAAATGGATGTACAACTTTTGTCCATGTATCTTGAAGCATTAAAGAACTTTTAAAAATTTGGAATTTTTTTGTCAAATCAGTATCAAATTAATTAATCTTCTTATTTAATATTTGACGTTTTAATATTAAAAACATCATATATGGATATATTTGATTAAAAAATATAATATATAATGACATCCAGACAGAAAGATTTTGTTTGATATTGGACAAAAAAATATTTATTTATCTTAGCCTATGATGAATGAATTAATTAATGAAGAACAAAACATTAATAATGGACTTTCAAGAAATATATGAATTTACATCTCGTTTGAAAGCATCTTTTTTATTGTTGATCCCTTGGGAAAGACGTTACTTTAAAAAATAAATAAATAGTATTACATAAAACTCCATCAAAAAAAAACTCACAATTATATTTCTTCCATTCCTAAGTTTTTTACCTATTTAATCCAGTTTATACTCTTACCGAGTACCGAATAAATATTGCACCATCTCGCTTGCTGGACTTCCTTTTAATGATAATGAAATAAGATCAACTCGGACATGGGAAACATCAAATAGAGATTTATTATTTATATAAGTAGGAATATTATTTATAAACTTTGCCCCCATTGGCGGGAATGACAGCCTTCAAGTGGGCCGGAAAGCTGTGCACACATAGAAAATGTAGCTGGGCTTTATATTCTTCTGCTTCTTATTCATGGAGGACTAGAGATCTGCAATATTGCTGTAGTTGAATTGACTGGCTTTAGAGTCAAGAAGATTTTTAATTTTGGTATAGCGGATAAAAAATTGTTTTTTATCAATGAATGTGAAAGTAATTAAAAAATTGAGGTTGCATTAATAAAATGAAAGTTTTAGGTATAAATACCATTTTGCCTTGTTTTGTTCTTTCTTTAGCTGAACTTTAAAAAATATTCATTTCATTTTTTTGTGAAAAAAATTTGATCAGTATTTTGGAAAATAAAAAAGAAGTGAAGTAAATAATAGACGTTAAGTTGTGCATATCTGAGATTCACATGCTCAGTATGTGCTTTAAACAGCTCATATACAATGTCCAAACAAGTCTTAATATTGGAGTTTGAGCGGGAGAAGAAAATTTGAGGACACCCAATAATTGTTTGCGTAGAATATTAACTATTTTATATAAGATGACTTCTTGATTACTTTTACATTCATTGACCTAGTGACATTGTGCTTGTACTAAATTGGCAAATAGTCTGAGGAATTTATTACCAATTACCAATATTGTGACCATTTTGTGTATATCGAGAACCTGTAGTTAGACATCAATGATACCTTTATATAAATGAAACTATTTATAGTCACTATAAAATACCAACAAAATTTCATAATCTCCTTGATATTGTCTTCATAGAAGCTCTGTCTTTGGTTTGAGCTTTAATGTCAACTGTATGAAAATTACTTATTATTTGATATGTATTATATTTTCTTTCATAAAGGTATATTTTGTATTTTACAAATGAATGTCACTACTAAAAGAAGAAGATGAAATATGGTGATACATATTAAAAGTTAATTATGTTGCTAATATGATATATGCATTGTTGCATGATGACAAAGGGATAGCATCAACTGTTTTATTTTAGTATTTAATGATCCATGCTATTATTTGTTAAATGTGTATTCCATACCTAAATATTTAAAACTGTCAAATCATTGACATAATTGATAGAATTACACTAACATATTTGCATAAAATATGAAGGGAAGGATTGGGCAACCTCAAGCAACAAGGTAATTTGATTGTTTACTCCTTTTTGATTAATTTAAAATTATCATTTGTTTTAAGTACATACCGTGTGGTCCATTAATATATGAAAACTTTGAATTTCATCATTGAACAACATATAATTTGGTAATTTTCAATGGATTTTCAAAAACATTATTACTTTGAATGAATGTAGGTAGACGCCCCTCGCGGTAGATTAGGGTTTCAGGCGGGGGTTCTGGAACCAACTGAAAATGTAGTCTTCTGATATAGCATCCAAATGCTAGCTGACAGTGGCTATGAGGGTTTTTATAAAGGACCCTCCATCAAATCCCCTCGACATATACCACAAAAGTGTAATTGAGGGAGTTGATATTAGGTCTTTAGGAGAGAAAAAAGTGTAAAACTACTTAGAAAGAACTCAAAAGATTCATTCAAGAGAATCTTGTAACAGAATATATAAGTTTCTTTTATTGGTGGTATCCAAAGTGACCTCTTCACCCTCACAGTGCTCATTCCACCCACTTTTTGATAGTTCTCTTATTTATGGTTTAATTTATCAAAATATGAATAAATTTCAATTCCTCAACCTTCATTAATTATTGAATAAGTAAGTGTTCATATTTCAATGTACCACTGGGTATATAAAACTTTAGCGCAAAAACAGAATTGAAAGATTTTCTCAAAATTGAGTTTGGATTATATTTGTATTTTTGTTGAGCAAAACAACAGCTAACTAACAGCAGCGGTTCGCTGCTGTTAGAAAACAATAAATAGTGTTGGTTTTTTATTATTTATCAGACTATAAAAATACCGAAGCCCCAAGAAATACTACGGACGCCCCTTAGCTAAACTTTGTTCTATAGGTCGTTCATTGAAAAGAAAAATCCATTAACAAAGAATAATTTTGATTTTCTGGATATAAGAAATTTTTTTGGCCACAATGAAGTAATTTAGAATGGAAAGGTTATATCTTGAAGACCTTATCGAGGTGAAATAAAGCAATTAAATTAAATGAAGCCTTTAAACTATAGTTAAAACTCTAATACATATCACTTCATTTCTAAAAATAAATTCGTTTTTGCATTAATTCATCGTATAAATCATTTGTGTAGATAACTATTATAACATTAGAAACGTGTTATAATTCACTAATATACACAAACCAAAAAGTTTGGAAAAAAATACTTTTTATTTTTTTCAATGTTTATGACTTAATCATAATGTTTTATTCCGATTAAAATTATTCTGATAAAAAATTGATCCATGAAATATTCTTTAATTATTTAACTCTAAAAATCCATTTGTTTTGGCCAGGCCTAATTTTCATATCTAATAGTGTTCTATGGTAAGTATGAGCGTAGTAATCTGAAACAGAATGGTTATTATTCTATCCTAAAGACTTTTGGACAAAGATTAATTGGAAGAAAGTTTTTTTTTTTCAACAGGACAACGACCCAAACGAAGTTCTGCAAAAACTTAATGGAAAATAAAGAAGCTTGTTACAACTTATTGATTATGCAATGGCCAGCTCATTCTCCTGATTTGAACCCCATTGTGGGAACACCTAGACAGAAAAATACGGGATAAATGCCTCACTAGTAAGTGTTACATTTTGAAGAATGCTTGGAATTATATGCAAAATGTATTTTCCTAAAAGATTTATATGTTTTTAGCAAAAATATTTGTACCCCTTAAATATAGTCATAATATCTTAAATAACCAATACTTTTGAACTTTTGTGAGGGCGGCAGTTCTTATTGTTTAAAAAGAATACAAATTTAATCCAGACTCAAATTTGAGAAAATCATTATATCCTGTTTTTGTGTTAAAGTTTTATATACCGGATGGTCTATTGAAATCTAAATACTTACTAATTTAATATTTTTTTAAGGTTGAGTGATTGAAATTTAGTCATAATTCGACATATGAAGTATAAACAAATTTATACAAAAAACAAATAAAAAAATACGGGATCTTTCTAGCTTACATACAAGTAAAGAAAATGAAACTTAAACGTGATTGACGACATTCCCTTCATGCACTCCGACACGTTGCAGAATAGGAAACGCTCTGTTAAAAATGCCAAACTGGACCAGCATGAGTTAAAGAAAACAGTTAATTTGTTAAATATGTATTACTGTTTGAGATACATACATAAAATATAGCTGGTTCAATATAAGACATCAAATACGTCAAACAACGGGGTATTTGTGCTACTAGAACAGATTCTAAAACTTAGTTTAAATTTAAATATTTTTTCATACTATTTTTTTTATATTTCATAAATCTTTGTTTTTCTCATTTATGGCATGATGTCTCTCGTAAGGTAGTACATGGCATGTATTGATTGGATAGTATGCTGCACATTGCAGTTCTTCCATACCGAATTTGCCCGTCGAGCTTTTGTCCTTCCGTTTGTTAAGATGGGCTAGAAATGGGCAATGTTCAATATAGGCTTGATCAATGAATCTCAAATTTTATCTTCTGAGCTTCACACACTTCGATTTTGGCTTATAAAGTATAGCATGTGTATATTTCATTCTTTGATCTTTTTTTAAATCAGTAACACCAATATTGATAGAAGAAGTCATGAATTACCTTCTTTATGTAGCTTCGAGGCGTCCCAATAGCAAAGTAACAGCCCAGGTCAATCTCCCCAAGTCTATGGGTGTACATGTAAGAAATCTTTGGATTTTACACCAGACTATCCATAGAGGTATAAAACAATTTGATGAACAGATACTTGTGAGGGTGGATACGCCACTTTTGATACCAGTAATAAAAGAATCATATCTCCTCCCTTTCAAGACATTTTGGAATGAATATAAATTCGTTAATTAAGCTCAAGTATCATTTTCTCAACTTGTAGGTAAGCTAGATGGCTCAAATATATATTATTTTGTAAGTAATATTTTATGCTGTAATTTACCGAAATATGAATGAATTTTAATTACCAAACCTTTATTAATTACTGACTTGGTATATTGTTTTTACAAATTATCAAGACTTTTCTATGGTATTAAAATATTTTTAAAGACGTAAATAGATTCATCATACAATTTAGTTTTAATTATTTCAACATAGTTATTTTTAAATAGTGGCATTTTACCTCCTTAATCTATAATGTAAAGTTATTATTTAAATTTTTCACTAAAACTCCTAGAGTAGTTTTATTTCCCTCATTTAAAACATTGGGGATGCAATAAAAAGATAACCTAAAGAATATGTATATGGTTAGATTAAAGATACAACTTTTTGTATATATATTATGAACCCAAAATGAGTAGATTAATAGGAAACAATAAAAACATATTTAAATTCTTATGATGGCCTATTTCAACTATGAAAACTTTAAAATTATATGTATGAATAAACATGCTTAAATATTGATGTACATTAAGCAGTACTAACATCCACATTCCGTAAGTTGGACATTATTATGATATTTGGTTGGCTTGTGCTGTCTGAAAACCAGAGATAAATTGTAACATTGAACTTTTTTTCTTTCTGAACCTGTCTTTCTTTCTAAATGACTCAAGCAAAAGAGTGGACATTGATATCATACGAGGTGACATTATTACGTTTGTCCACAATGATTGGTCTAAAAATGTCAATCATATATTGTTTTAAATGTTTACCACATTTCATATACATATTTCAATTCATTTACCAAATTTACAAATTTAAGATAATTTGAATAAAAAATTATGATTTACTAAATAATTTATTATTTTATGAAAATATAATTTACTTTTTTCTAAATTTACTTTTCGTTGGTTATTGGTTAGATAAAGGCACCGATTAAAATTAATTAAACATTATTGTATAAGAATTACTCAGTCTGACTTAGGAATTGTCTTAGAAGTTCATGAATTAAGTATATTTTTTTCGCCAAGAACGACCATGAAGTAAATATACCCTTTTAAATGTTAGAAAAATAGTGTTGTCAATTAAATTAAGTCGTTCCATTATATACATTTATTACCTTATCAATTTTTGGGAGTTATCAAAGGGAAGCTGTTGTCATTATTATGAAGTTCCAGAGGAGTTAACTTCCTTTTCTACTGTATTCAATTGTATTCCAAAACTGTTTAAATTTTTTTTTTGACATAATAGCCAGAGAGTAACCCTAAGGGTTTGTTGGGGAGTTATAATAGTAAGTTTTTGTAAGACTTGACGATCGACGGCGGAGTATTTCATTCAGCTCCTTATCACAGCTGCTTTTAGTTGATCAACATAATGTTTGTCATGAAAACTAAGCTGTTATCCACCAAAACATTCTTGAAATTGTAGGTATTACCAAGTTTATTTTCGGGTTGTTTTCATTTATCTTGCTAAAAATACTTCCAATGATCATCATTAATTACCTAAATCCAGTGTATTTTGTAGCTGGCTGGGTTTTTTGAAATTTGTAGTTTGAAAGATGATTTTTTTCCCTCAACAGTGGTCATTATTATTTAATTCCTTAGTAGTAAACATCCTCTACTAAATTATTATAAGGAACGTGTGTCCTTATTCCATGGTATCTGATAACTCTATCAGCCAACAACTGATAAATGATTACAAAACAGAAAAATCTATTTTTCTTCTTTTTCGTATTTTTGTGTGAGAGCAAAAAAATTAAAGAGTTAGCACGATCAGTGAAGTTAATCCAGTTTCTTTTTAGCTGGCCCAAAAATTTGTAGTTGGTAGTATAAAGAAGGAATTTTTGTTTTGTTAGCAGATGTAATTATTATTTAATTCCTCAGTAGTAGACATCCTTTCCTAAATAAATTCAATTATTTTATAAACCTAATTGAACAATTCTTCAGAGGATAATCCCGAGAATATGTTGTGTTGCTATAAATGTAAGTCCTTGTTGGACTTAGAGTCGAATTGAGAACTGACATCAGAGTTATTCTAGAAAATGTTTTTTTCCTTCTCTCCCTTGTTACAAACTGATTGTAGCTGATCAAATAAACGTCATGAGCATTATTTTTTTTTTCCGCTTTTGTACGATCTTGAATTTCAGTTACTATTTCTTAATATGCCCATAATACGTATATTTTTATCACATCAGCATCACCTTTTATTGTGTCTGGACAAAGGTGACGAGGTACCAATTATTGAATAAAAGGAGGGATCCATGACAAACGGGAAAAATGAGATAGGAATGACGTAGAGGAATACAAAGATTGTTTAATATGAAAAATTATATTCTTATTAATACAAAGCACTACTCTGGTTTATAAATAAAATATATAACTATTTATACTTATAAAGATGTAAAGACAGTACTTTACAAATATATATATAAGAAAATACAATAAAAAAGATAATCAGAGGGTAGGAGACACGAATACATTACACTTTCCATCTATTTATTTGTTATATTTATAACCCAGAATGCCTAGTTGTTGCCAGCTTTGATTGTACAGTTGCAGTTGACTATATACAATTTCATTCAGCTAATGTAGCAATGGAAAAATTCAGGTTTCGAGAGTGTATCAGATCCTGGTACAAAAATCTACAAAGTACCTTTACATCATAAATTTAAAAAAGGAGCAATCAAGGTCATTGGCTACGCAGACAACATCTTCTTTTTAATAAAGGTGAAAAATCCACACACCCTTGTCAATGAAATGCAAGGGGAATCAATGCTGTTATAAGATGGGGAAAAAAAAGGTTTACCATTAACTTCTCAAAATAAAGCGTATAGCTTTTGAAAGCCTATAAACTTAGATCAAAATACTTTCCAGAAACGGATGGCAAAGTGATGGAATATGCCACACACGTGAGTTACCTAGGTATAACTTTTGATAAATGACTTACCTGGACTGAGTATTTGAAAAAAAGCCTGCAAGTGTTCTCGGATATGGAATATGGCTAATTCAATCATATTAAAAAAAATTGGGACTGATGATCTTAGACAAGATTCTCTGTTTATATGAAGCCATGATCCGACCTATGGGGACATGCTATCACTACAAAGAGAAAAAAAAGGTAAATATGTACAATATTCACAAGAAAGAATTTTTGGGCTTGACTAATACATTCTCATCGACACCAATCGCAGGAATTGAGACATTCTTGACATATACATTAAGAAACAGGCGACGAAATCAAGATGGAGAACGAATCAATTGTTATGTGATACTCTAAATTGTTAATCTTCAAAAACGTCGTGGGTATTGGTTCCATCGTAGTAAAATATATAAAAGCCATAGATATTGGTCAAACTAACAATCTTGACACGATTATTCGGACGGGTCTAAAGACAAAGACAGAAACGCTGGGGCCATCACCAAATATGATGCATCAATTTCTTATTCAATGACTTCATTGAATAAAAATGCTTCTGTGTTTCAAGCAGAGATTTTCGACAAAACTCAAGGTGTTGAAGCTATTCTCAAGTTTGAAAAAACAGTGAACAATATATAATCAGATCAGATTCCCAATCAGCAATTCCTGCAAACTTTAATCCACTTACTTCTAGTAAAGAAGTTTTAAAATGTAAAGAAATCATCATCGAAGGAATGAGTCAGTTAATATACATATAAAATGGTACATAGGGCATTCTGAAATTATATAAAATATATATGAAAACCATTTTGGAAAAAACAGTACTGAGAGTAAAAACCAGTTTGCCATTGGGAAGTCTCCAGGTTACATAAAGAAGGTAGTTAATGACTTATTCTATCAATAATGGTGTGACAGATTTAAAAAGATCAATGTATGAAACATCAACATACTATGCTTAAAAACCAAAGTGGAAGTTTATCAAGCTGAAAAGAGAAAAAATGAGTCTCATTGAAAAAGCCTACACCGGACATTAAACTTGTTCTAAGTTTAACTTTTTTAATTTAAATTTGAATATTAGACTTTTTCCTGTCCAAGATCTATAGAAACTAAATATACCAGTTATTTGGATTTTGGACAACGGCTATGCATGCCCCATGGACCTTGAAAAATTATTTGTCTTGACCCTAAAAAAAAGTCAAAAACGTGATTGTTTGTATTCTTATGACTATAGCTTCGCAATAGCTTATTGTATAGCATTGATTTGGTGATCAAATCAATCCCAATAAACTGTGTTTTTAATTGAATTTATATGTTATCAAGCTTTTATTTGTGCCAAAGGGGTAAATTTTACCACAGATATTAATTTTTTTTCATTTTTATATATGTATTTTATTTTTTTCCTTGTCTGTTTATGTATATGTTCTTAAATTATTATTATCTTCATGTATATGTATTCAAAAATATAATAACATTAAAAAAATACATATTTTTCCTTGTACAAAGATACTCTATACTAAAAGTAATAATATCTAACATACTCGAAATAAAAATGATCAACCTCTTTGGCCATTATGAATTATCCTACGACAAATTCCCAGAAGAAACAGTACTAGACACATTCAAAGATATAACAAAGCGTTCAGCAAAGATCATCGAAGCCAAAAGTAGTAGTTTTTCATCACATTTAAATTGAATGTACTTAAATCTTTAAAAAACAGTTAACTTCGTCAATCATGTCCTACGAACTTTCAGCATCAATAAATAACTTCTCTCTCCAAAAAATTTGCCTAAGGGTTCCTCAGTGGTGCAAAGGTTAGAATATACAGTGTAGCAGATAGTTTAGTTCTATATTACCATAGCACAAGATACATACAAATATATACATAAAGTTTAATTAAGAATCATTTAAAAAAAGATTTTATGGATAAAGTATTTACTAAATTTCGATTTTAAATGTAAAATGATAAACAAATTAGATGTATTTATCTTTTTGTTTAATTAACACCCCGTACAAATAGCAGTGATATAAAATTAAACTGACTCTTTTAATAGATTAGAGATATTCAAAACTGAATATTTTTTAAGTTAAATCATTAATAAAATTCGATTGAAGAGATCATTTTAAAAACTTAGTATCTGGGGTTTTCAAGCGTGTTTATATATATTTATACAAAAACATAATTTAAGTGAGTTTTTTTAATTATAATTTAAACATGTTTGTTTTGCCACTAAAATATATTTATAAATAAATATTAATTTCCGGTTGAAATCATCTTGGTCTTCCTTTTTTTAATTTCATATTTTAATAATCATACATATATATGATAAAACAGTAATGGGATTTTAATACCCTCGTTCACTATTAAATATTTATAACCATAAAAATTATACATTTTCCTTTTTTTTTTTATAGAAAATGAATTCATGGTCAAATGATCATTGAAACATCAATATAATTGCAAAAAAAATGTAGCAATTCATTTAATGCAGTAATTTCTTTTGAATCTAAGTACAGTTCAAAAAAAGCTATAAAATGTTAAATGGAATGTCTTTTAAATAAGAAAATTTGTTCAAGTACAGTAATAATATTGAAAGACATTAAAGAGCTATTTTGAAACTAATTGAGGATAAAAATACGAATATTATTTTATATAAACATATTCATAAATCTTTTTTTCTATCTACTGCATAATAAATTTTAACTTTTACAGTATTAGATAAATACGTATTCAACCTGATGTAGTATTTTCATTATTCTACGTTAGGCAGGGGTTCCCAAACTTTTCCCAATATAGTCCCTCTTCTCTCAGTTTACTGTCAAGCTTTTCAAAAATATCCTCACCTTTGCACAAAACCTCCAGCTGGGGGCTAAACAGCATGTCCTCATTTCGCTATTCGTCAGAGCTGATTCTGACAAAAACAAGACGCCGGACAATGTTGGATATATCTGTCGATTCATCTAGTTGGTAAATATATTTGCTTTGTTATATTATGTCCACCAGCTACCACATTATGTCCTGGGATATGTCTGGTATACGCCAGGCAATAGTCCCGTTTAAAAGAGGCATTGATTCCAGCTCACGAGTAATTTATCACAATACAAGGACCAACTCATCGATATAGCAGCAGGTTTAATTGAGGTTTAACCAATTGTGTTTGGCTTTTTTTGACATGCTCAATAAGATATGCCCCTTCATATGGTGCCTTTTGAGCTCTGGCTGTGATTCTTGTGTTGGTTTTCAAGTGTCTTAGCATTTTTGTGGGCTTGAGCCTCTTATGTGCCAGGACCTCAGTTCATGTCACACTTTGGGGATGTCGTTGTTCGGTGACTATGAAACATGTAAATCCATACTAGTAAACTTTTCTCGATGTTTTCGATCCTTGGTGTGATGTTTAGACTGGTTATGGATGATATTGTCACGGAAGTCTTCACCTCTGCTAAAAGTATATGAATTTTAGGACGAGTATACTTGTCTGCTCTCTTCCTCCACTGACCCCTCATCCTCTTCATACTTGTCTGCAAGCGTGTCAAACCTCCTCGATTTAGTTGGTATTAACAAATATTTTATTGAGATTGTCAATAATGTTCAGCTGTTTCTAAAAGAAGTATGACTCGTCTTGTGGTAAATGGATATGTCACTGACCTGTGACGTAAAGAAAATATTTTTTTTTTCTTTTTAAACTGATGAAAAATGTGTGAGGGTCTTTATTTAGTGACTCTTATTTTGAAGAATGGTTTAACTAAGAGGATGTGCAGCACTAACCTGCTATTATGTCTCCTGTTTCTTCTTTACATGGTTTTATTCTAATATCAACTCATTTGTATATATTATACATTTTTTTAAATAAAATAAAGAAATAATCATATTTTTTTTTCGGAATGCATTTTGCGACCCTACATCTGTGTCTCGTGGCCCCTACTTTGGAAACCTCTAACCTAAGGAATTTTACATAAAAATACTCTATTGTTTTGCGGAGTTTAATAAAAATCAATATCCCTAACAATTTAAATAATGTTTTAGAAAAGAACAGCTTAGCTATAATTACGTTTCATTGGATCACAATCAGATTTTACAAGGAAGAAGGAAAAGAAGAAAATAAACAAGGACTTTGAGGATTCACATAAGAGGTCATATAAATCCTCAAATATAATTTGAGTTCAATATTAACTTACAATTATGCAACAAATCATCAGGGTTACTCTCGATCTATTATGAGCACATACTAATGTTCAATCAATTTTTCCATACATGGAACGAGATAGATCAGTGAACAATGTGATGTCAAAAAAATATTATATTCAACTCAATGTGCGCAGGCTTGCTCCCCAGTCATTCCTAGGGAAGGAAATCAACTTTATGTGTTAAAAGAAGATTTCTATATAAGATAAAGTAAATGAATATCTTTATGTTTACTGATACTTTATCAGTGCAACTCCATCTAACCAATTAAAGGAACATTTAAAGAAAAAAGGTTTGATATTGAATGTAGTAGGAAGGAAGTTCAGTTATTAGAAATTAAATAATTCCAATTCCAAAACATGTGTCTGGTGAATAACTCTCACAATTTACATCATTACAAGAAATACTCTATATAAACGTTGAGGCAACAAAAAAATCAGAAAGCAAACATAGCAAATATTCTATTTTATTTCCATTCTTTCTTTTTATAGTGACGTCATTGTGTGCATTTGTACATTAGCAGTACAAAATTTAGTTTTTTTATCATTCATGACCTATTGGTAAGTTCTATATTTAGGTTTTTAATTTCTCACGATAGTTATATTTCTATATTTAGGATCTTAATGACGTCATCTGTTACAGTAGTCACTTTTTAGTGAGAACTGAGAATCGTCACTGACTTAACATTATATTAACATTGCAAGAAAGAGCTATATCATTATCAATTGTATAATAATTAAAGGCAACGATTTTATGGAAAATCATAGTTGAATTAAAAAAAAAAATTACATTTTTTTTCGATCAATATGAAACTTGATCAAATAGCTTTAAAAACAAAAAATAACGTAACACTTGCATTGAATAATGATTATTAATGAAACACAATATCAATTGACAGTAATATGTTCTCAGAAATGGATTATTTAAATCTTTTTTTTTTATTAAATGAACGATAAAAGTAGGATAATTTGAAATTATAACAAATTTTTCCTAGTTTAATGGTTAACTTTATTATCTACATCATGGATATACGATTTTATAAAAATAAACATATTTTTTGTACATATTAGGGTCTAACTTTATATTAGTTTAGGCATTATAAAGGTATATTTTTGATAGACGGAAGGTTTAAGTCATTATATTAGTTTAAAGGTGTCTGCACGATTATATTTTATAGGAGTTCTTATTTTTTGTCAAAAGGCAAATATAAAATATTTATTGGAACTCCAAATTACTCAAGGGTCTAGATCGATTCGAAAGTTTTTTCGAGAAAATTTTGGCTCATGGGGGAAGTAAAAACATTGTAAACAAATAAAAATTTCAATTTGAAATGTGTTTGTGATCCTTGATGGTACTCAGAGTTAATTTTTAAAAATTTATATTCATTTTTTGTCATTAAAAGAAAATGAACCTTTTGTCTATTGGCTTAGCATAGTGATTTAAAAAATATATTATTTTTATAGGAAATATTTTACTGTTGACAGAGTTTCAAGAGAGTTTCAAAGGTATTCAATTTTTAAGGCAAGAGGGTAAAATAAATTTGAAGAAAAAAAACATAGACTCAATCGTTTACTGAAAGCATTTTATAATATAAAAAGGATATTTGAATTTTGATATCTTATATACTAACAGCTGTTGCTAGATGGAAAATTAGATAATGGAAGCAGTTTTTATTTTGATTATTTTTTCTTAAAATAATGTTAAAGTAAAAACAAAAAAACGTATTCTAATATATATTTTTTTTAAAGATTGAATCTATAATTCAATAACAAATATTATACATCAAATTCAAATATTTTTTCGAACATCTAAATGATACGTGTGGTAGGTCAATTAATTAGCCGGCCCCATTCGGGATGAAAGGGATATCTTGAGATTTTTTAATAAATATATATTTTATATATAAAATTTACCTCATTTCTTTGCAGACTGTCCTAAATAATTATCGCTATTAATTTTTTAAGCTTGTGCATCATGGCTGCACAACATATGACTCAATCCTTAAGTTCTTTATGATATTGGACATAGTTATGTGGGCATAGGCTAAAAAGCCAATAATAGCTTTTTTGCTTACAATGGGATTATATGAACTGTTTTCCCATTTTTGATCTGACATATATAAATATATAATGCTAACAACTTAAGTCTACACTGACTGACTTGAACTTATTAATAAAACGAAATAAACATATCAATAGTGTAAAATAAATAGTGTCAAAACTTATTCCTGTCACGTTATGCGGTCATTTCACACAAGTTTTAGTGTCCACGTCCAACTCTATAATGAAATAAGATTAGTGCAAGGAAATAAAGACTAAATAACATATCTTTGTTTGATGCATACATGTTTTCTCCGATTAAATATTTAGTATAATCAAACATAATTATTATATATATAATTTGGATACAATACACGTATTCATATTATATTATACTATTTTACACTTCTGGATATTCTGTATTAAACATAAAAAGTTTTATATACATGGAGGACAATAAACCTACCTTTTCTATTAAAGATTGAAAGCGGAAAAAAAATAAACAAAAAAAAACCATATCCATAGGATTATAAACACCACTTCAAGGATTTGACCTCATTCATTAAATTATATAATCGGTTTCCTTTTTCATTCTCTGATTTTTAATTAAAATATATTTGATTAATCTTTCCCTCATTATAGTTGTAGAAACTTTTGTATGTTAAGGGCTTGATATGATACCCTTATTTCACGGATACTTTGTTTTGTAAACACATATATATCTACATAAATATTAGTGTTGGGAATCGACCTGAAAATCCTATACTGGTTTTATATTGGAGGTGATTATTTTTTTAATCGAATCCATCCAGCTTAAAGAATAGTGTGTTACTTATCTAATAGGATAACTGGACATAGATAAATTGAAATATAAACAAAATGCATTTAGTGAAACAGAAAGATTGTACACCCTGTATATGAATGGTTGATGACGTCATGTTTCCTTTAAAATTGTAAACATGGGGACAATAACATCTTACAAAATTATATGTGTTGCATAAATCATATTTGTACATCTTCAAAATCTAGATAATAGAGAAAATCTGTTTTTAGATTAAGACCAAAAAAATTGGGTTTTAACTGAGTCTCAACTTAAATAAACATATGTATCATTATAAATTCGCTAAGTGTAATAAAACTTTCTTAATGAAAGGAGTGGCTGATATTATTTATTTCGGCGTAATGATAAATACTTTTTTAATTTATAAAACTTTGGTGGTTTTATTAATTATTTACATCGATGATCTGTTACAAGTTATACGTAAAAAGTTGGGATTTTCCAGCTTTTTAAACCTCTTTTATTGAACATGGATAATTTACATCCCAAGATTAAATCAAATGCTTTTAATTTTTCTTAATCTACATTTTATCGCCAGTATTTTTTATACCCTCTTGAAAAAGTAACAATATTAGTTGTTACAACAAAAGTAATAGCCTTATTTAGAATTTATTCGTATATTAGGCCATGTTGAATCAAATTTTAGTCAATTTAATTAACCGTTTTTGCTAAGAAGTTGTTCAACTTAATGTCTCAACAATAGCTAATTATTTCTTGATGAAACCCCCAAATCTTGTTGTTAAGGAAACTTTAAAATTGGGATTTATACTTTAAATGTTTTATATTTAGTCTGGTATTTTTAGATTTTTACTTGAAATTTAAAAATACAAAATGGATGGAATAAGTTAAAAAAATGATGTAACATATAAAGTACATTATGATTATTTTAGCTTAATTTTTGATCATATAATTAAATAAATTTGATTTGTGTTATTATATTTTCACCAGTTTACTAATCGCGTTATACAAAGGATGTTAACTATTGGAGAGGTAAGAAAAAAATATTTATTTTTTTGCCCTTCAAGCTTGATTTATTTACATCGAGAAAAATAAAAATATATGCAAAAAAAATAGATTTTTGTAGTATACAGAGACCAAATTTTATATGGTATCAATAAAACTTGATGGCTCAATAAATATAAAAATATATTTTTGCAAACAACAATTCTTATATAACTTTTAAACTTTTTCTTTCTTTTTTCATTCCAATGAAGTTATTGTGATCAAAAATAAAGAATTTGTTTGCCTTCCAAAGAAAGAATAATTGTTTTGTCCACCCCAGTCATTTTTTTCCGATTTGGAAAAAGATGCAGTAGTAGTTCTAACAATTTTTTAATCTAAAAATATGTAAACGTTCATTTGTGAATTATCATGCCTCCAATATGGAGGTCTCTAAGACATAATTTTGTCATATTTTACATTATTTCTACCTAAAACAACACCATATTCTTAAAACATTTTTTTCGGTTAATTTTGCTCTTTACTGTAAAAAACTCGACTGGCCATCGATTTTAAAGGGTCATAATTTTTGAATTCGAGACAACAAGATATCAGCAAGACAATATCATCTCGTACACATCTTTCATGATGCGCCAAAAGTTCCAGGAGCTTGGATTGAAAATTCTTATGCATATACCTTAAAGTTAGGACCTGCAACTAATTTACTATCACTTGTTCCTGTCTACATATCAACTCGCTTGGTGGTACAAATATGTGCTCAATATATGCATGTGAAAATTGGTTGTCCGAGTTTTTTGAGAATAGGGATAAGGTTTTCTACGTGAAGTGCATTATAAAGTTGGATTCTTTTTGCATTACGTTATTAAACATAACGGGACATATTTGGCTTAAATAAGATGCTTTTAAGGCTTCTCAAACAACCCTTTTGCCACAATAGGCACATGGGCATTGAAATAAATCAAAAAACTATTACTTACTTTTTCCTAACTTATTAATCTTTTTTTTTCTTGGTGTTAAATTTGGTTTGTCCACTGTAATACATTTATTACGTTAAATTTCATTATTTATATCATATTTTAATGTTATTTTGGCTTACCAGTAAACTACATTGTATTTAATTTAATTTTAATTAATAAAGATTATACATACTTCAGAAACAGTAAATTTAAGTAATAATTACCATTTCATGAGAGTACATTTCAAATAACAATATATATAGCAACATTATTGCCCACTAGTTGAAGCCCACATTAATTATTGTTATATAGCATAAGAGCACTAAAACGACCATAATTTTTTTTTTAATCGCAGTACCTTTCAAAGCTTTCATTTAAATCATTTCTGTATTATAATATCAATTCAGTGCCATATTTTGGAAAAAAATGACAATTTAAGGTAATAATGATTGATTAAAAATATTTTACCATATAAAAAATAAATTATTGGTTATGTTATCTTGAATAAAGTTCTTTTTAAATATGTTTAGTCGTACAAAAATAAAAGATCATAAATTAATTGTAATATTTTTTCAGTTGTTATATACGATAGCTTCAGAATAAAACCTAAATTTAAACTTCAAAATATTTAGAGCCAAAAAAAAATTAGATTTTAAATAAATGTCTAAGTTTAAATTATATTTTTTAATGTAATATTAAATTAATATACAATGTTAGGTGACATTTAAATATTTCCAAATTAAATATATTTATGTAAATTGTTTTTTTTTTTTTGTAATAAGTAATAAATAATTTAGAGATAGAAAAATAAAGCACAATTTAGGTATTTTTATTATTAATTGAACTTGATTAGTATTTATAAACAAAATGTCCAAATTAATCTAATCAACTAATATATATTTTATTTTTTGTATCTTCTGCAAGAGGGAAAGTGAAACCACAGACCAACTTTTTTGTATTGTACTTATTTAAAGGAACTAAATGACGGGATCTCTACGAGTTACTTTTGAATTTTGGAGCTACGATCGGTAGAGATGAGATGCTTGCTCACTATAATGGGAAGGGAGAAAATAAGGTCAATTCTATAATGATCAAAACTCAGCAAATGATTTACGCGAAAAGATCAGAAGGAAATCCAGATATCAATGTCATCATCCCAGCGATCAAATTATTAATTAAATTTGTAAAAAGTATAAGTTAACTTATTTTTTGTTTGATTTTATTTTCGGTTTTTGTTTTTTGTTTTGTTTATTTATAAGTATTCCTTTTTTAATTATGATAGCTGGGTCCATTTTAGTAAAAATATTGTTGAGACAAGTTTTCTCTCTAATTGTTTTACCATCTCAATTTTCTTATAATTTTGGATCACTAGTAAGACTAATAGAAAAAAAGGAATGCCAATTGGCAAGGAAAGAAAATTATATATTATTCATAATTGAACTCTTCCGGTCTTTAAAATATTCTCCACTTTTTCTTTTAGCCTGTGTGCGTTCTAAGACCATAAGTTTTTGCATAGTGCAATTTATATATTAGTAAAAATAATTCAGTTTTATCTGAACACTAAAACGACTAAGGTATCATTTTTATACCTATTTGGGATTCAATGAAATATTGTGAAAAAATTATTGATTGTATGTGTTTATAGGTTCTTAAATTTACATAATTTATTTTATTAACTGTTAAAAATAATTCAAAATTAAAATTAGTCATCGTTGAGTGGATATTGTGAGCACTACCTAGATAGACGTGGATATCCTATTTAATATTTAATCATTTCAAATAATTTTTTTTGTCCTATAATTGTGTATGAATAGGCTTAAGCAAGTTTAGACATGCATGAAAAACTATATAAAAACTGTGTACCTTCCTAGTAAAAATATAAACATAGATTTTACTGAAATAGCCAATCATTATGTTCTGATTCCATCTCTTATTGTGCAAGGTTGTCTTAGAAAATAACTATCCATACAAAAAATTACACAATGAGTTATTTTTCGTGTCCACATCGTCTTCAATTCAGAAGGTGATGATTTTGAATTATAATAAGATTAAAAATATTTCGAATAATATTTTTAGACAATCAAGAAAATATGTTTCTTCTTGTTATCATAATGGTAAATACATTCTTTGCCGAATACACTTTGTTTAGTTCTGACAGACAAATTTAATGATGTTATCACAATTCTATTAATCCTATATACATAATTGATAAATAATTTTGTTATTAAATGATATAAAAGTATGCATTATTAGCTTTTTATTAAAATGGGTGGTACTATAAATAAATAATTTACTTTTAGAAGTAAAAATCGCAACTTGATAAAACACCAAACTTTTACACTACATAATATATTTAATACTAGACAGGTGGTTTACCTAAAAAGAGCTACAAAAATAAAATAGGAATGTTATCCACAAATGTCGAAACTGTCGAAGAAGTAAATAAAGTATATAGCTATCAATGGAGAATACTTTAAAAGAAATATAATTTACCATTTTCATGCAATTAATATGCACTTTCTATGCTTAAAAAAATCCATTTTCGTACTTACATACCCTGTACATATTTAAAACTACATCGAAAATCATAATTAAAAGCTAAATAGAAAATGCTCGCATTAAAAACATATATATATAGCTTAACATCACCCCTTTAAAGAATAAGCTTTTACAATGTTTATCGAATTGTTTTATTAAACCATAGAATGTTCCATTTCATTGTAATATTGGTTTGACCAAGTTTACAGTTTAATATATTTGCAATACCTGCCTTACTTGTTGCATAGAGTTTAATCTTTCGAAATGCCTAAATCATTTTTTCTAAAAATCCTTTTTCTCGGAAATGATATATTTTTGCATTTCTATATGGTTCTTAAAGCATTACGAATTATTTATTATTCATGGAAAATTGTTATTTATTATTTTCTAAATCTTTGGATAATGCACATGATACAGCTAAAAGTAAAATAATAATAAAACATTAAAGCAAACCTTAAAACAAAAATAAAAGAGCCATTTACCTACACTATCTTAAACGGGGAAAATTAGTGAATTCGTACTCAAAACAAATATGATGAATCATTTCGTATATTCTGGTAAAAAGGGCTCTGAAATCGAATATCCATATCCATGTTATTTCTAAATTTGTCAGTTGAGATCCATCGAAGATGACTTGCTCATTTGGTGGATTGTAAGCCAAGACATATTCTCAAGGATTTTTGGTATTATGTAGGCCGTGGAGATGACTATTTTCACATAGTACGGATAAAACATAAATGTTTTATGATAGCTCATAACGACGTCGAGCTGGCACTCAAAGGGTAGAAAAATTGAAAATTTGGATTGGGAAGGTTCCCTCAATCATCTACCTGATCTGGGGTTTAAAAAGTGGGTCTTTCGCAGTTTAGAGAAATATATATAAAGCAGTCAATCCTTATTCTGGGATAATTTACAAATAGAGGAATCTGGCTTGGATCAGTAGAATGGGCATGCAGAGGTGTAAAAATTAATTATGATAAAATATATTAGCTATATGTTATTGATTTTATGTTAATTGTTGGGTTTTAATTAGTTTTTCTTTTGTTTGAATAGTCTTTCTACTATCAACCAGAGTTCTGAGAGGGAAGGATGAACACTCTCATAGTAATATGTGCAAGAAAGTCGTTTTATAATATTATTAATATTTGTGTAGTTTCTGTGTATTTTTTATTGTTATATTCATAATTTTATTTAAAAAAAAAAAAAAAACGTATACACAAATAAAAAAATATAACCTACTTTTTTCTTAAAGAAGAAGACATGTGAAAGTATCATTGTCTCAGTCTACAATTTGTAGGCTTTTTAAAAAGAGGGTGTATTAGTAGATCCAATTACGTGTAATGACAATTGCTACCGGGTGTGGCAAAAATCTCTTCACTTTCAAGCTAGAATTTTTATCAAGATGTGTTTTAGCAACCATTTGCAATAGGGTTCGTCAAAAAAATTAAAATTACTAACTTGATTGCTTGGCTACCTTAATCATCGATGTAGAATCCATAGCACCAATGGAAGGCCGTGTATCCATTGCAGAAATAGTCATCTTACATGGTATCCAAG
Organism: Lepeophtheirus salmonis; assembly: GCF_016086655.4. Classification (NCBI taxonomy): domain Eukaryota; kingdom Metazoa; phylum Arthropoda; class Copepoda; order Siphonostomatoida; family Caligidae; genus Lepeophtheirus; species Lepeophtheirus salmonis. The sequence goes on along the minus strand of NC_052135.2, from coordinate 72,064,540 downwards.
TGCTTTTTGACAGTTCCTTGAGGTTGTTGATGTTTGGGTGACAGATGGTAAAATCTTGAACTCAACATGCACCCAAAAAGTGAAGTCCAATGGAATGGCATCGGTTGTGTAAGGTGCCACTTTTTATTTAGCCTGAATCGCAAGTTGTCGGCCAATTACTGATCGGCGTTTGTGAACGTGCGTGTACCATCCTATTGGAACAACACGTTTATATCCAGTTTCATGTTGGAGATACCCAACTGTTTTGTAACCTCCGTTGGTTTCTTACTACCATCCAAAAGTCCATAGACCAATATTTGTGGGTCCCATTAAGATGGTATTTTCTGGGCTTCTAAGACACTTAGGAATATATAGGTTTTTTTGTTTAGTATTTTACAAGAATAATTATACTGCATTCACAAATACCTTGATTAATGTAGCAAAAACGAAGTAAAGAGATTTATTGCACCCGGTATATGATCCCCCCCCCCCTATTTTTTGTTTTCAGTCCATCTTACTTGCGACTAAAAACTGCTTTATAATACTACATGTCCCTGTTTTATCATTTATTATTATGTTTACCTTCAAATACAATGCTACTGATTATTAATATTACTACATTCATAATAAATTATTTTATTATCAACTTTATTGTTAAATAGTTATATAAAAGTGCACATCTATTTATTAAACATTGGACATTCTCACATCCAATTTCCTTTTATAAATAAAAGATGGATAAATTCCCTCTATTTCATCTTGTGTAAAATGGTCTAATTTTTGGAAATTTTAACTTTTATTTACTTCCCACGACAAAAATTGATTTTTAAAGCGTTTTTGCTAGAACTGGATCCATGTAAAAATTAATATCACATAATATTTAGTATTAAAATTGGAACAATATAAATACTAATTTTCTTCTTTTTTTAAATTCAAACACTTTTATTTAAAGACCTGAAACATAAAAAAAGCTACCATTTGTGAAAATATAACAATGATGGTGTTTGTATGGTACAAACTGTCTGATAAATGCATCAAATACTCCTTTCTTCATTTGTGTGTCAGTGGCGTATAAAATAGAGACCATAATACTGTTTTAATTTTTCAGTAATTTTAAGTTTATCTCGTCTACATTTCGTGAACTTTAGGGCATGTTCAAACGGAAGAGTTCCATGAGAAAAAAATAAAATATTTATTCTTTTTGGGAAGCCGGAGTTCCGTTTAACTATAAACAATATTCTTGAAAATGGCTTATTGATTAAAAAATCACATTTTCCCTTACAGTACCGTCTTTACTAAATAATGTATGGACCTTTACTGGATAAGAAAATAAGTAAATTTCACGTTGACAGCATTTAAAAACCTTAAAAAGGATTTTATGACAATCTAAAATTTGAATTTGAAGGTTGTTTTAAGTATTTTTATCAACTATTTCAGTTTCATTGAGAATGTCCTATTAGTTTTTGTAAATTTGAGTACAATTGCGATTTTATTTTTATTCTAAAGCCTTAACTTTAAACTTAAAAGTTTATTTATGGATTAAAGTTATTTCGGTACGAAGTTGTACTCTTATTTGATTCGTTATGTTTAACCCTCAGTGTATATATATATATATTTACATATTAAATATTTTGATATTGGAAAAATATGGTTATTTTGATAATTCTTTATTTGGTTTATATACTATACATATATAAATTTACTGGGCCAAAAGAATTAAAACATTATCCAAAAGAAATAAAAAAATAGATAATGACTTACAAAATTATAAAAGGCATGGTTAGATAATTTAGAAAAAATTTCCAATGGTTTAAACTTATCATCACAATATCTATCTCCTTAAGGTACATTATCATACAAAAAAAAATCGAAAAAAGCGATATTTGGTCTTGTTCATTACCGGAAAATGTAGAACATCTCATCTTCTACAAAAAAAGCTATAAATTCATGATTAAACCGTTATAAACCGGTTATATTTTAGTAAGTGGATGTTTTCCATAAGGGACGGGGAACTTTTTCATTACGAGTAAAATATATACATCATTGTTTACAAACGTTTTATCTTTTAGTGATAATATGATATTATTATTTTTGTAATGGGTTCGATGTTAGACACAAAAAAGCCGCAAATAATATATCAACACAAGACCAAACATAAACAACACGAAAATTTTTGTAGCGTCTTGTAAATTGGAAAAAAAAAAACCTCCGTTTCTTTACCTTCTTATCCTAATATACATATTTTGTACAGGATTTTTAACCCATTACAGGAGATAGGTTAATAAATTTTACAACTAAATATAGGTATAACTTTTTAAATCAAAATGTAATATTTATTTGTTAAATAATGTTCATCATCTGTCCTCTTCAGTATTTAACTTGACAAATTATGTGCCAATATTCACATTGGCACTGAATTATTCAAGTGTCTAGCCCGAATCAAGTGTGTTGCTCAATTTAAGACTATGGCTTCCAGAAATAGGATAATATCTTATAAAGTAGGTATAAGGTAAACATATTAAATTTCAATTAAAAATGTTTTTGGTATCCTTGATCTTGCTAAGGATCTATTTTTAATCATTTCCTTTCATTTTTTTTTAACCTTTTTATTCCCTTTTGAAATTCGATGGTTAAAATATTAATTTATTGTCAGTATAGTGTGGGTATGGTAATAAATAAAAAAATATATAAATTAGTATTTTTGGAAATCTTTCTATTTTGACTACCTCGAAAATATTAATGTTCTAATTTTAACCTTTTTATATGAAATCGTGGATATTGATAATGAAGACTAAAACATTAAATTTCTTCATTTCTTATTTCTTATGTCTCAGAGAGATATTTAATAAAGGTGACCGAACTAGATAATTAAGTGCCTTGGTAAAGGGGAGGGGGGTTAGGGCTGGCCTATTCTTTTTTGTTCCTTATACTATACTCATGTGGTATGTATAAGAACAAACAAAAAAATTATAAATTTCTTTTTTTTATTGAGTTGTCGAAATTTAGTCATTGTAAATATTTTTTTAAATCAGGAATAACATTTTTTTTGAAAAAAACAAATTCAATAAGTTTTCAAAGGACAATAAATATTCAATAAAACTCTTTATGAATTAAATAAAATGTGAATTAATATGTTCTCATATTGTATATAGAAGGTGGGGCAAAACATTTGCTCAAAAATGACTAAATTACGACAAAGATAATTTTTATTGAATCAAGAACAGACCTCTCATTACTGAGTCATCATAGATTAAAATACTATGTCTTGCTATATTTTTTAAGTAATAAATTGTCTTTACAAGGAATAACAACCTTGACACAAACGTAAAGAGATTAGCAGCTTTTAATGATGAAGGCTATATCTATGTTGTAACACACTATTATGATGGCAGCTCAGAGCGAATCCAAATTTAAATGATATTTCAGCAGATGTTTTTCTCCTAGACGTACTTAAAAGCAAAGTCCAGGGGGTGAGATCAAGGCTGAAAGAGGGCCACATGAAGGCAGTCCAAAAGGCAGTCATGTAGTTCCTGCCGAAGTTGTAGCTCTTTTTGGTTGTAAGGGGCTGTAATGAGCATTTTGATTTTGTTTGCTGTTTGAAAGGATATACCAACGGTCTGTGCATCCTTCTTGTCACAGACACCGGCGTGGAGGATATGGGACACGCCTTTTTTGTTGTAGCTTCCAGATACCAGATGTTCACCATGTTGTTGCAATAAAAGTTTTGTTTCTTCTTAACTGTAAGTGACTCTAGTGGACTTCTCGATGTTGTTGGCTGTTTGAGTGGAGATGCCAAAGGTGTATAAAGCATTCTAGGCCTTAACATCGGCGTAGAAGAGATAGGGCATATGGTGCCTTTTTGTTGTTACTCCAACATTTTTGAACATGGAGACACGGATATATACAGGGTGAGAACTCAAAAAATTTCAATCTTTTTCGAGGCTATCTAGCCTCAGATCTAAAAAGTCTAACAATATTGTAGTTGGAATTATTGGAAAGAACTGACAAAAGGCTACAATTTGATGTTTGTTTTGTTTTGGAGCAATCAAAATTTCTGAGTAATACCAAAACAACAGAGATTGGGCGATGTCCTCTGCACACAAGTCTATTTTCAACAAAAAGATATTGAGAATGGACACTATCCTGAACAAGAGGAAGAATAGTTTCTTGGCTGAATCAAGAGCTCCGATTGAGGGAACCTTCACGAATAAACATCCAGCTCAGTTCATGCCCCTCGGCATCGTGGTGTTTGACTGCAGGAATATGCCTCTTACTTATTGAATGCCAACGTAAAAGTCAACACGGCTTTTTACTAAAAGCCTCAGGTACCAAGGCTTGCCATAAATGAAAAGAACATTCCCAAGGAACGACTAAATATTTTCTCTAGACGGTGGTCCGGCACAGACGTCCAATAAGGTGCAGCATATCAGTAAGGAGACCATAGCTACTTTCTTACAGCCGGACTTCTGTACTTCGTCCTCACACGACGTGGACCCACTGGATTTCGCTGTTTTGTGCATCTTGGAGGGCAATACGAACAAGACTTCTCAGAAGAATGTCGATACCGTGAAGGCCATGATCACGGAGGAGTGTAACAACTTGTCATCATAATTAATCAAGAGCAGTTGTTCTTCTGTTGGTCCCTGAACCGTAACCATCGTTCAGAATGGAAGGGACATACTGAATAAAAAGTGTAAAAAATTGTCAATGACCAACTTTTGATTCAAAAATTTCCCATAAAGATGTCACAAAATTAAAGAATGTTGAATTGAAAACGACTTTTAAACTTTTGAGACCTTTTTGAGTTTTTTTAAATACTTCTGCATACATTGGGCTCTCACTCTACAACATATTTAGTTACTTTAAAATTTTAAAAACGACGTGTTATTTACATAAACACAAGATATATATTATGTGGTATAGTTTAAAGAATAGCTTCAAAAATGGGATCCTCTAAATTGTATGTCAAAAATTATTTTTCTTATTTATTCAATAAACTACATAATATTTTTAGCATTACGAATTGTGATTTATTTTTTAATGCAAAAATTTTTTCATAAATATTTTAAACTCAAAAGAAATATTGCAAGAAAAAAAAAAAGATACATTTCTATAGTAAAAATTTTAACATATAAATATTGGTTCTCTTATCTATATACGTGAAAACGCAAATATCTCTGAGTATCTTTTTTTAAACATAATTTTATTGGTAATATGTAGGGCAGACAGTTAAAGTTTACTTCAGTGTAATTGTTCAGACTGAGTTGCTCTATAGGGATATAAGTAGACATTACAAAAATAAAATTAACTTATATCAGTTCAACCTACTTAAATTAGAATTAGCGACATTACCCAACCATACTTATTGTTATTAGGCGTCAACAGATACAAAAAAATGCACATATATTTTGCTGGAATTATATGGATAATTGTGTTTTATATTTTTAAATTTTAAGTATTTTATACTGAAAGTTAATCTTTTAATATTATTTGAACAACGCTACTATATTTGGATTACACATTATCAGTATTTTGGTCTTAAATATGTCAACACGTAGATATTTTTTTCTTTTTCGGCATTAATAAACTAAAATATTAATAAATAATTAATTAAATAAAAATTATGAATGTATTTATATAACGATTTAAATCTTTAATTTTAAAGGAACAAAATTAAAAAATCATTGTATTTGATATTTCACAGTTATGAAATCAAAACACATCCAATCAAAAATTATTTTCCTGTTTATATTGATCAATCGAAAAGTTAAAAGTGTCCTGTAATACAAAATTCCGAATTTTTGTCATTTTTGTATACTCTAATATGCTCCACTTTCTTTTCTTTTTAATGAGACTCAATGAGTTTTATCTACACACACTGATTGCTATATAGTTTAATTTTTAGAGTTGTAAGAAATATGACTTAAATATATATAAACGAATCCAAAATCACAATTTTTCCTTAAAAACTATGAAAAATATGCAGGAAGGGGTATTTTAGTTGTCAAAACTTTTTATTTGATTAAATATATGAGTGAATTTCATATTTGAATATCTTTTATTTAATTATTGTCATCTTCTTTTTAAAAGTTAATTGTAAATTGTACACCTTATACCAAAGATTCTTGATTATTTAGAAAAAATTAATCATTAGTATTAGAGATTAACGTTTTTTTATTTTATAAAACAGAACATGTATTTCATATTTGCCACACAAATAAAATATAATATGTCAATATTTTGCAAAGATTGCAATTATTTTGCTCAAAAAAATAATATTTTATGTATATTAGATAAATAAAGTCCATAACGACAATTTATATTTATTTAAATAACTTAGACACTAATTGGTTAATTGATATTACCTAGTAGATCTCTTAAAGTCATATTACATCAAACGTAAATTTACTTTTCTAAGAGTAACTGGAATTCTTACTCAATCACACTGATTTTTATACTAAAAACGTCTCCCAAGAGCGTTGTTTTTTATATTACATGTTTCTGGGATGACAGTTGCAACATGTAACAATGAGTTCCTTTTTTTCTAACATCCAAAAAGCCCCAGGCAAAAAAAGAAACTAGATTACTTTTGAAAAGGACATTTTGGTGCTGTCGTGTAACTGCGAAAACGGAAACAATTATATAATATAATTTCCTTATTTTACAGAGTATTGAAAAAGAAACCCAAGAAATATTTATTAATACTCTTTGTCTTTTATGACCACACCCAATATTTGCGTTAGATGATATATGTACACACCTGGTATACTATTAATACGACTTTGTTGTTAGTTCTTAGATTTCAATATGTTTTTATATACATCATTGAGTGCTAAATACAGTGCACTACGTGACTCATGATCATACATTGAGACAGACAGAAAGGCAAACTTTGTTTCCCTACTATGGATATTAATATTTCTTTTAAATACATATTATTAAGGAGCTCGGAAAAAGTAGATCTTTCTTTATCTGGAAACAAAACTTTTAGAATCCGAATAGATAATAAGCCTTCCTCCTCCACAAAAACAAACTCTCTTTTCACAACACCATCAATTTCTCAAAGCCAAACATAGAAAATAGAAAAAATCCTTTTTTCGTTTAAATTTATCATGGAATTGCCCATGTATAAGAGTTTGGTCTCCATTAAGCATCTGTTGAAGATTACAAAATAACCATCAGCCCTTTTGGACGTGCATTTGATACTGTCGCAGTTGTTTGAGTGAGTTGATGTTAAGGCTTTTGTGAAAATGGACAAAACCGAATATCAAGATGTTGGTGCAGTTTAGGTGCAATAAATCTAAGTTATTGCATGGATTAATTACTTGGGATGGAATTTGAATTTACACATACAATTGTACGCGTCTAAAACTGAACACTCTGAAATTTTTAAAAGTAGTTAAATAATTCTGTAATTTTTAAAGTGGTCGACGAATTAATTACTGCATGACTTGGCGATGAAGCTCTGGTCCAGGTCCGAATTGGCTCAGGCATTCTTGAGGGTAGACTTCAGCTGGTCCTAGGACTTGTATTGGACTTCTGACAGCATCCCCTTTAAACGCCCAAACACTGCAAAGTCCAGCGGCGAACAATCAGGCGAGTGAGGCCTTTTTCTTAATCTTGTTGAGAAGAATCTTCGACCTTGCAAGGCGTTTTTCCTTGTCTACAGACTTGAGGGCTTGATGAGGGGTTCTTTTGTAGACCTTAAGGCCAAGATTTTTCTTAACTAGCCGGTATATCCTTCTGCTGACGTTGAACTCCATGGAGAGGCCGCTGACGGTGACCTTGCCTTTGTTGTCCTCGACAGACTTTTTCACGGCGGCAACCATTTCGTCCGACCTTCGAGGCCTTGACTTAGATCTTGTGGTCGCCGTAGGAATTCCTTTGGCTACCATACTGCAAATGGTGGTGCGGCTGTAGCAATTTCAGTGTGAGTTTTCCCCCGTGCAGAAAGTTCTAAAATTACGACTCGACGTCTGTCCATATTATCGGCTGTTGATTCACTGTTGCTATTTAGATTTTGCTGGAGCTTTGTTTATAACTAGTCAAGACCCTTGCCTCGAAGTATAAACCGCTTTTAACGTAATAAAATCACGAATTTGTGCATGGCGTAAAATTTCAAGGAGTGTTCATTTTAGACGCACACACCTGTATACGCCCAAAAAAACAAAAAAAAAACAAACAGTGGAGTGCAATGAGGGAACAAAGTGATAAAACTCACCAAGAATAAATGATTAATGATAAAAGCTGGAAATTGAAACAAATTCTGACACATTTTTTGCCAGAATAAGTCTGTATAATAATAAAACAAATCATTATTATTTGAGAAAAGTTAGTCTTAACGTCAAAGCCTAATAACTCCTTGGAAATATTGAGTATTACCTTTTTATTTTATATGCGAGGCTTTAAGGGTATAATATTTTATCAAATATGGCATTTGTAATTCATTGTTATGTTATTTGTACTTAGAACTCAGTGTGTGTCCGAGAAATAATTATCTTATCTTGGTTCCACTACGAAAACATACTAAGATATAGAAGAATAAATTAATGCCTATGGGGAAAATGTATAATAATATCGTGTTTAGCAAATCACAAGTTGAAAAATACTGCTCCCAAAAGAAATTATATGCCTGTTTTATTTGAGGGTAAATTTGTTTAATTTGATGATATATATAAGAACATTTTATTAAACAGAGCTTTTTCAAACATATAAATATATAATTGAGTCATTAAAGATAAATTATGTTAATATATATATATATATATATTAAAATAAAATAGAGCTTGCATATGTCACCAAGCTATATAAATGTATAGAATTATAAATATTTGAATGTATATTATGATCAGTTATGTTTATATATGTAAAGAGTTTAATAAATACATAAGGGTGAGGCTGTTCTCAAACTAATTCATAAATTTTGGGAAACAACATCGAACCTTTTTTGGTGAGAACAATTATCAGGATATCTTCCGAAACGAAAGTTGAGACAGTGAAGGTTATGTTGTGTCTTGACATTAGAAATGAACGTCGATAAAGTGATTTTTGGTGGAACCCCCCTGACATTTCTTCACCCAAATTTGGCTTTTGTGTTATCATAAAAAAAAAATGTGTTATCATAAATAAAAATGAAGTTATATTTTCTAAAAAAATATGTATTTTCATTTAATTAATATGTTATTGAATTTAAAAAATTGTCAATGGATTTTTTCGATAGTGCAAAGAGCAATAAAAGCTTGTGCGCACACTGTCAAATAAAAAAAAAAGTGAATTTTTATTATTTGATTGATAAGAAAAAGCAAATAAAAAACACTTTGGCCTTTTTACAAAGAAAACACTTCATTTTAAGATCTTAATTTAATTGCTCCTGTCTTTCAAATTTAATACCATCACACATACATGAAAATATTTTTTTTAAAACAACGTCTACTGAAGATATCTGGTCAGCTTTTTGCTGGGGTATAGTATGAAATATATCCTTCCCCTGCAGAAATGACTTTTTTCATGGAGGCAAAAAAGACTTTTAATTTAGGAATTTTTAGTATTTTACTAATCAGAAGAAAATATTGTTCCTCTTCACATAAATACTTAAAGGAGTCCCAGTCCATATATTTATTTTATTCAAATATCTTATTTCGGAATAAAGACTGTAGTATACATAGTGTGTTCAAGTCTCGGTCTGGTCCACTCATACGTATTAGTCCTAAAAGGTATACGCTTTAGTTTTTGATTACGTCACACAACTTTAATTCCGCTTTTTTTAAATCAGTTCTTGTTCTGACAGTCCCAGAAACCAACGGTCTCCAGTAAAAATCTGATGAAACCAGTCCTCAGACTGAACTGGACTGAACCGAAAAAATAAGAGCTGATACAATTCTATGTTTATCAATAAACACAATAAAGTAAAACAACTGATTGTCTATCTGAACGAATGTTTCACAATTTTTTGTCCTTCTATTGTAAAGCTCAACAACATAGGCATAAAGAAGTCGATCTCATGGTTTAAAAACTGATTCATATCACCTACATTGCAAGTCATCAACACGTTTATATGAAATCATTTTCTTTGATCTTCTTGATATAGTATGTTCAAATAACAATATTGTTTATAACATTACAGATCAAAATAAAAATAGATTATTTACTACAAAGTTGCAATTGCCTAGAATCTGAATAAATATTACTAAGGGCGTCAGAGGGGAGCCCAATTGTCTAGACAAGATATTAAAAAATATATCTGTTGTGATGGACAAAAAGGGTTTTTTTAAAAAAGAATAAGATGTACCTACAATACAAGCAAAACTAAATAAAATTTAACTTTGGGCATCTTGCTTTATGCTTGGTAAAAGATATGAGTTACTTTGTCATGCATTTATTTTATGAAAACCAATTTTTGACGATGGAAATATTACTTGTTTGAATTTAGAAATAAAAAGTATATCAAAAGAACTAATAAATGTTAGTAATGTAACTTTAATATTTTATTTATTCATAAAAAAATTCCGTTCACACCCAGAGGGACACCCGTGTTCAATCAAATTCTGGCAAACCTATTGAAGTTATTAAAAATATATTTCTAATATTATCAAAAAGATCAAGAATTGACCAAAGTTATCTATGATATTCTTTTCATTTCACTCCAAGTCTGAAAGTGTTAATGGACCAGAAACAAATGTTCTCGTTAGGAGTAATATTTTCTACATATCTAATAATAACTATAATGAACATTCTGATACAATTAATACTTCCAATCGTTTCAAACAGAATAAAAAAATTGGATTTTTGTATTTAAAATACGCCTATATTTAATTATATATTATTTTAAACTAATTAACATATATATTCAAATATTATTTCATAAAAAAAGCTTTAAATCCTCTTCAGGCATAAATTACATTTTGAGTGAAACTGAGGTCTTTCTATCACTTGGATATGAAAATTTAAAAAAAATTGAACAGTTTTTGTTAAAGTAATGCTTCTAGAGGGGGATAATAAAAATCATGTTTAACTAAATGTTAAGTAAAAGGTATATGCAAAGGATACTCTGGTTATAATTACCCTTATATTAGAGTGAAATCATTTATAAAATCAATACCATCAACATAATCCCTTAAATATAAGCATTACTGGGTGTAAAGAGAGTTTTTGTTGCATTTTCATTTGGAAATATCAGATACCAGATTCCATGAGAGTATTAATACGCGACTAGCCTTTGTTTGAAAAGTACGGCAGGCCCAGAGCTACGTTTTTAACCCTCTGTTAATGAACATCCATTTTTGACCATGTTACTGAACTTTGCTTAAACGTTTACTCAAATATAAAACAAATTTTATTTCTTGATAGAAAGTTTAATTACACTCAACGTTAAGCTAATTAATCCTAACAATATTAGATTTAGGTATCCAAAAGATATAATTTGTGATTATTTTAATTTTGTTAAAAACTTTAAAAAATTATTAATTACTTTTTACAAACTTTTCCTTTTAAATATGTAGTTCTTATTTTTGATAAGATTGAGTGTGATATATAGGATAACAGCTGATTTTACATTGATAGTAATACGTATACTTTAAATGTGAAAAAGATCAATTAGCAAAGAAAAATAACAACTTAAAAGTGAACAAATTTATCTAAATCACAAAAACTTTGATTAGAAATTGCACATAATTTTACAAAAAATACATTTTTTCAACAAAAAACGGTTTATTTATTCTTAAAGATTTTCAGGAGCATACTAAAATTTTTAGTATTAAGATCTATTTTAAAAAGATTTAAAGCAATACTACTAAATTTTGGGTGCCGAAAATCTAGTTCACTAACTTAGTATTTATTTTGGGAGGGTTTGAAGGGGATGTGGAATAATATTTTTCATTATAAACAATTCCATATATTTTTAAACAAATACTTTTTTTTTACACACACATTCAAGTTTGATTTTTAATGAGTTTTTAAAAAAGGTCAAACATTTTAGGATTATTTTGCCACGCTTTTTCCCATACACTCTAAAGAAGACCTTTGTTATGTTAATTGTGTAGAATGATCAAGAAATCATGCTAAAAGAACTTTACATTGCCATCAGGGAATTGGTGCTAAACATATTTAGATATTCAGTCAAATTAAATTGATAACTAGTTAAGAACAAAATTATTTGATTTTAAAGGCTTTTGATCATATATATTATTTCTTTTAATACCGTCTATCATCATATAATTTGAAGCAGTAGGCCTTGACTAAAAAATAATATATTAATGTTTGCCTATTTTCAAAAGCTTTTTTGTTTCTTTTTTAGTTAACTAGACAATTTATATAGAGGAAGACGTAAATATTGCAATAGCATAAGTAGATTACGTAAAACGTAATTTTTAGATAATAAAAGGGACAATTCAAAATAAATTTGGGATATGTTTAAATACTACATATATTTAGGTATATATTTTATTGATTATATCCTCTGTCATAAACAATAACAAATTTGTAGCTGTTGATGAAGAAGTTAGTGCCCATAACGTAACGCTGTCATGATAGTAGCTTGGACCAAATCGGAATTTTGATGAGAAATGGGCAGACAAGTTTATCTAAGAGATCCCAAACTGCAGAAACCAGTTAATTAGGGTCAGAGTTGGAGGAGAGCCATTTGGAGGTAGTTCTGAAGTCAACCATACTCTTCCTGCATAAGTTTTAGTTCTTCTTGCTTGTATGGGAGGGAGCGCTTCTTAATTGAATTCTAGATATTGTAAACAGTCTAAATGGAGATCCTAACGTTCTCACCTGCCTTTTCGTCACTTACACTTGCAGAGAGAAGTCCAACACGTGCTACTTTTTTTGTTGTTACTCCAATATTTTACATTTAGATAGACGGAATAAAAAAATTATAACTTTGTTATTTTTATACCAATTGTCGTTTAGTTGCTTAATGAAACATCGTAATTAAATTGTATTGGAAGTTTTAAGTCCTTACACTTTAATTAAGACTTGTCGACGTAAAATTAAACTGGAATTGTATCCGTGAAAACCAATCAGTCAACTAAAACAATCGATTTTTAAATCTTGAAAAATAACTTTGTCACCAAAAATTTAATATTAAATATACAAATTATAAACGAATTTGTGCTCCAATTATAAAAACTGCTACATTTAAGGACTTAAATTATAAATAAAGAGCAGCACAAATATATCATAGCCTATCATATAATAGGTCCATACTGACCAATGATATTTACCTGATCTAAAAATACATAATAGATATTAAAAATCGTAAATTCTTTCTGGTAAAGTAAAAGAACATATATAATTTGACATGTCAAATAGTTAGTCTATTTAATCAAAAAAAAAAAGGAAAAATCAATGTTTTGTTAATCTAATTCATACGTTAGTTTGTTTAACAGAAAAGTAATTGTATAAACTGTGTACATAAACAAATAAAGTATCATCAGAGTAAATAATTATTGTTTGACTGAGTATATGTAATAATTATCATAGAGTAAGGAAACAGATAATTGTATATACATACATAAAAAAGTTTTCAAAGAGATGCTTTATATATTTTTGTGTTCCACCTACTAGGACTGTAGTATATTCTGTGGAAATAAAATGTGTAAGAGAGTTTGAGGACTTTTGCAACACTTTTGTTTTTGGCTCCGAGCTGGCTTGAATTAGTAACGTAAAAATCAAAAAAAAATCAAAAAGCAAATCTGTTATCCAAAAAAAATTACTCACATAACACTCATCAAACATATTGGTATTTAAGTATTAATATATCTAGATTTATAAAGCAAATTAGTCTCTCAAGGTGTCATTCGTTAAGTCAACATTTAATATCTAGGAATTATATTGCTTCTGGATCTTAGAATTGACAATGTAGCAACGTGGGTGTGCAGCTGCAACTCAGTGCGTCGTATCAAAAAATAAATGTGAAATACGTATCCACATTAATAAAGGAAAATTTGTGTTTGCGTATGTCAATTTTGGGTTGGCTCCTAATATCTTGGAACAATGTTACTACCAGATCTGGGAAGAAATAATGAGTAGTTATCTATATTAGTAAAGCAAAGTTTAGCTGTGCACTTGTCATTTTTGAGTCTGCGCTTAAAACTTTGTAACTAGAGATAGGATACGGTAAGAATCCAAGGAAATCAAGGGAGAGAGACATATGGTATCACTGAATTAAGACTCTTGTTATTACAAGCTGCCTTGGATTCTGGGATTTTTTTGTATATATTCGTTTATTTTCTTTGTATTTTTTTGGGGGAGGGGGATTTCGGGATTTTTGGGAACCTGAGATCTTGGGATGAGAAAATGAATAACTGCTGTAAAGAAGAGAGGCTTCTTCATCTAAAATAATATTTTTGTTGAAAAGATACTATAATTTTAGTATAGATTCTATTTATTTATGCATTTAAAAGATAATTTACAACAATGATGGGCAAGAATTCTTCTTTCAATGGGAGATATAAGCACACCCACGAATGATAAAATACATATATAAAAAAAATAAAAAAGAGCACACTCATTAACCGTTTTTTCTTAACACATATCATCTTTTTGCATATAACTCCGTTACTACTTAATGAGTAAAAATGTAGCAACGAGCGTGTGTAGTAAAGCTAAGCGCGTCATATTAAAAAAGAAAAGATAAGTGGACAACATATCTGTATCTTTGTCGGTGGACGTGTCATTTTTAAGTCTGCCCTTAATATCTAATAATTGCGTAAATGCTTTATTGGGTTTGTAACATTGTAGCAACGTGGGTGTGTCATATTAAGAAGAGTAAAAGGAAATTAGAATATATACTATATTTAAGAAATAAAATAGTTTGTATCACTTTTTCATTGTTTATCGAAGTATAGTAAGTAATCAAAGTAATTACCAGCGAATTCATTTTATAAAATAGTGTAATATACAGGGAGCGGGGATCAAATTGTCGCCTTCTTTAAACCTTGATAACTTGAAGACGACATTATGAAACAAAAAACCGGTTACCAAATAGGAAAGCTAGTCTCGTCAGCTGACAATACGTAGTTCAGTTAGCATCATGCCGTCATCGTATAAGGAGATAAAGAGCTAAAAGTGGAACGAGGAGCTTTCGAGGTCCGCCGTAGTCATGGCCTTGGTTAATAATGGAGGTGAAATCTCCAATTCAACGATTGCTTCAACCTTAGGAGTGAATTTACGGACTGTTCAACGTATCCGTAAGAAGCTAGAGGAGACCTGGGATGTTGACGCCACCATAAAGAGGGCACCCAAGGAGGAGGGCGCCGACAGGACGGTCAGGGGCACCGACTTTGTCGACAAGGTGAAGAAGATGGTTGAGGATGGCCCTACCAGGTTCATGAAGGCCGGAGACAGGCCCTGGGTGTGGTAAAAGGACTCAGCACCCTGCCATGTGTCCAAAATCTCATATGCAGTGGTTAACCGAGAACTGTTATGACGTCGTAACCAAGGATTTATTGCTTCCCAACTCTCCCGACCTTAATCCTTTGGACTATTTTGTCTAGGGCTATGTCGAGAGATATACCAAAATACATCCCCATAGCACCAAGGCCAGCCTGATGGACTCCATCAAGGAGGTATTCGGCAACATGGACAATGAGATGGTCAGAAGAGCCTGCGGCCGGTTCAGATGTCGTATTGAGGCCGTTATTGATAACAACGGTGATTATATCGAATGAATGGCTACTGTATATTCTATACTTATATGCTCGTCATAGTTTTGATTTTCAATAAAAAAAGTTAAAAAATGTATATTTTGTGTTGTTTTTTGTAGAAAAATATTTTGGCGACATTTTAATCCCCGCTTCCTTTACTATACAAGCAAAATTATTAAAGTAATGAAATTATGCTAAATTTCACCGGAATGTATGGTTTTTGAATTTCGGTAAAGTTGTATAAAGTGATAATATTTGAATCAATAATTCAAATGGTATTAGTATTTAAAGCATCAATGTCATATGCTTTCAATCTAAAGTAATTTATTTTGGACTATGCGATTTCTGTTAAAGGTAACGTATTATTACCATATTTGATTTGATGAAATAACATTGCTATTTAATTCATGGTAATCCCTGTTCTGGAATATATAAAAATTTGTATATATCTTAAACTATGTCAGAAAATTGGTAAATTACACTAAAATGACCATTCGTTTTTAACTATATGTTGTTGGGTAATTTTTCCTCAGACTATGTTGCCTTAAATCAATGTACCTAAAAAAAATTACCATTATATACAAAACAATGATATTTTTAAGTCATTTTTTTAAATTTTGGTTCTAATAAATAATCCTTTGGTATTTTTTAATCAAAATATGTTGTACTATAAAACGCACTAAATGGTGGTTTTTTGTTGGGAAATATGACCAAAAATTTTTAATGATTACACCAACAAAATCTCTATATCTAATAAATTTGAACCCGAAAAAAAGTAGGTAATAAAATTAGTATAATACAAAAACCCAAATAAATAAACACGTCACAATTAAATAAAAAAAAGATATTTTTTGTTAGTAATTATAATTAGATTTGACGTACTATTCATGCTAGAAAAGACTTATGAAGTGACAAACAAGCATAAAAGAGACAAAGCGGATTTAATGATTATTTGAAGAAAAACCAAATTTTTACGCATTTTTTACTATTAAATATTAGACATTTTGATTTAGATAACTCAATGGAACCACCAATTTCAACCAAAAATAAACAATAACGACATGTAAACCTCATTTAATTATATATTCAATAAAAATATACTTAAGAAAAAATTTCCCAGGCTAAATGTCCTGAGGCAAAATAGTTTAATAAAAAAATACCAAGCACAAATAGCTTTAAAAAAAGAAAGGACTTACGCATTACGGAAAAATGTCCTGAGGCAAAATAGCTTAAGACAAAATTACCCTCAAATTATAACTATCCCAAAAATGTAAAGAGGGATCTGAAATTTTGCTAAACAAACACACAAGAAGATAAAACTAATTTAATACTGTGATGAAACTTAATCATTAAATATAACATACTTTTAATTGGATGACCTTAAAAGAAGGAACCTCATCTAAGTAGTTATTGTTATATAACTAGTTTATATGTGAGATTCAGAATATAATACCCTACTATACATTGGGGACATTCGTTGAGTACAACAGCAATGTGTGCTATATTAGGTCATAAAAGAATAATATACAAAAAAAAAAAAAATGACATAAAGAATAAATAATGATCGTTCTTTTTTTGTCTTCTTTTATTCACAACTTAGTTTTCTTTGTGAATGAATCAAAGAACCTAGAATTCTTTCCTCTTATAAATGAACTATATTTCATTCTATATACAACCTATCTGTGCTGCGAAAAGGAATTTTTTGAAATTTTTTTTCTCAAACCAAACCAATTTGTAAAGATTTGTGAATTGCGATTTATTTTAATTATTAAAATCCTGTTCTCTAGGTCTTTAAAACTTCCAAGTAAGCATTTTTGCTGACCCTGAGGCCTTGAATAAACACATGAAGAGGTATGGCGTGGCCTTCGAATCTATCCACCCAAACACTATTACAGTGAATTGGAACTTCATTTTCATGGCGAACGGTTCAACTTTGGTCAGAAGGCCCTCACACTTGTGGTTCCTACAATTGTTATGTTGTCCCTCCTACCCCGGACTCCAAGGAGGGCTGCGTGCCTTGTACGAATCTTTTGGAAAATAAAAGGGGTATAGACTAGAGCACTGGTCCTTAACCTTATTGGAAGTACTTAATCCCACTAGTTTCATTAAAAATTCACCGACCCCTTTTTAAGTTTTTTAAACAAAGTATATCGTCACAAATTATATGAGCCAAACATCTGAAACTGACTCATCGAACACAAGTTAAGAAGAACGGTACATATTCAAAGTAAAAGTTTTCAAAAAGATAAACAAGTATAATTTTCAATAGCTAGGTATCCCATCATCTATTTGACCAGTTACTGATAAGGAAGAAATACCTGTATCAATATTTACTGAGGTTAAAAAAAGTGATGAAATAATTATTTGCATGCCTTCTCTCAAAGATGAACAAGACAAAACATACATTTTTTTATCTTTTTATGAAGATTGTGACAAACCTATAGCATTATTTTAGAATACATTGAATGATTAGTTGAAGAGATATTTATGTTTTAACATAATCTGCTAAACTGTTGTCTTCAAGACTGAAAGAAAATCCCATGTTACAACCCAGCACAATCGTATCCTTTCTCAAAAGTACTTCCATTCAGATGCCGGGATTGTCTACGGAGCCAAAGTAAAAGGGATATTTCTTTATAATATATAGCATATGATTATAGAGATTGGATGATTTTTAATGCCCCTTCCAAGAGAAGTTTGAAATGTTTTTTTGCTACATAATGGAAATAAATATGGCTCTTTACGAAGTGGCAACTCTGTCAAAATAATTTGAGAGTTTGCGTTCATAAATGTTTTTTTCAATTTGAAATGATGTCAAAAACAACGGTTTAAAAATAACTCTATATTCAGTGTTACTTGTATAACATATTTTTGTGTGAAAAGAGACAAGTCTTAACTATAGAATTTCGCATCTGGTCACAATGATCTAAAATTATTCTATGAAAATAATATTCTTTCATTCTATACTTATACAACTGGAATAAGTGAAGCATTTTATCAAATCTCTTGACTACAATAGATAATGCTTTAGCTGCGGGAAAAAAATTGTTTCTGATCTTAGAGTAGGTATGTTACAAGGCAGGAATATTTGATTAACCTGAAATACTAACACTAATGACCAATGAGTGATTTAATTTTGATGACTTCGGCAAATGAGACATTATCAAAAGCTTTGGCTTCATTTTGTAATTAGTTGAAGAATTTTTTAGGAAGTAAGAAGGATTCCACTTCAGAAACATTAGCAATTATGAAGAAATTGTTGAAAGGCTACTCGTAACAATGATCCTGTTAAATCTTGGATACAGAATGAAAATCAAATTTCACTATTTATACAATCATTTCGAATATTTTCTGGATAACTTGATGAATATGATACAAGTAACGTGAATTTTTTTTTATAAGGAGAGTAAAATAATGAAAAAACGGTGTCAAGCTCGTTTAAAAAAATGATGGTGTATAATTGTTGGAGCTTGATGAATCATGCGAAAAACCCCAGAAGGTGAACATAAGATATAATTTGAAACTTATAAAAAGTTTTAGAATAAATTTGTTTTTTTTAACATTATATTACATTCATTCTACAACAATTATTTTGTACATCACTTCGCAGACTGTTCGTATAAAACCGAATTCTATCACATTTTTAAAAATACACTAACCAACAAAGAAAAAAGGTGTTTGAGTTTGTTCAGATTAATATAAAAGCAATGCATGTATTTGCATCAATTGGTGCAAAAACGATTTTACAGAAAGATTTATTACGTATTGTTTATTTTGTTAACAAAATACAACTATTTTTGGGAACGCTGAAGTTTGAGAAGAAGATAATAGTTTACGACAAAGTAAAAATTGCCACAAATAAGATATCATTGTTGTTTTAATGATCAATTAGCCTCAATTAAAATGTTATTATTTTTGTTTAAAACTTAAGTTATTAGCTAAGAAATGAACTTTATAACAAAAATTTCTATTTCAAAATTTGAGACAATGACAGTAAAAAGTTGAAATTAAAATGTTGTAACCTTTTAAAAATAAGAATAGTAACTTTGTAAAGCGAAAAATATATTTGTGGATAAGGAGAAGAAGGATTTTGACTAAATTGATCACAATTGCTTTGATAAATTGCCAAATCGGATTGGTCGTAGTGTTTTACTACATGAGATTTGATCTACTTTCCTTAGTGACAGAATCAACTCCAACTAACTGTCCCTCTCGCCAAATACTTCATAAGAGACAGCCTTACAAGTTGTAAGTTACAACCTTCTCCACATAGTACGACCTTCCATTTACTTTCATAATCCTGGAAAATGCTAATGGTCCAAATATCTCACAAAGTTGAGATATATGAACTGCTATTTCAACTCTGTAATGTTTTTTTTCCTATTATTACTTGGTTGTTATATTTGAATTTCAATTGTTTGCAATCGCTGTATACAATTTTGAGATAGAAAAAGAAAGTTTGACGTGTGGGCCAACTTATACAATGTAGCCAAAAATCGTAGAAACCTATTTTAAGTTTAAACTCCCCTGCTTGCCAACTAGAACCTCTTTCCTTTACTTTATAAAAACCCATAAAAATACTACATTTAAATTCACTAAATAAACCGGGAGTCAGCAATAAAAATTTTATCACGTAGGTTTTTTTGTATTTGTATAATAAGTATTATTATTTTACCCTATAATTTTCAATTTGTATATAATGAATAAAATGGATCTATATAGGGAAGACTGCCACCACTCTTTGCAATTGATTGAAACATTTTCAAAACGATACTGTATCTTGGTTCAGAAAGTATTTAATGACTAAAAGAGACAGGGAGTTATTTTTTTAAACTTTACAAGTTTACTAATAGTTGTACAATTGTATAAAGGTTCATTGAAATAAATTGATTTAGTAAAAAGTTTATTAAAATACTTTTTATAGCGGGTTGAGTAAACCGGAGGAAAAAATAAGACGTATTTAATAACATTATAAACAGTTGAACAATTATAATAGGTACCTCATTTAAATTTTGTATCAGTGCTTTAACTATTCCGTACATATGACACTTGTGACTATCAATTAAAGTGGTAAAGATCCATTGGAATGAGGTTAAAATATAGAGAAAATATGATTGTTACTTCAAATTAAATTTTAACATTTCGGTAGTGATTTAAGATTTTCATTCATTTAAAAAAAAAGTTATATAAATTCTTTTTAAAATAGATTTTAAAACCCCAATTTTTTGTATACTTCTGAAAATCTTCCAAGAATAATTGCAAATTTTTGCTCTTCTGAAAATATATTTTTTGGATTTATTTGAAACTAAACTATTGATTTTTCTATTTTAAAGTATATACCAGGTGGTCCATTAAAATTTGAACACTTACTTATTCAATAATTCATGAAGAATATTTTTTTTATGAAGTGTGTATATATTTGAATTTATATTTACTTTGATATACATGGTTTCAAATTGAGTTAAGGTATATTAAGGGTTGAGCAAGAGCTCATTCCTTAAATTCATTAGGTGGAAAAGTTTAAATAAGAACTTTTTCAGATAAGTCCTAATATTAAAGCTTGAAGCCGATTTTTTCAACAATGGCTGTGAATATGTTTGGCATTAAAAATAATTCATTATTTGATTTATTACATCATGAAAAAATAGTTTCCAAAAAACTATTTTGCTTAAGTACAAGTCGTAAAAATTAAACTTGATTATAATCGACAGATTTCAATTCTTGCACTCCAAGCAGTTGAGCGTCTCGAGGACCACTGTAAGTAAGCAAGTTCAAACAACAAGGGATCTATTAAGAAGGCCAATGATGACCCGAAGGAGTTACAGAATACACCCATGCCAATGACTTCTAGAAGGTAAGGGCTTATGTAAAAGTCTCGGGATCTCACACTATATTGTCCAGTGAGACATAAAACTAAAGTGGGTGGCAAGTAGCATTTTGACACCAGTGATAAAATAAACCTAACTATTTCGTTGCAAGACTCTTTTGAATGAGGCTTGAAATAGTCTTTTGACTTCTTTTGAACTCTTTTTGGACACTTCCCCCCCCCCTTGCAGCCAAAATGGCATCCCCCTCGAATACACCTATTGGTTGAATGCTGAAGGAAAGGAGGCCTTCCAAACACTAAGGCTCTCAAATCCACTGTCAGCAAGCACCGGAATGCCATGAAAGAGGACTACATCTGCAGTAGATGCAATGATGAAAATAATAATTTCAATGAATAACGTATTTTTGTCTTCTATTCTTGAAATCAAATTAATATTTAAAAATACAAAATGTGAAATAGTTTGGGAATTATAGTAAATTTAAATAGAGTAATTTTGAGTCTATGTTGACCACTGTTTCTTAATCTTGTTGGAGGTACTGAACCCTACCTGTTTCATATAACTATTCACCGAACACTTTTTCTAAATCAAATGAATTATATCACAGGAAAAACTAACTGCACAATGAAAAAAATATATACAACCTCAAAGTTAGTTTTTTGCAAATATTTCAAAAATGTATTTTTTAATATTGACTTTTTAATAATATATGTAAAACAGAGTTGCACAAAACAACGGGGATTGTTAATTAATGCTAATTTTCTTATAAATATTGGAACCCTTAGTGGTTTTTTTTTAAAATTATGGTTTAGCTATCCTTTATGAATACAAAAACTAAAATTAAGTTTTCATTATCATTAGTGAGCCATAAGGCACAACATCTCAGATTTTCTAGATACTAAATGTGAAGTGGCATTGATAATGGACAGTTTGAAATCCTTTAGAAGCCTGGTTTTCAAGATGAATGTTTGATAAAATCTCTCCAGGAAAGAAGGCAGTGTAGGGCACAATTAATCTGTAAATTTTTGTCCAGCTTGAAGCAGAGTATCAAGGAAGACCCCACCAAATCGATGGATCGTTTTGCCATCGACTTTTCCATGGCTGTTAGGACAATCAATATTAGCTTTAACGGCAACTTGGGATTGCTCCTCTACATGAGAACCCTGTGCCACCTTTTGACAGAGGTTGTGAAGGCCAGAAGGCTTGAGAGGTTTAGAGGCAAAGAGACGTGGCCATATTCTCCAGAACAATCCGCTAGACTTTACAGTGTGGCGTCCATTGGTGACGGGAGCAAACAAAACTCCACGCCCTAATGTGGAATCAATGAAGGCCAAAATTTGGCATCAACTCCCTCTTTGCCTTCTGGCGACCTGTTGAGGCTATGATTAATGCTGAAGGTGGCGGCCATATTCGATGACCAAGTTCGCAAAAGCTTAATTTATAAATTTTAATACTTTTTTTTTAATTCTTGAAAAAAACTATCAAAGTATTTTTAAAGCAACCTCTTGAGTCCTCGTTTGGTAGCGATACTGTAATTGGGGTAATAATTTTAATTTAAATGTTATGGCCATAGCTTTTTGATTAGGTTCGGTGAAAATAAGCCCTTGCAACTATACCAGGTCTCCCCTACTCTAAATTGGCCATGAAATAGTATGTAATGTGTATCCTTTTTCTTTTATCCGAAAAGTGTTTTATTCTATTGAAATTTAGGTAATATACTTTTCTTTTGATTGTGTATTCCAAAAAAAAAAAGAACCCAATCTATTTTTATTTCCCCAATATCTACGCTATATACCTAGAAGCACATAAAAGATTTCTATTGAAATTGAATTTAGTTAAGTGTATCAATGTGATTTAATACTTGTATATAAAATAATTTGTAAGAAATTTGATACAAAATATGAATACGTAACACCCTGTAGTATATATACATCTGAGGAAATATTTACAAAATAACTAAAGTTGTATACAGGGCTGAAGAATGGGAGTTACATCTTTTATTTGATGGAATTGATGTCCCAGTCATGAGTTCAAAAATTAGTACCGACTTCGAAACGTCTACGAAAATTATTGTAATTGATGTATATCAACTTATTTATAATCTAAGTGTTATATTGAGTGTTCGTATTTTTTTTTCCGAATGATTTTTTTTAATGTTCTTGTAATTGGTTACATGGAGTTGCACTGATCAAGTGTAATTAAACATTATAGTACTATTCCATCTAATTTAGGAATCTTGTGTGAAGTTTATATATATAAAACATATTTCTTTCTCTTGAAATCACCTGTGCACGAACCTACGTGTACTGAGTTCAAGAGACTGAATTTTCCCGAGCGCGTAGTCCATGAGCTACGGTGAAATCCATATGCATATAGTATATTTATTTCTCTAGGAATCACTTGGGCGCGACCATACACATAATTAGTTCAAGAGAATAAGATCCCCTGAGCATGCTCTCGATTAGCTACAGCGATTTCATTATTTTTATAATATTACTAGCACGTACCCTTAATCAATATTTTATTTTGAATGATTGTATTAATTTTTTAAATCATTCAGAATTTAGTAAAACGTATTGATGGACAACATTTAAAGTTTGTCATTTTTTTCATGATAAGAAAAATAATTAGAAATGCAATCCTCCTTCAACAATAATGAAGGTTCAAACTATGACTAACTCGCAAATCCTCTAACTAATTCATTTTTTTAATTTGTATACAATATTTTTTTCCGTTTTTCCATTGTTAAAATAGTTTTTTTTTTTTTGTGTTGCATTTTGGAATCGACACTACATACATAAAGAAGTACTTAGACAAGAGGAATCGATCTTCTTCTTTTTTTAAATAATCAACTTAATAGCGAAACCCAAACTTTATCTCTAAAGCCCCGAAACTTGGTCTGATCAGAATGAAATGTAGCCTCAGATCCATAACTCAGAATTATAAACAACTTCTTTTTTTTGTTTTAAGTCTGTATTTGTCTCTGTTTTTGAAATAAATACTTGTGCCTTTTTATCAGAGTGCATACAGCTATAAAATTAAAAATATAGTAGACTTGTAATAACACACTATCTAAAAGATAGCCAATATAAAATTGGTTATTTATATTAAAATTTTAAACTAAAACGATTTACTATAAACTATTCTTATGTAATATGTAAATTTATAATGTAAAATCTCCCTCTATACAACATTTTTTGTTGTTTATGTACATTTGATGTAAATATAATCAAACAAACACTTTCTTCTGAAACTCTTGAAAATGCAACATATAATTGACCATGTGAAATACTGATTTATGTGAATATAAAGCAATTTTTTACATATTTGACTCCCTGTTTTATTTATAATCATTGCTATTGCTAACTTGACATGTTCCTTTTTCAACCATAAATATAATGAAGATACATTCTAAGATTAACTCCCTCATCCTTTTCCTAATTCCCTTTTTTATTTCGTAAATTATATACGTTCTTCCTTGTTCTGTTACTAAGTTAGACATTCATCGGATACACACATAAATTATTTTCACTATATAGGATAAAATGAGAGGGAGGCATTTATTCCAATTTCGTTCCATACCTCCTAGAAATATGAATACGGTATTTTTGAACACAAAAATACCAAAAAAAAGAGTGCAATACCAACCCAGGTTAACTTCCTGCACATACCATCTAAAGTTTCTCCATTACCATATTTACTTAAGATATAATAATCCTAATATAATTTTCTAAATTTATTTATAATAACTGCAACGTTCTTTTCAGGGTTTCTATTGTTCGCAGTGGGCTGCCTGTAAAAATCATGGTCAAGTCGTAAGCGTAGCAAAGACATTTGGTATGAGTTGGAAGGGAGGAGAAACCAGTTATATTATTTACCGCGTATATTTTTCTAAATAAAGGGTCAACACACATAATGAAGACCCTAATGCTTATTATAATTAACGAGGTTGATAATCCTACTTTCAGCTCCTAAAATTTATATGCTACCCTCTTGGAACTATCCATTATCAAATAGCAAGAATTTGTCTTCATTGCCTAGCAATGTATATTCGAAAGGAATTTTATAAGAACTTCGTCTAGTGGAAATAGGAGGTACATAAGCTAATTTTTTTTTATCGCGTAAAGCAACAGTGGGTGTATCCAAATTCGTAGTCACTTTAGAGATAAGCAAGAAGAAATCCTTCAGTCTGAGATGTGATATTTTAAATTTTCTTTTGTCTCACAAATTTTTAATGGGAGTTGAAAAAAGGAATAACGTAGGTTTTATAGTGAAGGAAGATCCATTTTAAACCCGAAAAAATAAGTACGAAGATACATTTATGCCAATTTCGGAACTAGAGGGCATCACTAAAAATAGAAGGAGGAAATACGGATACAATAACATTTAGTTAATGAACCTGGTTTTTGGTTCTGCTTCGTAAAGCCTAGGAAGTTATAAGTCCGGAGTATAGTTTTGAATTATTTCAGCACATGGTTACACTGCGTTTAAAGCTGTACCACTAAAGAAAAAGATCCTTTGATTATTTGGTTTTTTTAAAGTTAGAATTCGGGGTCATCAATAAAAGAACACAAATACACACTTATATATATATATATATATTGGTATGTACTTGTCTGTCTTAAACGTCCTAGAGATCGTAACGTTTCAATATCAGTAACAACTTTTAACCATTTATTTTTCTTAGATCTCAAGTGTAAATCTATATATTTCAAAATAATTAAGGCTTAAACTGCCTAGAAAGTGTTTTATTTCCTAATCATCTATTTCATATTTAATATGGAGTTTCACAAATTTCATGTAATGTTTATAATCTAATGAAAATAATGTACTTTCTATAGTTTCTCTCATGGGATCTCAGGAAATTCTACATTCCATTATTTAATTAAATAAGTTTCATTTCATTAGGTATTTCAAATTTATTAACATCCTTTTTGTAACGCAGTTATGGAAGTTGTTTAAATAAAAGAAAATAAGTTAAAATCCTAAAAATACTTATCTAAGTAAAGGACATCCTTAAAAAATAAGTCCATATTTTAAAATCATTTTAATGACATAAGTAACAGATTTTAGCAAGACATAATTTGGTACTCTGATTGTAACAAAAAAAAATTATATTTTTAATACACATTTCTATAAAATATTCATTACTTTATGCCAATTTATTCAATCAAATTAGTACCCATGATTTTTGATTAGGTTGTGTGTATGTATGATATATACCAGTTGCTAAAATATTCCACCATTATAGAACCCCTAGCTCCAACCCAATACAAAATGCTGCAATGACTTCATTTCGGAACCATTTTAATTAAACTTTTCACAATAATCAACATTTTTACATAAATTTTAAATTCAATAAATACAAACGACTTAAAGTTGGACTACACGTTCACAACGCCCTGGAAACGTAACCATTTCATTCTTGAACATTTGATTGGATTAAGTCAGACATGTACTCATCATTTTGTCTCTTAGGGGTCTTGTGGTGATGTCGGGATTTTCATTGGAAACCTGTTCAACATTGCCAAAGATAAAATTTTCTAAGGGTTACAATTCCACCAAGATAGGAAGCCAAAAACTCGATTTAAATACATCATACAAGTTGAAAAAAACAACAATGTGGCTATGTAAAATATAATTTCTTTCTTATTTTTCCTTTTCTTCTCCCCCCAACATAAAGCAAATCCCCATCTTATTTCTAGATCCATGGTCAGTCTTTTTGGAGGCTTTAGATACAGGGAAAGGCGCTGAGTACTAATTTCGAGCTTGACATTCATCTTTCAGGGCCTTCTCAAATAAAAAGAAAAATCGATAAAAACGATAACTTGATGAGTTTAATTTGCTTTTATGATTAAAAGGACGTTACAATGACTTTTTACCAAAATTATAATATTCCTTTGAGTTATACTTCTGGATTGACGTAAATTTTGATCATCTATGAAGAACTATAATTTTTTTTTCCTGGGAGGCTTCTGTTATAGCTTGATCAAGGCCTTCGTTAGGATGACTCTTTTCTATTCACATTCATAAATGTGAGAGTTTATCTATAAGTGACAGACAGACAGGGAGGTTGCATGCATGTTCAAATGTGTAGGTATTAATAAATGAAGGAACCCTTAGAGGATAAAACACATTTTATAGTCCACTTTAATATTTTATATTGAAAAAAAATGCAACTTTCTTTTATGACTATGATTATTTAAGAAAAAGGGAAAATTAAATAAACTATATTATAAATACATAAAGAAAACAACGTTTTTATAAACTTAATAATTATAGCGTCAACACAAAATGCAATTTGGAGAAAAAAATCAGAAAATTCGAAATTACCAATTAATTTGATGGTTTAATTTTGATTAAAATACAAATACGTGGCAGTTAATGCCTTGGTCGACTTAGTTATGTTTTTATCTTAAAAACACCAATCAGACGGTCTGACGGGCAAACAAAACCTGTTGAAACTAAAGTGTTCTTTATTTTTGCCCTTGTAAACTGTTTGATTTCTGATAAGAAATAGCTCTTTTTTTTGTCAATTTAACAATTCAATATAATTGTAAATTCAATTACTGAACAATGAAGACGCAGTTAGGAGGCCTTCCGCTTGACATGCACCCAAAAGGTGTACACATAAGGGTTGACATAAGTGTTGTAGGGGGGGGGCAAAAGTGTCAAAAATAGCTCAAAATACATATTATTTTATACATTCTTTAAAAGAGTTTTGCTACAGAGGAAATAGAGGAAAAAGTGGCCTCTCCACCCTTAGCCTTAAGGCCCTTTCAAGCCACTTTTTTAATAGTTCTCTGGACAGTCTAGTGTGAAACTCTAAGATCTCTTGCATGGACCCCCTCATGGACTAGAGGGGATTGGCGTTGGTCGTTTTCTTTTACTATTCGTTATCCAGTTTGATCTTTTATGATAGACCCCTTCCTCCTCTCTAACATTGCAGACGTGCTGACGGGGTATATGGCGGTCCTGATGACACCCAACTGCTTGAAATTGGCAAATGGAAATTTGTTGATCACGTTCAAGAGCTTGAGTTTGTTTTGTTTTGTAAGTAACTGATATCGAAATATGAATTTAATTTCTTTATTATTATTGAATAAGTAAATGTTCAGATTCCAATGTCAAAATCTATTCAGAGGAAAAGTCTAAAAATTTATTTAAAAATTGTTTATATATCAAAATTTAGTAGTTAATAAAAATGTATTCAAAGTTAATAAACATTATTAAAAAATGTCTGAATAATTTTTCCCTAAATTGATTTTTTATTTATCTCTTTTTAATAATATAAAATTGGGGAGCATACAAAAATAAGGAGTTCTTGCCAAATTTCCTTTTTTCTCGATTTAAGGTTTTCGGGTATGAAATAAATTTTTAATCATCTCAGAGGAATTCGATAATATATTTTACGGTAAGCTTCTTTTATGCCTTGATCAAAGTCTTGGGCCACGTCACACTTTTCTTCAGTTTGACGGGGTTAAAGTTTCCTCTGCAACTTACATAGTTGTGGTATCTTAAATCATCATTGATGACACGGTGGGCAATAGAGTAATACGTTATGTCGATGCTGTTTGTGATCGTATTAATTGAGATTGTTTGGGATTCTTCGCAGTTCTTTTCGTTTCTTCTCAACAAAGCAGGAGTTCGGAAGATTTTGGGACTTCAAGATCACAAAGTATCTGGGAAAACAATGTCAATGGGTTTTTATCATCTTTATTGACACTTTTTTTTTTTTTTTTTTTTTTTAATGAATCGAGTAATACAGTTGATTGCTTCAACCAAAAAGGAATGTCTATTATTACATTTTTGAATTGCATAAAATACACAAAAGTGAATCCCGTTTTTGTTCCTGGTTAATAGAAGACGAAGCCATGTTGTAGTAAATAAACATAACGAGAAACTGACGCTTCAGAGTTACTTTTGTACTAACTTTCCATTATTACAACTAACATATCATACAAAGAATAGGTTAGTGTGTAAATATCACATCATTTTACATCATACATTTAGAAAATACTTGGTTATACTTTAGCCACAAGTTCAATAACAAATCCTTAGAATTGACAATACAAACTAAACATGAAAAATATCTTAATTTTAAATCTATGTTTACTTTAAGTAGTTGTTAGAAATTACATAGTATAAATATTCTTACCACTATATTTTATAGCTTGGATATAATAAAAAAAGATGAAAAATATATTATTTAACTAAATTGGAGATTCTCCAAAATACATTTAATTGTTCATAAATTTGACATGGAATGGTCTGTTTTAACAATTTTCTTGATTTTTGAGCCACTTGAATTTTGAATCACCCTATGTATATATATATATATCTTATAATCATATATATTTCTTTCTCTTAGCCAATGTTTTTATGTTTGTTATTTACAAAAAATTAACATTAAAAAAAAGTTTTTATATATAAAAACGACATTTACATATGCATTTATATTTTATTTTGATAGGCGCCTATATAAATATCAATTCATAACAATAGTTATAGATCATCAATAAGAAGTAATAAATGATATATTATTACTTATTGAAAAGCATTGAAGCATTTCTTTTGTAGACGAGTCAATAATGATTTTACATATATAAAAACCTATGAATGTGCCAAAAGAAGATCATTAGTACATATATGTCATTATTATAAAAAACTATATTATCATGTTACAGAGGTGTGACAAAGTCAGTAAGTTAGAAAACGTTTGAGTTCAAGTAGGTTATGTTCCATCAAGTTTTTCTCGAGATATGTAGTTTACAAACTGTAAACAGGACACAAAGCCTGTACAGGTCTTATGATCATCTTTCTTGTTGAAGCCAGACATGTTTCCCCTCACAGACAGCTTCATTGATTTCAAGGAGCTATGGAATGTTAACTTGGGCAGTTCTAACCACGACTCGAAGTCAGACAGTTTACGGTAAGAGCCAATGGAAGGGCATGGTATTCATGTCAATGATCAACTGTTTGATCATGCCAAACCCCATTATGTTAGACGAGAACTTGGTTTTCATCACAGGAGAAACATAACTTCAGTTTTTTGTTTCAGAGAGAAGTCAACCTCTTGATTTTAAGCAGCATACAAGGTGAAGTTGGACTTTTCACAGAATAACTTTACGATGCCTAGATTAGATTTTTAATTTTTTTTTAAGAAATGACAGAGTTGCCTCTTTGCAAACTGATGGCATTCATCTTACTGATAGGATTTTGACGCCTTCCTCTGATGTAGGACTTTAAAAAAATCGTCTTTGATATCCTTGCCTACCATCAATTTACTGATAGACCTCTTCCCTGTATGACAAGACATTGTGATGTGAGGATTTTCTTTAATTGCCCCCTTGAGCCACTCCATGAAGTGACGAGTCCGTTTTTCATCTTTGTTTGAGCAACATGAAGAATAGGAAAGCCTCCTTGGCGTTGTTGTCTTGTCGATATCCCAAGAAGATGCCATTTAAGAGAGTTACGAAAAAATTGTAGATACAGTGACAAAGAAAGTCAACAAATATTTTTCGCAGAATATTAAAAATTAAAAATATTGAAATGTGTGCCAAATTAGTTAATTCGCTTAAAAAGTTAAAAGTAATAGGATTTTCCTATTCATCCAAGAAAACAGTATTTCACTAAGAGGAGTATGTTGAACAATGATGTTATATAATGATTGATATCATTAATTACTTCTTCTTTTAATTATTTATGTTCTGTTGTAATCCCTAATTTAATTCTATTTTTAATTATCTAATTAATTTTTTTTAATTATCTTGTTAACATATCTAAGACGTATGTTTACAATATTAGTCATTGTGTAATGTTAATTCGTTTTTGACAGATCAAAATTTTGGACGATTTTCTTATGCTCTTTAATTTTCTATCATAAAAAGAAGAAAAAAAAAATCACTTTATTCAGAAAGTATCTACAGCTTTTTGAATAATGTTTATTCTTTTAAAATAGTTATTTTGTAACAAACTACTAAATTTTGATTTTTAAACAATCTTTCAAAAGATTTTTTAAGAATCTTTCCTTTTATTGATATTTTCTTTACATTTTATCAATATCAGGTTGTCCGTTGTAATCCGAACACTTAATTATAAAGAAAGTTTGAATAATTTAAATTTATTCATATTTCGATATATACTTTTTTATAAAACAAAGCAAACCTGGGCCTACATACTAATCGAGAAAATGACACTTAAACGTGATTGACAAATTTCCATTTTTGCACTCCATGATGTTGGAGAGAAAAAAAGTTAAGCTAGAAAGGCCTAACTGGACCTGTAGGAGTTAAAGAAATCCGTCCAAACCAGTACCCACAATGTCCATGAGGGTCCATGCAAGAGATGTCATGGTTTCACACCATACTGTCCAGAGAGCAATAATAAAGTGAATGGAAAGTGCCTTTTGAGGGTGAAGAGGCTACTTTTAACACTAGTAATGAAAAAAAAAAACTATCTCCTCCGTTACAAGTCGGTTTTGGATGAGTCTTTTGAGTTACTCTTCTTTGAAACTTTTGGCCCCTACAGTCCTGATACCAAACTGCTTGACTACACCTATTGGTGTAGTTTGAAAAGAAGGTCCTTCATCCAAATATTATGATGTTCGGATCACCTACAATGAATTGACTCACAGAGTTCACATTATACAACTAACTTTATCCTAGAATAATACATATGGGCATCGCAATAAATACTTTATATTTACATGAAGATAATACATCTTAGATAAACTAATTCGATACATATCTAATATCACCCCATTTCCTTCCCCAATTTGAGAATCTTTCGAATTCTGTCAGATCTTCGTACTCCAAGCTCATTTTCTTTTTTTATTTTAACTCCCACATTCCATTTCTCCCTCTTTCATTCTGAGGAAACGTCTATTTTTCCATAACCTTTGTCCTGAATCCAATTTGACTTCATATTTTCGATTATTTCCGTAGGCAATAATTATTCCATGATTTGACAATCGTTTATTCCTATAATTTTGAACGATCACGCTCTCTCCTACACTAATTTCCAGTCAATATCTTCTACGCATAATTTTAAATTAGTTCTATATTCTTCTTCCTTATGTTGTAACTTTTGAACATAACATTTCCAATGAACAGGTATGCATGATCCTACTTGATGACCATATAAAATATCATTAGGTGACGACTTTCCGTCCGCTGTTTACGTATTTCTGAATTGTATGATTCCATGGATAAGGTCGTCATACTTGAATCTTCCACCAATCTTATCAAGAAGCGTTTTCATTGCCTTCACCATAGATTCGGTGTGGCCATTAATCTGTAGATAATGAGGTGATGATGGTTCCCATGTTACTCCCATTTTAGTTAAGAATTCTTGAAAGAGTTCATAATTGAGTTGAGGTCCTTGATCAGTCCTTAATTTGACAGGAATATCAGTTTCTGAAAATAACTTTCTATGTACTACAATAACTTTTCCTGAAGTCGGGACTCTTCTAAGTCCCTCCACGTAAGTGTATCCAGATAATCTGTCTCCATACATAAAATAATATTTCCCTTCATACTCAAACAGATCTGCTGACGTATTTTCGAAAGGTGTCACTCGAATTGGATGTTTCATCATTGTCTCCTCTCAAATACTTGGTAACTCCTTATTACACTTTTTACATGAATGTACTATTCTTTCAATATCTTTATTCAATCCAGGCCAATATACTGTCTGCCTTCCTTTTGTCTTCGTTCTCTCGATTCCTTGATGTGCACAATGTAACCACTGAAGAACATCACACGCCTTATTTCTTGAAATTACCAGTCTATCCTTTTAAAGAATAAAACCATCCATCTTCTATGCTCAATTCATCTAATATTTTCATAAATGATTTAATTGTTTCTTCTATTACATCTATTTCAATTACATTAATTAAATCAATATATTCTGGCTCTCGAAAAACTTATTAAAGAATTTCTTCAATCGTTGCATCAACTAATCTCTCATCTTCGTCAAATATGGAAATCTTTATCACTGCTAATCCGATTATCTTATCTCTATGATGATCTATTTTTTGATCTTGTTCGTCATCATCCTTTGTTAATGATACGGGTGCTCTTGATAACGCATCTGCAATTTCATGGTTCCTCCCTTCCCTCCATTCTGTTTTAAACTGATACAATGCTTGCCTCATTTTATATCTAATCAGTCTAAAATTTTCAAGTATATCTATTGTATAATTGTTAAGAATAGGAACCAACAGCTTGTGATCCGTAATAACACCGAACGCTTGTAATCCTGCCCAAAAGATATGCCATTTCTTGATTGCCCATAACACACCTAATTATTCTAATTCAATTATAGCATAACAAGTTTTTGCGTTGAAAAAAACAACAACAATATCAACCATTTTTTTTATTCTTTTGTCTCAATACAAATCCCAAACCATTAACTTTTGAACCATCAGGTTCTATTCTTGTTTCTAACTTTGGATTGGACAGAGCCAAGATAGGTGGAAATATTAATGCTTATTTTATCTTTTCCCTAGCCATTCCATGATTTCTTATCCATCTGAATTCAACTTTAGAAGATAATGATTCCCTCAAAAGACTCACCAATTTACTAATCTTTGGAGAAAATTTACTTAATTAGTATATTGATCCCATAAAACTTTCGAAAATTTTCATTGATGATGGTACTGAAAACTTTTTTTGCACTCAATTTATCAGGATCAACTTCAATTCCCTCTTGGGATATAAAATATCCACGAAACTTTACCATAGGTTGTGCAAATGTAAACTTTGTTGGATTTCATGTAATTTTCTTCCCAAGACACCTTTCCAAAATTCTTTAGACTTTTTGCACATGATCTACAAAACTGTTTGAAACTATCAAAATATCGTCAACAACATTTTGAACGTATCAGTCAACCCTTTTAAAACTTCATCCCTTCGTTGGCAATAAGCATCCCCTGTCGTAATAAATCCCATTGGGCCTCTATTAAAAATATATCTTCCCCATGGTGTCATAAAACATGTCAATTCTCTAGATTTCTTGTCTAACTCACTTTGCCAATATCCCTGTTTTGCATCCATAACCGTAAAAAAATTCAGATGTCCCTACTACACTTGACACAATATCTCTTGGTGTCATTACAGGATGAATTGGTCTAGCTACTTGATCATTCAATTTCTTCAGATCACCACACAATCGTACTTTCTGGTTTTATTTTGGAACAACCACTAATGGATAACACGACTCTACAGTTTTATGCCCAACGTTGTTAACCTATAATTTCCATTTTCTCCATGTTATCAATTTCTGTCTTGACTATTTCTCTATACGCATATGTGATTGTTCTTGCTGTATTCATCGCATTCGATGTTGTAATTTTCTTTTAAATGAATTTTCATAGGTTTCATTGACTTTATTTCTTCTGCATTATAAAAACATCTTTTAACTCGTACATCAATGCACGTTAAGTATCTTTCACAGATTGCTTATTACAGTTCCTCAATGATGCCACTTGAATTTGGATAGCGAAATTTTGTAGAAATTAATTAAAATTCTCTACATACTCTTCGTGCTAAGTATAACTCGGCAACACGTTCATATACTATGGCTGTATTTTTACTCTCACTGTATTTAGTGTAAATGAAAGAAATCTTTCCCTTATGTTCCTCTATTTTGATCCTTTAACACCATACAAATCTTCCTTACCATTTTCTTCCATAAATCCAATTTTTTTATACTACCTTCATTTATAACTGAGACTTCAGCTCATGTATCTGAAATTGCTTTGATTTTCCCAATAAATTTTTCCTCGAAACTCATTCTCTGATCTTTTATTTTGTCTCCACACCATTAGCTCTAATGACATTAGTTCGAATTATGTTTCTCTTGCATAGGCATACCTTTCAATAATGTCCTCTTCTCTGTCAATTATTGCACCTTTTACCATATGCTGAACATTCGACATCTTTTTCATGGAAATCGTAACCACAATATGATTACTTCTTCATGTGAACTTTTTGAGTGTTTCTTCTCGATTTTCTATATCTAAAACTGTATTTTATTATGGCAAATTATTTCCTACAGGGGTTTGTAATAAAAATATGTCCATTAACACTTAATAATCCTTCTGAGACGAAGAATATATCGGTTGAAGAGTAAATATAGTCTGAACCAACCATTTCAATACGTTGCCAAGGTAAAAAAATGCAAATTAGTGATGGGGCAATCAGGATTGCCCCATCACTAATATATAATAATCACCACTAATATTGAGCTTAAAAACTTCGTTACATTGATATATTCTTCAACCATATCTAGATTATCGTTAAAAGAAACCATTTTTGTACATAGGACAAGGTTCCGGAGCGAACAATCTAGTATACAGTAAAAGTTATAACCCTTGAAACGAAACAGTTATCACTTTAAGTAGAGATCTTATGTTTAAAAAAACACTAAAATTAAAATTAATTTACCTTAATGTAAGCAAAAGTAGTACTTAGGAGATGCTAGGGTAATTATATGTTGGCTAAAATACAATTTTTCCTTTTATATTATAAAATACTATTCCTTCAGTGTCCCTCTCTGTTTTTCATCAGCACACTGGCATACAATTAAAGTTGTGTTGTTACTTAATTCGGACCGCAGTCCAGTCTGGCCCTTTCCAATTCAGTACAAATTGGCATCTGTAAGAAAGGTAAAATTGATCCCTCATGACATCATTGAGGATGTTTCTCTTCTTTTAATTAAAATAAATTATATAACAAAGTAAAATATAATATGTTGGAATTTCTTTTTGCAACATATATGAATTGATCATTAAACATATCTCATTTAACAAGTTTGGTACAAGTTAATTTCGTATTATTCACTATAATTTAATGCCGTACGCAAAGTTTTACGATCATCTAATTTTTACCAAATATGCCCTGTACTCTTTAATAACTTGTTACTACGGAGAATACAACTTCATAACGCCTTCTTGTAGAAGACCTATTTGAAAAAAATTTAAAAAAAATGACCAGTATTTCACAGGTCTCTATTAAGGCTAAATTAGTACCCAAGCGCGGTGGGCATAGACAGGAACAAGTTTTTGTTACTTGGTGCCAAGTTTGGTCTTGAGGATGGATGCATAAGAACGTGCCATCTGAGCTCCACCCTGGCGGTCTGGCGTTGTCTTGTTAATGTATTTTATCTTCTATTCATGAATGCTGACCACTTTTCTACATTGCTTTCTTCAAACAACAGTCAAGTTGTTCAAAGTAAAGGGTGGAATTGAGGAAAAAACCAACAAAAAGTAAATACTCCATCCAATTTTGTGTAACACAAACTGAAAAAGAATCGACCTTAAATATATAAAACTTTCTTTAGTCACTTTCGACAATGTTTTTTTTCCTTTCAGTTAGTTCAAATATAAAATATAAAGATTTTTTTTTCTCTGAGACCTTCATACTTGACGCACTATAATTCACGACTGAACTGGCAAAGAAGGGCATCCCGTAAAAGAGTGTTGGTAGAATAACCCCACTCTTTACAAGGCTTTATCGTATGAGACTATGTGTCCAATAATGAATAATATATACTTTGTTAAAAAAAGGTGACTCAATTACAAAATGACTTTGGTTAATAAACCATTGACTTTTTTATGAAAAAGTTTAAGTACCAAAATTGAAGGACTGATCCTAAGGCTGGACCAAGTAAATAAGGTTTAAGACAACACTACACCTAACTATACAATGTAACAATAATTATATCATAGTGATATGTCCGTTTCTATTCACGAATGACCATGACTGCTAAAGTCTTCAGAGTGTTCACTTATAAATATAACAAAATACATACATTTTAACATACCAGCGTTATAATATAGTTCCTTCAAATTTTAACATATACTAAAAATGAACATTAAGTATGATAATAGAGCGATGAATTACAAAAAGAAATAGAAAGAGTACTTTAGTTATAAATGAACACCTCTGCAATATTTCATTTCTTTGAATAAATTGTTATTTCTTATATCAAAATGTTTTATAGGATTACATCAAAAAGTGCTATATACAGAGCACCCTGTTTACACGTTTGATGCTATACGCACATGCCTGCAATATTTCATTAGTACGACAACATTATTATGTTTAAATCAAAATAGGTATATGATAAATATTTATAATAGAGCGTTAAACATAGTGTATCCAGTGACTTGCTCTCATTTATTCATACAAACAGACAAACCTTGCTTTATTGAACACTATAAATTTAATAAAAGTATAAGTAAAAAAATTCAAAAGCTTTTTTATTGATATATATACATGTAACAAACTTTTAAGCACCCTAATCATATGATTAACTCGAAATATAAATTTTATTATATTTAGTAAATAAACTTTTTTCCTATATATGGATAATGTAGTGATGTACGTAATTTTATAAAAAAAGTAAAGCAATTATCCGAATGTAAATCATGGAATGAAAGTTATATAATTAATTTATGAAAAATGATTGTGTAAGTCGTTTTATACTTATATTCTAAAAAGGAATATTTAACTTACGTAACCAAAAAGAGCCAAATTTTCATTATCCTTCAATCGGTTGGATGATTTTATTTCAGTGTATATAATGTATTTATTTTGAATACCTACATTGAATAATTTATTAACTTGTACACAAATTTTGTACGTACTTTAAAGATATGTATATTATGATCAACCAAAGCTGATTGAAATGTAATACAACTAAGTTGTTACCCTCCTTCTCAACCTCTTTTATTGTTATAAGCTGTTTTGTATAAAAGAAGTGTACATTGCATTCATTGACTAATATAACGGCGGGCAAGTTACAGCCTCGAAGTATGAATGTCTATACATACATATTTTATGTCTACTCCACGACTTCTTTCTTTTCTCTCGTTTTTGATTTGGATTCTTTTAATATATTTTCCAGCATTCCGCCTTGTTACATCACAAAAGGTAAGATCTTGTCCATTTCCTGAGTCGGTGCAGTCTAAAAAAATATATTTTCTAAAACATTTTTTTTATTGCATGAGAAGTGAACATTGACATTATGTAATATATAATTTATGTTTTTTTTATAGGGTTGTAAATAAAAAAAAATTTAGGATGTGGAATTTTTGGGATGTTAGCAACTTAAACAGTATTTGTTATTTTGAAAGCTTTTATCATTATTTTTTAAATCTTGAGGAAAAAAGATTGTAGTATAGAGGAAATACAATTGTGTTTGCTCATAAATATTGGAAACAAACATATCATTACTCTTGGGCAGTGATATGTAGTATTCACTATTGAACACCATGTAAAATTAGAGATCAACTGCACTGTCATTTCTATAATTGACTTTTGATATATTCGATATGCAATACTGTCCAAAAAGCGTTTGTAGTTTATAATCACACCTTTACAACGCTAATAATATGATCCGATGTAACCAATAATAAACAAGATATACTTACTTTAAAAGGGGGCGAGATATTTAAAATTACTTATTAACCTACGTAATACGATAAGTCAATATATAAAGTTTTAAGAAACTGGTAATTAACATGGTAGCCCTTACGATATGAAAAACTTTTTAGAGGAGAACAGCTTAACTGTCATGATTTTGTATTTGATTAGCTACGAGTAGCTATGAGCGGAAGGGAATGAATTCAAATCCTACTTCGTACCTGGCATGTTCATAGATATGAATTAATTTAATGTCGATCCTCATTTTTAGTCAAATTCGAAGAAGGGCTCACTAGTCCAAGACCGTAACTAACTCTCTGTTATTTATTATCTTCCTTTACTTATTCCTTTTCATACTATAATGAAGTGTCATGCCCTGGAAGTTGCTCTCTTATCAAAAATTCTTTATACTGTTATCAGAATAATTTTTGGTTTTATTTTATCTACTGGAAATGCATACAATTTACAACCCTAGTTATATCTGCTTACATTTTATGCCCAGAAAAAATAATTGCTATACAGTTCCTAACTTTAAAGTTAATAATGATAATGACTGCTCTACAAAGCTTCTTCCAATTAATTCCACTTAAGTCCATGCTTTCTTTTTCCATTACGCATTTTTTATTTATTTGGCTTTTTATTAATTATAGACATTTTCTTTTTACAAAAAAAGGCTAAATTATATAAGTGTTTCTTTTGATGATGTTTTGGCGTGAGTTGCTTTTTGCTAAAGTAAGACAATTAGTAAAGAAACGCACATCTAGTTAATTTACCATTCTTTAAAAGGAGTTATTAATTGATGTTAATGATTAAAAATAACTAAGCAAACAATTTAATGGGCAACGCTAGTTATTTTAAGTTTTGCAAGCTTTCAAAATGTAATTTTTTGATTCAAACGTTCATTGTTAAGGATGGTTACCCAATCTATTGTGTGTCAATAGATATTTGGTCGTGGATACACATTTATCAGACGTAACAGGTCGCTTTTATGATACCACTGATGGTGTTTCTTTATTTTTTGTCATTTTTTCTTATGCTGTACGTAGTTATGGTTTCCCTTTACAGAGTTTAACTTATTAATTCAGTTAAAATGTGTATTCATTGAGAACATTAGTCAAATAATAATAAAAAAATGCTCCAGATCAACGAAATATTGTTTACATTGCATTTGCTTAGCCTATTGGTTTAATTCTTTATTGCACTATACAGAAATACATATATAAGACAACAAGGAGACTTTAATTCGCAACTTTGCCTAATGTGGCTGAAATTGATCAAAATCTCCAGTTTGCTGCAATGACTAAGGAATGCTCAAGGTTAGAAACAAAGATACAGTAATTAATTACTTAAGATACGAGTGCCACAGGTTAATTTTTCTAAAAGATAAAAAGTAGTTAAGAATTCCCTCTGGAATGCAAGAGCTACTTTCAGCGTTAACTTTTATAGATATTTCTTTAGAATAAGTTTCTTGGACTTACAAACTCCCTTTGGCTTATGAACTAACCCTGTATTTTTAGGTAATCCCATAAATTACTTATTATTTTTTGGGTATTGTAATCTATGCGAAAGCTAAAGGAAATAAATTGATTGGCTTACTTTTATTGGCTAATACCATCAAACTTAATCCTAGTTGAATATTATCCCTTTACATGGAATTGCTGATTATTAATGGAAAAAAAAAATTTGTTGGCTCATATATTTGCAAAATCATTCCTTTATCTTGTTGCTTTTATTTTTTAATATGTCTATGTGCATGGGCTATGGTTTCTTTTTTGGTATTTTGTTCTACCATGGGGTTCACAAATTATCATGTTATTAAATATCTTTCATTTAATTATGTTTTTTTTGTTTTTTCTTGGCCAGATGGCGCATTTATATTTCAAGTTTTAAAAGCAAAGCATCAAAATAACAAAAAAAAATACTGAATAAGAGTTGGACAGCAAAGTGAGTACATCTTTAACTAGGATCCCATAAAACCGATATATACTTATAGTGGAGTATCAAAAAAAAAGGAAAACAGTAACATAACGCTATAAAAACCATTCAACAAAAATATAAAAGACTAACAAATACAGGCTGAAAGTATCTCTAAGGACAAATAATTATTGATATAAAAGTAGGTAAAAACCATATTTCCTTTTTAAAACATTAATTTGTAAAGGGTTTTTTTATTAACAGCGCTCACATGGTTTTTTTTAAATAAAACAAAAACGGTATGAGATATCG
The DNA here is from genome assembly GCF_016086655.4 of Lepeophtheirus salmonis. Lineage (NCBI taxonomy): Eukaryota > Metazoa > Arthropoda > Copepoda > Siphonostomatoida > Caligidae > Lepeophtheirus > Lepeophtheirus salmonis. The sequence goes on along the minus strand of NC_052135.2, from coordinate 72,023,431 downwards.
ACGATTTCTTTATTTGCTGTTACAATACATTCAAGTTAATTTATGAATAAAATTCGATGTCGTTTGAATGACCACCACGTGCACGTTTTTCGAAGTCCAATCGTTGAACCCAATTTTCAACTACTTTCCGCATAAATTGGCTGAAACTGCAGCAATTTCGAGTTGAATATTTGTTCTGAGCTCGTCTAACGTCGACGGATTATTGTTGTAGACTAGGGCTTTCGCGTGACCCCAAAGAAAATAGTGTAGATGCGTTAAATCGCACGAGCGAGGCGGCCAATTGATTGGTCCATTTCTGGAGATAAGACGCTCACCAAACTTACTCTTCAATAAATCGATTGTACCATTTGCTGTGTGTGAATTGGCACCATCTTGTTGAAACCACATATCGTCCAAGTTCATATTTTCCAATTCAGGCCAAAAAAAAATCGGTTATCATGGTGCAGTAACGATTTCCATTCACAGTAACGTGGCGATTGTCATCGTCGACGAAAAAGTACGGCCTAATGACACCGCCAGCATGCAATCCGCACCAAACAGTAATTTTTTGGGGATGTAATGGCGCCTCATGAATCACGTGTGGGTTTTTTTCCGGCCCAATAGCGCATATTTTGCTTGTTAACTAAGCCATTGAGTCAAAATGTGCCTCATCGCTGAAAATAATTTTATGTTGAAAATCAGGATCATTTTCGAATTTTCCTTCAGCTTATTTTACGATTTCCCGATGTTTGAAGTGGTCAAGCGGCTTGAGTTCTTGTGTCAACTTGATGTTATACGGGGGTAGGCCATAATCTTTTCCCAAAATTCGCCACAACGATGTCACAGAGATGCCCAACGATTGAGAACGGCACGTAAGAGACAAATTTGGGTCATCTTGAATTGATACGCTTGCAGCAGCAATATTTTTTACACTTCGTGCATTTCTTTGTCTCACTGGCACAGGAACATTATTTAGCGTGTATGTGGACTCAATTCTTTTCACCAAACGTTGAATTGTTGATTTTGCAGGTCGATTACGTTGACAATAAATTGTCGTTAATGCTCTTAAAGTTTGAATCAAAGACTCACCACTTCTGTTCTAAATTTTAATAATTTGCAAGCGTTGCTCGAGTGTGTACTGCTCCATAATGAAACTACAATTATTTTGAAGCACAGTTGTCAAAGAAACAATAACAGATATGATGTAGTTTTTGAAACTTATCAACGTAAAATATGAGCGTCCCTATTGAAAAACCCTTTAGTATCGCAACAGATAATACGCCAGAAATGTCATGGTCCGAGGAGCTCTGCTTTACGTATAAAATCTGGTGTATTCAAAAAAAAAGAACATTCTTCCTATTATTTGCTTTTCATAGATGAATAATTTAAATTTTTAATTGCTTATTAAATTTTCTCTTGTAAAAAGAATAATTGTTGAAAATTTCCCTCTGTTTGGAAAAAAAATGTAATAGTCATCAAAGTTTAAAATTGTTTGGAAAATGGTGCCCCTCTGAGTTTGAAATATATTTTTTATATCTTGTATCAGATTTAAAAATTTGTTCAGGATTCCACCAATTTCAGTAGTTTTATGCAGGAGTCAGGTAACTTTTTTTAGAGTTACTCTAAAAAGAAATTGTAGAAAAAGTTATTTACTCCCAAATAGAGGTATTATCTATATTTATTTCATTAAATACTAAAAAGTTAGTTTAAGTCCTTCTTTATGGCAAGGAAATACGACCAAAGAACTTTTTTTCTAAATTACAGATTGCTAAACATAAATAAAACATAAAGGTTTCTTTTTATCTTTACATGACACACAAGCAATATTAGTTTACTTCATATATTGCAAAATTCTACAAAAACAATACAAGAATTTCTTATTGAATCCTATATTTTCGGGAAAAGGCTTATTTCTTCTATCATTATAATGTCAGGCAAAGAAATCTAATGAAAAATATCTGACAAACTTGAATATTTTATTTATATCCGCTCTTTGGTTTTAGAAAAATTATACTATTACTTTTTTTTTTATACAACAGTCTCAATATCAGATATTTTTTATGTTAGAGATACTTGTATGCGGTCTTCAGGATCCAAATAGTTTCTGTATTTCGTTTTTAGATTTACAAGGGTAGAAAACCTGATTCGCAATGGTAGTGTTGGCAAAGGGTAGCAGGATTTTAGTCATTTCAAATTTGCAGTTTTATAAGCCTTTGCAGCTTTTGAAATCAATTAAAGTTATTGAAAAAAAAATATTTCTTATTAGTTCTAATATGATTCAAGATATCATTAAATGACTGTGATTACAATCAAATAACGGGGGAAATTTTGCACAAATGACTTAAAGACTATAATCAAATTTATCTGTGAGCGCAGAATACAAAACTGATCTCAGTTTTACTCCTCGTCATTTGAATTCTGAAATATCTGAGGTTATAGTAATTTGGACAATTATCGTTCAAAGTCATTTTTACCCTTTAAAACATTTTCAAAATTAAAAGTAGGATTAATAAAACTTATGTAAAAGTGTATAATTAGTAAAAAGAGTCTAAAGAATGTGGTTTCCAAAACTTGGTTAAGAATCTAATTAAGATTTTATCCCCCACCCCTTTTTTATTACAAAGTCCATTATGCAACCAAAAGCTACCTAAACAATATATAGATATGTATGTGCAATCTCATTCGAGCCAATGTCAGCGCTGTAAAGGCTGCAGGGACCGTAACCTCCCCATTCAGACTGTTTACAACAACAAAAAGAGTCCATTTTGGGACCAAAAATAATCAAAACTTATACAACAACAATGTTGGTCACTGTTTGGCCACCTTCATGTGTCCCTCCTTTACCCCTGAAGTCAGGCCCATTGGACTTTACAATTTTGAGCTCCTTGGAAGAAATTGTCTACTACACCTCCCATCCAAATTTGAATTAGCTCCAAACTGCCATTACAACAGTGGCATAAGCCAAAAACATGGCCTTCATCGGTAAAAACTTTTTATTAGTTTACCGGCGTGCTGAGGCTATTATTGCTTGTGAAGGGGAAGATATGAAATGCAAAAATAGCTTAATATAATATTTAAACGTATTACACATTTGCTTTTAGTTGTCTTTAATTAAATCCATAAAAATCATATTTTCTGTAATTTAATAAGGTATTTACTCTGTAGATAAAGTTTTGTAGTCGTAAACTGTTTAATTGTTCCTAAAGCAGTTTATGCTACATTGGCAGATAGTAGAAATTTTACTGAACCCATCATTTTTTCCTTGATAAAACTTGTTCCCAGACATTTTGAAATGCATTATTTTAATGTTTAGCAAAAAGATAATATTTGTATTGTAATTATAGTAATGATAACTTTTATGACCAGCAATCCGTAAAGAAAGATTATATTCTTCAATTGTTCACTTCTGTATTTATTATTTGCTGTTCCAAGAATTTGAATTTACAGAGTTACGGGTTCGAATTGATAGGGTGTACGAGAATTAAGGTAGTGACCAATATATTTGTCTCAACCTTATAACTATTTCGTAAAATCACATTGATTTTCTGCATATTCATTCGTTCTTAAGTATTGATATTTCTTTAGGATCATAAACACTTTAATTATACATTATAAAATATGTAGGTAGAGGAGTTGAGTTATAGATAACATAAATAATAATTTTAGTTAAAAATTATTCCCTTCCAAAAGAACCTTTATGTACGTACTAATTCACAGCCACAAATTATTTTAAAAGATAGACTGTGATTAATCAGGACGCTAAAGGTCATCAAATCTGTGAAGGAGAAAAATCTGAGGAAATGGCAAGAGGTCATCTGAACCATAACATGGGTATATCAACCATGCAGGAATTTTTAGGGAATAATCTTATGGTTTTTGCTTACAAAAAAACGCACACCCAAATGCTTCCTGAGGCCCAAATGAAGAAAAAAAAATTGAATGTGCTTTTGAGTTGTTAAAGAAAGATAAAGCGGTCACAGCGTTTGTCCTTGTCTTCACAGACAATAAGATTTTTTTTAAACTATTCAAAATTTATATATCATGTCTTTGCTTCATGATATAAAAATTTCTACTCTCGGAGCTAAGCTTTCTCAAATTTTAAAAATGAACTTCACCCTTGTGTGTGTACAAATCACTACAATCGGCGTTTTTAATGGTCAGGCCACGTATTTGGGAGGAGGGAAAGACGTTATTGGTTTTGTCAATATCACGCATGACTAACTCACAGTGAATTTAACAAGCTTTTCGTCTAAAGAAGAATTGCCAAGAATCTCCCTGGATTTAAATCCATGGACTACTGATGTGCTATTTATGTTTTTACTGATAAATCCAATTTTTGTTACCCCAGTATATCACTTTTCAATTAAATACTTATTAAAGCTAAGTACAAGTATATTTGCAAAATATTAAGTTTCATTATGCTAAAAAAAGAATGTAATTTGGGTGTATGCCTTTCATCAAACCAAAAATACCATATGTTCACAAATGAAGTTACTTAGTGCATAGTTTTTTAATTAATTAAGCCCTGAAATATATTTGATCAACTAATATTCATAGGATTTTTTCCAAATTTCAATAGTAGGTTTCATTTTGTGCATATATGCAATTGCAAATAAGTATATGTATTGCAAATGTTTTATTTGGCAAATAACTTTTTGTACATATGTTTATTAGTCGTTATAAAATTACTTGGTACAGAGAAATTTGCACAGTTGATATTATTAAATATAATTAAGGGTTGTAATCAACGGAAGGCCAGACGGTACTAGTAAGGCTGTAAATTGTCAGTAATTTTTTTTATAAAAAATAAATAATAAAGGAAAATATAAAGTGTTTAATGAAAATTTGAAAAGTTTGAATTTTAAATTTTAACAAGATATAATTTATTATTTAAGAATACAATTTCAAAAACTTATACCATAAATAGATGTGTGCCTGAGCTCTCTTTATTATTTATGTAGCCTTCCTTAAGTGCAATGATGACTTTCATGCAGGAGCAAAAGTTCTGGAACCTGCTGAGGATGTATTCTGATGGCATGGCGTCCTATTGCTGTATGACATAGGCTTTGAGGGCCTCTGCGTTTGAAAGATGGGCTCTGCATGCCTTCCTTTCCCCCTGCATCCAACGATTGTTAGCATCAGGGTCTTGCTATGGAGGAGATGGGTTTATTTGACTGCTGGTGTCAAAAGGGGCTACTCCACCCACACAAAAGACTTTCTACTCAATTTTTTTATAGATCTCTGGACTTTCTGCTGTGAAAGCCTGACATCTCTTTTAAAGACCTTCATGTGGTTGAGGAAATTAGCTGTTTTCTTTATGTCATCCTGGTCCAGTTCGCCCTCATTCATCTCCAATGTTGACCACGTGCTGACATAGTAGACGGTGGTCCTAGAGACACTCAACTTCCAGGAGTGCGCAAATACAAATTTGTCGATCACGTAAGCTAGAGAGCCCTAGTTTTTGAGGTTGTTATAGTTGTTTTCTCTTATTTTACTCCAGCTATATTTATATTCAACAGATCTAATTTGAATATTTGTAGTTTTAGTTTTTTTGTTCTGAGACTAATTGTTGAGGCTCTAATATATCGAAATATGAAATATTTTAAATCACTCAACCCTAATAAATTATTTAATTAGAAAGTGTTCAGTTTCAAAGGACCACTTGGAAAACATAACAACTCTTACTCTTGCACAAATCCAGAATACAATGGATACATGTCTTGAAGGGATGGAAATAGGAAGAAAAAAGATGACTAATATTTTCTTTGTCAGATGATTGCACTGTCATCCTAAGTGGGAAAAACATCACTGAGAATGCTTCAAAGCTTCATAATATAATTGGCAATTTTCATAAGAAGTCATCCTGAAAAAAAATATATTTAAATCTCAATTGATTTAATATATGTCCACTATACCTTATACTTTAAAATCGTTCAAACTAGCAGATACAGTCATCGTGGAGGGGAAATCCAATCTCATATAGAGGTATGGGTGCTGAAAATATTGAAAGAGTCCATGAAAATATAGATTGCTTAATTCAAGAACTAACAAAATATAGAGTCACCGTTTAAGAGTGAATTAAATGTTGGAACATGGTAGTCATTCCAAGAGTGAACCAACTTATAAGATGCATGGCCTATAACGACATACAGATTCAAATATGGAGGCAGAAAGGGAGGGAACTTATTTGTTTTGCAAAACGGTAGGATTGAGAAGACTATTCACTCCAAAGTGTCTAGGTGGCCTTGGTATGATCGATATTGGGACACAATGGAGCATTTTGTTGCTATCATGTCAAGGGAGGGATATTTCTATGGCAAAGAATAATCCACTGGTGGGGGGAATTCAATGCTCAGCATAGAGAGAGATACAAAGTATACCTAAAGAGTCGAGGAAGATGTATTGACTCGAGATAAGAAGGCGGCCTTGTTCCATGAGAGTAAGCTTCTCCAAATAAAAATACCTGAAAATGTAAAGACATTTCTTAGTTGTAGAACAATAGACGATTGGTTAAAAAATGAAATTACTCACCCCTTGATAATTATGGTTCAAAATCAACTTGGAGAAGACACACTCAACTCAATTATGAGGAAGGGGAGGCCATATAACATCCCCAATAAAAAGATTAACAATTATAATATTCCGACAGTTATACGAATAAAAATTTAATTAAATGGAGGGGGGGGGGAAACTCTTACAATTTAATCCTTGTATTGTCATTACTTTTTGTGCACACTCATTGTCTTAAAAGGTAAAATGACTTGCTTGGAAAAATATCCATTCAAACAACGTGTATATTTGATGTATGAGATAAATGATAAAATATATCATTAATTAACAAACTATTAGCTAATGTGTCATTTAAATACGTATTAATTTTAAATGTAAAAGGATTATAAAAATATCTAATATAAATCCATGTCACCTAAAAAACTTTATTTTCGTATTCGATGAATTGTATTAAGAAGACTTTCTACTCTCTACTTCCAAAAGAATAAATAATGCCTCATCACAAAGATTTATCAACAGCTCAGTAAATATTGAAGGTCAGTCAATCATAAACATGTTTTTCAAAATATGCATATAACGAGTAGTCAATTAAATCTGATCATTACTAATAATATTGATTAAAATTAATTTATATTTCCATATAATACAGCATGAACAGTTAGTTACAAAAAAACTGACCTTTCTAGCTAACGTACAAGACGAGAAAATGCCACTTGAATGTATAATTTGCGCACTCCAAGCAGTTGGGCCAAGGTCTATGCTGTTAGCATGTCCAAAACGTTTGAGTAGAGGAAGGGTATTATCAAAAAGATCAAAATCTTTATCCAAAGGAGTCAAAGTAAACAACCCATGACAATCTCCTCAAGTCCATGAGGTACCATGCAAGAAATATATGGATTTTAAGCCGGACTATCCGGAGAGTTATCAGAAAAACAAGTGGAAAAAAATTTGTAAGGTTGAAGAGGCAACTTTTTACACCAGCAATGAAATAAACTTATCTCTTTCGTTCTAATGATCTTCTGGATGAGTCTTTTGAGTTCATTTGAACTCTATTTTGTCACTTTTGCCCCCCACAGCCCTGATACCAACTCCCTCGACTAAATATTTTTAGTGCATGTCGAGGGGAAGGCCTGCAGTGTCTTTTATCAAACACTGAGACCTTCAAAGCCACTGTCAGCCAGCACTGGGACAACATGACTGAGGACTACCTCTGCAGTCGGTGCCAAGGCATCTGCAAAACCTTCAAAATAATTTCACTTCTGTTCTTTGGAGTGGTTAATAAAAAAAAAACGATGAAAGGATATCTTATTGTGATTTGAAATACATTTTGGTGCATTAGTAATTACTTTTTGTTCTTAGCTGTTCCTCATTTGTTTTCATTTTGTGACAATGAGGACCATTCCATCTTACAGTTTTGGAGAAAATGAAGGAGTTTTCCCATTGAAGATGTTTAAAGTCCTGGAATGTAATTTCTAAAATAATTTTTTTCTCTTTTCTTTGTCAAATTGTTGATCCTGAATTATTATCAATAATATTTTAGCAAGTCACTTTTGAATTCTATTTTTAATTTCAACAACTTCTTATTCTTGTATTTTCTCAACAAAAAATAAATATCTATGTTACTTTATATATTTATTTGGGATTATTTTGCTTAAGACTAATGCATAGACATGTGTTGTTGTTTTTTTTGCAACATTTTTGGCATTTTTGGTGAAGTTAATGTAAATAAATACTGCCTTTATAAATCGTTGTAGATCTAAATTTATTGTTTCTCACTAACAGTGCCCTATTATAGATCGAAAATTGTCATATTTAGTGATATTTCATGGTTTTCATATGTTTACATTTAATTTTTCTAACAAAATACATCATGTATAATGACTGGGGTCAAAATAATTAATCAAACTGTGTCTATAATAGAGTTATTTTTACCAAATATTTATTCAACCAATTTTTTTTTAAATTGCCTAATGATAAGGTCAATTTAGAAAAAGTAATGAAATTTATGGTCTGAAAAATATCAATAACAGGTATTTTTTAATTTTATAATTGAAAACGGATCAATTTCATCCGTGAGAAGACACGTGGGTTAAATAATCTTTGAGAGGAAGGCGTTTCATCAAACTAGATGCCAGAGGTTGTGAGATAAATAAAATAAACATAGGTCTCACTCCTTGTCAATCAATGACCTTATACTGTTTTCAGTCTATTCGATTTCCCTCATTCATGAGTAAAAATACTTTTGTTTTTAATTACATTCTGCATTAATTCAACAAAGTATGCCAGTATGAGTGGATGTACGACAACCAATTATTTTAAGTGTATCTTAGGACAGCATTGATACTTGATACAATTTTAATAACAAAATCTACAACAACTACTGTCATAAATTAGGAGCAAATTAATATATTTACTTCAAGAAATGCATCCAAAGTTTGTATTGTGATATATCAATACTTAACAAAAAGATATGTATTTTTAATAACTATAAGCGTTTTATAATATGTTATGTTAAATAGCCTTTTTTTAAATTTGTAGCGTGCTTTTTTCCATAAATGATATATAGAGTATTTATCGAACTTTCTATGACAGAATATTTTTCTTTGAGGAACTTTTTTTATTTAATAAATAAACATCTTTATTCTAAAACTTATTCATATAATTTTATTAAACATTGTATATACTAAATGGGCATTGAAATATCATTATATTGGACTTGACAGATTTTTCCTGTATCTTTTTTATTTTTTCATTTCTTTTCTTCCCTTCCTTTTCTTCTCCTCACTCAATATATTATGAAGTATACCGTAGTATCAGCTCTCTTTTGTCGTCACGAAGCGGAAATTCTTCTCATTGATTTAATTTAACCTATGAAACACGAGCCCTCTTGAATCTCACCCTAGATAAGTGAATTCACTGGTAAGTTAGTATACTCTATCTAAACTCAGTGAGATACATTCTTTTAAATTGTGTATTAAATGAAGATTAAACTGAATATGATTTTATCCAGACACATGTTATGATGAAATTGCCTAACCTGGCCGTATAACTGAACTATTATAGTTTTGTAATAACTGCTTCTCGTTGAAAGTGTTTTTGTTTTTTGTCTGGGGGACGATATTACCAGTAGTTCATCTATTTAGATTGGACACCATTGCTTCTTCTAGAAACCCAAAGGCTGAAGCTACAATATGGGATACTCTTGGACAATCATGAAATATAAACTTTTAAGTTTCGATTTCTGAACTACAAAGGGAACACCATTTATTAGTGAAAATGTATGATGTAGCCATTTTCTCTTAGCTACTTCATTTTTTACATAAACATTCATAATTACATTCTTTGTACTTTTTTTTACCTTTGATAAAAATTATTAGTACGAAAATTATCGCTTGAACAACTCATAACTCAAAATAAAGAAAAAAAATATGATACTGAAAATACAGTCAACGATTTAAAAACTATTGCATTTTAAACTATGGTTTGAGATTACGATCTGCACCAAAATATGAGTCCATTTTAATGTAGCAAGATTCACAGAGGACTGAAGCTAAAAAAAGAAATTCACCTTGGACCAAGTATTAACAAATAGTACTTTTGTATATAAGGTAGATGACATTTTTCTTATTCTTTTTTTCAATCCCAACCAAAAATGCAATAATTATTTGGAAAAAAAATAAATTATTATGGTACTACTGATGCTAAAACTTCTTCCCAACCAAATTAACCTATTCAAAAAAATAACCAAATCATTCTTTTCATTGAATGTTAACTCTATACAATGTTTGATATGTAAATATGACGTAGCTAGACTAATAAAATATGCTAATTTACTCGACATTGTCATAAATTGTGATACAAGAAGTAATTTGGAGAATCATAACTCAATTCCACCAGTTAACTTCTCGTTCTCGTCCTTCAATGGTAAGAATCAGAACCTCAAACGTGGTGTAACTTTACAAGTTAAGTCAGCTCTACACTAAAAATTTCAATACTACAGTGTAAGAAGAAATGTCAATGAAAATTTTTTACCTTTAACTTTTAATTGATCTTTGACTACTCAGACTTCTAAAGGTAACTCTAATTGTCTCATTGAAGGAGTCTTTAACGTGAAGAAAAGGACCATAGACACAACAAGCAAGGCAGCAAGCTTCCTCGATCTACAAAAGTACTAAATTATGGTCCTTTGGTTTTAATTGAAAATAGGAACTCTAAGATTGCAAAGAATCAAATTCCTCTTTGTAGGAGATGCAATAAATTCGTGGAACGTAATGGATGCAAAACTTTCAGATCACTAGGTAATTCCATTATTATTAAAACCCCAATTAAAGGAAATTAGACATAAATAGCAGTTGATACTTAAATCCAGCACCATTGATGATCCCCAAGTTAATGAAAGGATTGTAAGCATAATTCTGGACTTAACCCAAAACCTATAGTATGAAGGTGATGTGTTTTTGCTTGTACAATCAATGCCATATAGGATAAAAGTTTTGTGCATAAGAAAAGGATCTGTTGTTGCCAAAAGAGAGAGGGAATATCTTAACAAAATCGAACTCATTTCCATGAGCATTCTTACTGACGAAAAAACAAAGCCATTTAAACGTAATTTATGTGTAAAACGATCTTAAATAAAGAGTGGGAATGTCAATTATTGAGAGCATGATTTATTACAAACTGCATTGTATGCGGAAAGAAAATGATAGTACTATAAAAAAACCATTAGGTTATATGAAGATAATAGCATGAAATCATTTGACCCAAAATCCATCTGACTTGAGAACAATTAATTCTATTCTAAGCTCTACTCTTGTTATGATTGCCAAAAGGATATTAGATGCAGGATATGCCAGACGAATACAGCTTCATTTTGTGAGTTCTGAAGGTGTGAACCAAACGAGGATGCTGAGATATCAGTAGTAGGCAGAGATCTTACTGAAAAATATTTGACTCACTTTGAGATTTAAATATTAAAAATGCTAAGCTTAATAAATTCCCTTGGCTATTTGGCTTTACGTTCTAATTTCAAAAAAATACGCTGACTTCTTGATACCTGTTTTATTTTATTTTATGAAAGAGTAATTTTCCTTGGCTTTTTCTCCTTTTTTCTTTCAAGGATTCTGGATACCTAAAGAACTACCGACAGTTAACTTTCTAGAATTCTATATACAAAATTTTCTCCTGTGTATTGACTAACAAATTCAGTAGTATGCCAGTCACATATATCAACCCCTCCCAGATTTGTTATTGTTAAATTTATCGACAAAATTCCCTTTTCCGTATAAAACTTCCTCGAACAATCGAGTAACATCAATGTGTTCGCATAAATTTTGCCAAAGCCTTTGCCACACTATGTCAAGAGTGTATCATTCGTTCGCTATATCAGACAGGATTCGACGATTTTATAATAAGAATGGTTAGAGTAATCTTAATATGTTCATGTACCATTTTGAGGTATGGGAATCAAAAGGCATTTTTGAAAATAGAAAAGGAGTAGAGAAAGAGTGGCCTTGTGTCTACGTAGCTGTTCAACGTAGATTGAAAAATTTATCAAAATATACGTTCAGATGACAAAATCCTGGATTTTCGGCGATCCCAGCACATCCAAAAGGCCTTTGATATGCTGACGAACTTTTGAAACAATGAAGTCAATTAGAAGAAATATGATTTTACTCAAAAGTTCCTCTATATTCTCAGAAAAAACAGACATATTGAGCGCTTATAGATGACTAATAGAAAAAGAATGGCCATTCATACATACTACAAGAAACGTCCAACTCTTTGGAGAAATAACTCATCTATATATGCTTTTGCGGATTGTCTCAGTCTTCTAACGCAAAAAATATAAAGAGACTGGCTGACCAAAATCAAAATTCACAAAAGCAATGGTTTTATTTGGACTTTCAAAACGATACGGATGCCCAAGAAAGTTGAATGCGTTGAAATTAGCGTTGTTGATTTCCTAAGCTTTAATTGCAAACTAATTTACGAATAATAAGCCCTTACCTGCTGAGATGATAAGAAATGTTATCATCTCAGGTATTAGAAGATATGCTGCTTTCTCTTTGATCGTTTCGGACACCTCTGGATCAATGGATCAAGGTGTAAATATGGTAATGGTGTTAATCGGCATTAATCCTCGATCTCAGTAAAATATAAATATTTTTTTAAAGTTGTATAGTCTAACAAAGCATTTAAAAAAAATAGTCTTACGATGGAGACTGTTAGTGCTTATATTGTGAATTGTTTCTAACATAGGTTATTCTTTTATTCGCTTGTTTCAGTTTTGTTATGTCTTCTGAATAGAATACTGAACATTACTCTTATAAGCTAAAAGTAATCAAAGAATATAAAGAATTTTTTTTGACAGGGAAAAGGGAAATGTTATTAGTGACTACATTCTTGATCAAATGAAACGTAAAGTAATTTTTTTTGACATACCTGCCAAAAAAAATATGAGGCTTTAATCCTAAAGATACAAAAATGAACATATTTACTTACATAAAAGTATTCCCCTTTTTCGAAAAGACATTTATGTTTAACCCTGTGTTAGTGAACTCGGATATTATATACCCTCATACTTAGAAAAATGTTGAATTATGTTCGTGTAACTTTTTTTTTTTTAGGATTTAACGAACTTATGATGGATACTAAGAAGATAAGTCGTTTCCGTGCAAGATTGAAATATATTAAATGTTTATTTTTTCTACTTGCTTTGTTTACTTTTAGACCCAATACTTTTACTGTTTTATGCGTAATAATTGAAAATAAAACTATATAAATCCTTGTGAGCGTAAATATAAATAAAATTATATGTTGGTTATTTTGATTTTTAATAAAAATAAATCGACAAATAACATTGCAACTCTAGCAAATTAATGAATCCATCAAAGGAGAGTAAGTTGGCTTCTTCGACGTTTTATTAGGTTAGCTTCAAGAAGCAATAAGAGACCAACTGAAATTTAAATCTTACTTCACATTGAAGAAGGACGTAGGCAGGAATTACTCCAATGTACACTTAAATTATACTTATATTTTACCGAATAATCTTCAGTTTTACTCTCCACATTTCATAGACACACGCACAGATTGTTATTTTATACTTTGAGGTTATCTTCTCCAGAATTAAAGAGTAGTAATAACAGCTATCCAAAACCAAAACACTGTGAGACTTCCAAATACAAAAAAAAACTCTCGCTAGACAATGCATAATACTAAATCTTCACGCATTGCTATAAATGTAATATGAAATGATATTTCATATATGATGTCCCATATTAAATTAATGTTTAACTTGCTTAGATTGCAAACTAATATATTTTAAGGATTTTGTATATAAAAAGCTGTTTCTTCCGATTACTTAAACACATTCAATTATTCTAAAGTAGTCAGACTAATTTACATGTAGATATGTCAACTGTCTTTTATTTAACCCTCATTTAGTGAATTGGGATATGACACATTCATAGATTGTTAAAATACTTCTCATTCCTTTGAATTTACATTTTATCGCCAAAAAAATTAAGTATACTCTTAAAAGATTCAATCACATAATATGCATTATTTATTTATTGTGGTAATTGTTTAGGATTAATTGATTTATTTAGCAATTTTTAATCTAGGTTTAGTTAATTTAATTAACATAGCAATCGTTTCTTTGTTTTTGCTTTTGATTTCTGGGATTCTGCTTTTTCTTAATTACTGAAACGTAGAACAGTAGCTATAAAATAGCTAATATTGTATAAAATTTACGTAATCTTATCAAAAACTCTATTAACAATAACTTGTTTTACAAAAAACCATATTAATGTTTATCAATAATCAAAATTCACTGTTTTTAATTTAAGAATAAACAATTATACCTTGTTTCAACCCCAAATTTAAGAGTAATTAGTAATAAATATGTATTTTTTATTTTTATAGCTTACATCCGCCTCCGTGCATTTGAGCTGCACACTTTCAGCGAGTGTTATCTTAGAAACATTCATTTGATCAAGTATTTATTTGGGCAAGCTTTTATGTAGTGTCTTTCATTTCAGTAACTTTATCATATAGTAAACATTAAAAGGTACATTACATCATTATTAAACGTCCTGAATCAGCAGAGAAGTGTTCAAAAATAAATGGTAAAAGTCAAACATAATCAACAGAGGCTCATATTGGATTTCGTATCAAGTCCGTAAGCTTCTGTAGAATGGTGAATTTACAAAACATATTGAGTGAGATGGCATTCATACATTTGTATCGATGGGTCCTCTTGGAGTATGATCGTTAAAAAGGATGTGCATTCTTAGATAATTTTTGTTGTCCAATGTTATGAGAGTAAACATTGATTCATGAATCATTTTTGAATTAATTCAATGCAATATGTATGTTTTTCTTTTTAAGAGAAGGCTTCATAGGGAGTTTGGACGGATATTTTTGGGTTCTCTTTCATCACTCTGTCAGCCTCATTGAATGTAGAAATATTCAGCATTCTTAAAGGACAAAATCAACTATAAATATCCCCTTTACAAAGTTCTTTGGTATTTTTTAATACACTCTACACTATCCGATTTTCTATTTTTTTTACCATATACAATGATAACAAATATGTTGCCTTGGAAGGTAATGTCTTTCATAAATGTAATACATTTAAAGGTAACTATATAAATTAAAATATTTGTATGTATATTCAGGGTAAGGACTCAAAAGTTAAAAAAGTTTAATACATATTTTAATTTTTGTCATTTTATGGCAAACCGTTGAAGTAAAAGTTGGTAATTAAACAATCTTCTAGACTCTTTTTTTTTATACCTCCTCCATTCTGAATAATGGGTTCAATACAGGGACAAAAAGAAGCACAACTGGCTTTGATGAAGTATCACGACAAGTTGTTCCACTCCTTCGTGATCACAGCCTTCAGGGTATTGATATTTTGGTGAGAAGTCATGAAGACCCAACAAACAGCGAATTCCAGGGGTTGAGGTTGGTTGAGCACAAAGGCTAGAAGTCTGTCGGCGTGAAGAAAGCCATTTTCTCCATGCAGAATTTCTGCACCTTCTTAGACGGGTTTCCGGGGCACCTTTTTGGGAAAACAAATGGTGGTTCAAACATAGAAAGTGCTTTAACCATGGCAAGATATGGTAAAAGAAAACCATAAAGTAGACGTCCGTGTTCCCTTTTTCAAGTAGGGAGACATTTTGCTGTCGTCGGACAACCCAGCACAGAGGACCATGGTCTGAAATTAATGTTGGGCCCCGAAAATCCCTCGATCTGAGCTCTTAATTCACCCAAGAAGATATCATTTCTTCTGTTCAGAACAACGTCCACTGTGAATATCTCCTTGTCTTGTGTATGGAAATGATCCCATGCCCTCTGCCTTTTTGCTTGTTGCTCGGCCATTTTTTATCGCATAAAAACAAAAGATATATCAAATTATAGCTTTTCATTAGTTCTTTTAAATGGTGCACTTACAAAATTTTCAAACTTTTAGAACTGAGGCTAGACGACTTCGAGTCTTCACGTTGTTTAAAAAAAAAAAAATTAAGTATAATGTCCTCTTTTGCAGTTTATTTTAAGTGTATTATAGAAATAAAGCATTTGCTTTAGTCCCACCAGTATAAAATGCAGATTATTTTTTTCATCTTCGTTAAATATCACTAATTAATTATTCACATTGAATTAAAAAAAAAAAAAAAAAAAATTCTCCAAATAATCTAACAACTAATAATTTGAGATATAAAATATTTTTATCTTTTTTATAATGTTTACTATAAGAAAGTATTGCTCAAATGAACGACGCTAGAAATAATCTTACCCAATTAATTATGGTCTTTTTGACTTTTGCTAAAATGAACCTCGCTGAAATTATTGTTTATAGTATGAAGGCATGCCCTTATATTCATAAAAGTATTTTTAGAATTTTAATTGGTATTTATGAGTTCAACATGCATGAAATTGTTATAAATTATACAAAATGACCTATATACTATAATCTTTCAATTGTTGATAAATACATATTGACGTAATATTTTTGTGGTTTTCTTTTTTTACACAGTTTACTAACTGTGTTATAAAAAGAAATTTACTAACGCAGAGTAAATTAAATTATTTTTATAATTTAAGTAATGTTTTACTCCTATTCACTAACTTTGTTAAAAAAATCGAAATTTATTCAAGTAGGCTTAATGGGAGAATTATAGTTCAGCAAAAAATATAACTTATGTTCAACTCTACCCTAATACTTCTCCTGTTCACAAAGCCGTGGAGTTTGCTCTAGGTATTAAATGATTGATTGCTAAAAGTTAACTATTGACTCTGCATAAGAATTAAGAGCTATAATGATAAGCGCAGCTTCTCGATACTCAGCACTTTCTATCAAAATCCCTCTGTCATCATCTTCATTGTGAGTATGGGCTGGAAATATCAACAAATTTGTTCCTTCGAGGTCTGTGCAATTTTTTAAGCTCATCAAGTCATTAATAAGAAGACATCATCGTTTTTATTAACCTTAGCTGATGTTTAAATTTTTTTATTATATCATGTTATTTTACTTTAGGACATTAAATATGAACTATAATGTTCATTTATGTTTTTTTTAACGCAATTTTCCGGTTAATTTTTATATATAAGATCTACTTTTATCTTAATGTGTATTCATTATTTTCACTGTTTGTATTGTAGAATAAAAAAATTATTTTAACCAAAAAAAAAAATATATATATATATAAATACTCTTGTTAATCTCGGTGATGTTTAACTTTTGTGATAAACAAAATGCATTTTTTTCAAGTTTGATAATCACTTTATATGTGACCTACAAATTAAAGGACAAACAAATATTAAATTAAAAATCTCTGAATTCTATTTGTATTTGATTAAACAATAATGAAATAAAATAAATCATATGTTTATATCTATTTGAATATTTTTGAATGCTAGTGTATATGATACATTAATACGCCTGAGCACTTACGCATTCACTAACAGATTTCTATTTCAGGTACATATAGGCAAAAATGCATAAATGTAGAAAAGTTATAACAAGAATGCAATGATATGGACCAGAAAAAAACAGGTTTGCTGAAGTATCAGATACGTTTTTTCAAAGAAAGATAACATTCTGGAAGATATTTTGCTTAATAAAAACATTCATTTTACGGCAAATCAAATTTTAGAGAGATAAATAATTTTAAGAAAATATATTTTTGGAGAAGAAAAATTGGAAAAAGGGATGGAAGAAAAATGATTTTAACAAATTTTGTTGACAAATGATCATTTATTTACCTTTGACTATTTTACAACGATATAACTAAACCTCTATGACTTATTTACCAGGCTTGTGCCTATGAAATGATACTTTTTTTTAAACTTTTGAACGTTTATTGTGAAAAAGTGGGTACAAATTTAATTTTTAAAGTAAGCACCTTCGCTTGCCCCACATTTTCCCCATCTTCCAGGCAATTTATGGATGCCTTTCCCAAAAATGGTTTGTCTTTGGCTGCAAACCAGTCAACGATCCATTTTTTGACTTCAGCGTAAGAATCAAAGCGTAACTTATTTAGTGCGTGGCCCATCGATTCAAACAAATGATAATTGGAAGGTGCAAGGTCTGTTGAGTAAGCTGCATGAGCAAGAGTTTCCCAAGTGTACGATTCAACAGGGTGGCTATAGAAAGATGCAGTGGTGCGTTGTCATCAAGGAAAATTACCTGGCTTCATATTTTGGGCAGTATTGCCGTATAGCATGGTTCAAATCGGCTAATCGTGTTGGTAGCAGTCACCATGAACGGTTTGATCGGGTTGTAGAAGAAAATACTATATGACACCACACTAGTTCCAGGATACACACATCATTGACTTCTTTCCGAAGCTTTTCTTTTTTCTTCGTATCTCACGTTAAAATCACAATTTTGGAATTTCTTAAGCCACCTGAGGTACTTTGACATCTTGGAGTATGTCCATGGTAAGTTTTCACAAGCATTTGAATGGCTTTAGAAGCGTTTTTCTTCAATTGGTAACAGAAAATCCATGATATTTTCACATTCTAGTTTGTAAGCACAAAATTAGACAATTTTACTAACGAAAAAAGTGTACTGTTGAATGAAACTATACAAACTACGAATTTGATATTATTGACACATGTAGAAATAAGCCTTTTGATTATTGGGCTGGCTTATAATGTCTAACTGGGTAGATCTAGGGACCAATAGCTGAAAGTCTCATTTGATAGGCGCATACCTAGTAA
The DNA here is from genome assembly GCF_016086655.4 of Lepeophtheirus salmonis. Lineage (NCBI taxonomy): Eukaryota > Metazoa > Arthropoda > Copepoda > Siphonostomatoida > Caligidae > Lepeophtheirus > Lepeophtheirus salmonis. Next base: position 72,004,714 of record NC_052135.2, on the reverse strand, counting down.
GTTCTTTTGAAATTAATTTGCCTTGCTAAGAAAAGGTGATTTCAACATTTTGGGGTTGAAAAGAGCTCAAAAAACTCTCAATACATTCTAAATTTAACATTCAGAAATATGTAGGATTTTGTTACAAAACTTTTTACCATATGTACATAAATAAAAGAGCTATTATATTCATATATCTATAAACCAAATGAAACATGATATCAGCTTTAACAATTTATAAATTAAACTTAGAAATACTTTTCTAGAATAAGATATAACTTTAAAAGATAATATAAAATTTCAACTGGTAGAAAGGTAAAAACAATGAAAACTTTATTTTTTCTAAACTTCTTGTCTTCAACTACAGAACTTTTTTTTAAATAAGAAAAAAATAAAACACAAATGAATTTGTCTACAGTCATAGCACTAATTAAGATATAAAATTTTCTAAATAATTTTGTTGGATGTTGAAAGAAAGCTTGGAAGAATTAATTAAAGTGCTATATAAACTTACTATACAATAACTGACAGTACCTTGAGTTGGGATTAAGAAGACTTAGGTAAATAGTAAAATTCCAAAATACAATTAATTACAAACATTTTACGTCAATTCGATTATTCAAGTATATTCAGCAAAATTGAAAAAAAAGTATTATTTTATTTCTATTATGACTTTACTACATGTAACAGGATGGAAACTGTAGTTTGTACAGTAAAAAATCTTACTGATAATCTAACCGTCCTGTCATGAAAGGGATCCAATTGACCCGTTTCCAACTTTAAACTACAAAAGAAAACCTAGATATGTTTTTTTGTATTTTATTTTCTGCTTGAAAATATACCTTAAAATTGGGAATAATGAAATGTTATTTTATTAAATCATTAAAGTTTTTTCTAACAAAGATTTTTGTACACAGATTATATTATGGGTATTTTTACAGGGTTATTATAAATGATGTTTTATGTTATAAATATTTAAGATACACAGATAAACTTTATAAAATACTCATAGATATTGTCCTGCAGACTAAATTTAACTATTTTAAGTTAACATAGATCCATAATCAGAGCACTGTGAAAGAGAAACAGTAGGCTTATATCTAGGATGACATATAATGATGATATAAATGCAATATTTATTTATGCGAAACATTTTTATTAGTCTAGAGCCAACTAATTTTGAAATAAGAAATTTTTTGAAAAAACAAACAAAGAAATGACAAATTGGATATAATTGTAACTTGCCTTGAAATCCTTGTTGGATATAATTAAAACTAAATTAAGTTGCACTTAGAACTAAAAACAATTAATCTTGCCCCAGAATGTATTCCATAACCCATTTGGACATCCATTCAACTTTTTGTTTATTGACCATTACAAAGAATGTGACAAATTCAGAAGTTTTTCCCAGATATCGCCTGTAAAATATGGTATATTACCTACCATTAAGCTGCATTGAAATATTGATATAAACTGCCAACGAAAGATCTTTAGAAGAGGCCAAATCTACCCATGGAACGTTTTTCTTATACTCTTAATCGAATAAGGTACACTTATATACACTTGTATACTATATTTCATAAGATAATATCTTTATTCATAAGACATATATTTTTATCGGTTATTGTTATTATTAACATTACACTCAAAATTAATACGTATTTCGATGAAACATTAGCGATTGGTTTGCTTATTTTATTAATTATATCAAATTTTAAATACAAAGTTTCTTTGATATGAAATTTTTGTAATTGATCATTTTTATCCTTCAAACAAAGAGTTTGCATAAAGATCACTGGAAAGTTAAACAAAGAAGTTGATCTGTACAATGGATAAGAGAAATCGTATAAAGAAAACTTTATTTTCTTGTTTTGTAATAACTCAATAGAAACCTCACTTAATCTTCTCTACTATTGTCAAAAAGCCAATTTAAAAATATTAATGGTTGATAGCCTTATCTCAGAAACGTATGGAAAGAAAACATCTCCGACATTACACGAAAAGTCGAATACAAGGTGAAGGCAACGCTTGTTAAAATTATACTCTTTCAAATTTAAATAAATTCCCATTCATATTGGACTGAAGGATAATATTGTCCATTTCATGAATTCTATAGTCTAAGGAACTTTATTCTTATAAAATTGTTATTCTATCATTTAACAATATTGGAAAATAAATAGCTTCAAGTTTTTTTTTTGTTTTTTTTTAATTCTGAATTATGTTCGTCGTTTACAATAGATTTTTAGAAGTTCATTTTCTTTTGTAAAATGTATTCATATGTTTATATTAATTAAAATTAAAATTAAAGAAATTGATTCATTTTATGTGATGATTCGTAGATTTTGACTGTATTCTAAGTATTATGATTTTTGGGGAAATTATTTGTCAATATCTAGTATATAACATATAGAACAGCCGTCTACTAAGTATGTGGCGTGGTTCCCTATATCAGTAAAATGAACTTTTAGAAGGCTAAACTTATATTTTTTTTAGTGTTTAGGGTAATTATTTTATTCTACTGCAATAAAAACAATAATTAATGTAAGTACCAGCCTGCAGGCAAAAATGCTCTAGCATAAATTATTTTTTTTTTACAATCTGAATCTTCATATTAATATAGCAAATGTCATTTTTCTTCCTGGGCAAAACCATTTTTCAAAAAATAAGGAGTAATGTAGTCATATTAAATAATTATTGCAGCCGTTTTCAATTTAGCATCCATTATGAATACATTATGCACTAAATAAAGTGCTCCCCGATGGAAGTCATATACATAATTTTAATCTAAGAAACAAAATTGTTGATATATTAATTAAATCTGATTTGCTACTTGAATGAAGAATTGAGGGTGCCATCAGTTTACAAAAGAAAAGAGAATGCATTTTCACATGCAAGCAGTTAATAATGTATACAATATATTTATGTTAATAAATCAAAGATTGTTTCTATCTATATTTGTATGTATGATATCCTTAAGTCATTCTTGAGTGTAGATATTTGATTTAAGAAATAACATTACAATCGAACGTGTGCGTCATCTTAAAATATGTTTTGATATGTATAGAAACGGTGTGTAAAAATGTATGAAATCTTGCAGGCGCTTAGATTATACTCTTAGTAAAAAGTAGGGTAGATATTTTTTATATTTTAAAAAATGTGGCTTAAGATTAGGTTTTGCAACAAGCTGAAACAGTGCTTGGTTCATCACGTCATAAAAAAACATTATCTTTATTATTTTGTTTCCAGAGAAGAGAACATATAGGTAATGAGTAAATGCGTGTGACTGTGCTTTAGAAAAACAATGACTAACAATGAGTACTTTTTGAGGAAATATATTAATTTTTTCTTAGAGCACACACGCTATCTTAAAGATGGCATATGAATAATTTTTACGATTTTATTTATATTTGTTTATTTTAAAATTATAAACTAAAACGATCTATTATAAATATGTAATTGGTAAATTTATATTGTAAAACTTCTTTGTCTACAACATTTTGTGTTGTTGTCTGCCAGTTTGATGTAAATGTAATTGAACCTGCATCCCCTTTTGACACCCTAGAAAATGCAACATACAAATGATGATGTGAAAAATACTAAATTTTGTAAATATAAAGCAATTTATACAAATGTTTGACCTCGTGATTTTTTATTGACCTTGCCATTGTTATTTTGCCATGTTCCTTCTTTAGCCATAATGAAGATACATACTAAAACTACTCACTCAACCTGTTCTTTCATTAATTATTTACTTAATTTCCTTTCCAACTTCGTATGTAATATTCGTTCTCTCTTTTTCCGTTATAATAATAATTTAGAAACGACAATCTATACCTTACAAAAACTTGAAACACTGGAAATCGATCTTCTTTTATTAAAAAAAAATCAAATTATATGCGAGTACATAAAAACTTTCCCCCATAGCGAAGGAATCTAGTCTGATCAGAATGAAAAATAACCCTACGTGCATAAATCAAAATTTAGAAAAAACTTTTATATTATGTATAAAGTCTGTATTTGTCTCGCTTTTTCAACTTTTATTATTTTTTTTCCAAGCTGGACGAACGGATATCCGATACATACACTCATTATTTTAATACTTTATCGGATATTATATTTTGAAACAAAGTTTGTCTACTCACAACGTCTGAAAACTCATTGAAAAACTGATTGTTAAACAATAATTTTGTAGAAGTTAATAACATAACCATATTTTATTTTGAACTATTTAAATTTGATTAAAAATTAACTTTAACTAAATATTTTTTCAGCAAAATTTCAAAACTTTTTTTAAACAAAAGTTTCCTTTTTTTAAATAACTTTCTATTTATTTTTATTTAACTTTGCAAAATTTTAATCAAATAAATGTTGTACTCAAATAAACAAACTGTATATTGGTTCAAAATAAATAGCTCAATAACTTGTCAAAAAGAAATACATAGAAAATAAAAATAAATTTGGATTTAGCAATAAATGTGTACTACATAAATAATAATTAGTTCTAATGCTTTATTTCATTACTTTTCAAGAAAAGATATAAAGTAATTTTTAATTATAATTCAATGTAAAATTAAAAGTTCGTAGTTTTTTATCTCTATATCTTTGCACATACCGAGTTGTACATTTAAATATGAACACATTGCATTTTAAACTTCAACAAGATATAATTAATTAATATCCCATAGAATTTCTAAAAAATTACTACTAATAATATATCTGTGCATGAGCTCTCTTTATAATTAAGATAGCCTCCTTAGTGTAAATGATGGCTTCCAGGCGGAGACGGAAGGCCTAGATATCACTGCGGGTGTAGTACTCTTTTATGGTGTCTCAATGCTAGCTGACAGTGACTTGGAGGACCTTGGTGTTTGGATAAAGGATACTGCAGAATTTCTTTTTGATATGCATCCAAAAGGTGTACCTGCAAGGTCTGGAATCAGGGTTGTATGGGGGCCAAAAGTGTCAAAAGAAACTATTTCAAAAGAGTATTACAACGGAGAAGATAAGTTTCTTTCATTACTGATGTCAAACGTTGCCTCTCACCACCACAAGGCTCTTCACCCCAATGTTTTGATATTTCACTGAACATTCTGGTGTGAAACCCTGAGATCTTTTGCATTGACCTTCATGGTGATAATGGGATTCACCTGGGTTGTTTTATTTGACTCCTCTGGATCTGTATTGTCTTTCATGTCAGAGCCTTCTTCTTCTCAACGTTTTGGACTTGCTGACGACGTAGACGCTGATCTTGGAGACACTCAATTGTTTGGAGTGCCTGGTTGAAAATTCGTAGATTACGTGTAATGGTCATTTTTTCGACTGGTACGTTATTTAGAGAGCTTGAATTAGTTTTGTTTTGTAACTAACTGTATATTTATTCATATATCGGATAATGAATTAATTTTCTTTAATTCATTATGGAATCTGTAAGTGTTCAGATTTTAATTCAACACCCGCTAAATAATAATTTTTTTTTATGCAATTCAAAAAATTTAGAACTGTTATCAACTATTATTTTACATTTACAACTAAACTTCTCCAATAAAAATCACACTTTGGGTAAAAAGTCCCGGGCTAAACTCATAACATGTGATAATTATATACAAAAGTTAGAAACAATTCTTGAATAAATTTTAGATATATATGTCAATGAAATAATCCATATAATTAACTAACGTATCGCCAGTATCAGTAACATTAAAATGTATTAAAAGATACTTATTTGCAGAACAGTTTATTATTAACCCGTTCGCATCAACGAGGCAATAGTGTCCCATATTTTCATTCATTTGTCCTTGCATTATTTTTCATTAAATTTAAGATATTTTTATAGTATAAGAAGTAATTGTTGAAATTATGCCATATTTTGATGAAAAATACAAGTGTTATGGCAGTTTAAAATATTTGGGACACTGGTGTCCTCTGGGGTTGAAAGGTAATTTTTTTCTATGTTTATAAAATTTTAAAATTTGTTCAGGATGAGACATTTATTTATGTATGGTTTTTGTCCTTTCAGAGTCCTTTTAAAGCAGATATTGTATTTATTTTAATCCATTTTTCATAGTAGAATTATTACTTAATTTATATATTTAAAAAATATATAAAAAACACAAAAACGTTAAGAATTCAACTCCATTGCGTAACTTTATTATTTTGTTTGTAAAAAATTGCCGTTCACACGCATAGGGACATCAGTACCCCCATCAAATTCTGGCGAACATATTGATGTTTAACAAAAAATTAATTCTAATTAGTTCTAACATGACCGAAGAGATCAAGAATTGACAATAGTTATTTTTGATTTTCTCTTCATTTCCTTGTGGATCTGAAAGAGTGAAATTTTGAAAAATTAAAACAAGAAAATTGAATCGTAATTTATTTAAACGACGGTGGATATAAAAAAAAACTTATTTATTTCTATATATTTGTGTCTGTATATATGTTTAGTTTTGCAAATGATGATGGACCTTTGACTTCTTTCAAATTGTTTTCTTGTCAACAACAGGCATAATTCTTTCTTATTGTTTTTGTGTTATCTTTCCCAAAATGCATTGACTCTGCTAATAAGTTGGTTGATTTTTATTTCTTAGAAGGTGGGAATTGAGACACTTGATTACACTCTGAATTTTTTTTGAAATTTTAAATATTCAATTTAGTTGTCAATATATACAAATGACATTTTGAAAGACTAATAATGGTATTTAACACAATTTCTCACTTACAGGTTTGTCAAAAACTTCAAGAAGTAATCAGAAGATTTGGATTGAGGTGGTTGGACATACTATTAACCTGGTTTCAATTTGAAATCATCACCTTCAGAATTGGAGTATGATGTAGACACGAGAAAATGTCTTATTTCTTCAATAGATAATTTTTTTTTTTGGATATCCTTGCACAATAACAGGATGAATGATAATTGCTTTGTCAGCAAATTCTATGTTTATATTTAAATAAGGAGGGTACATAAAATATTTCTAAAGTTGTCCATTCATGTCTGATCTTGCTTGAACCTTTTAATACACAATTTTAGGATAAAAACATGATTGGAAACGATTAGATATTAAATATGATACCCTCATCTGTCTATGTAGTGTTCACAATATCAACGAAACCATTACTTAGTTTAATTTTTAATTTTGTTTTTTTTTACATAATAATAAAGAATATGAATTAGGAGTATTCAAGAAATTTTGAACAAACATGATTTATAAATTTTCTGACAATATTTAATTGTAACTCTAATGGGGATATCAAAAATGATGCCCTAGTTGTTCTAGTGTTAAATCAGCCTATTCAAATAGGTTCATTTTGTAGCTACATTAACAAAATTTCAAAAAAAATAATATAGTAATTACTAGTAGGTTAGCCATTATTTGTGATAATGAAGTAAGCAATGCTGATGTTGCCACATATTGCACCTGAAACATTTCATTTACACATTAAGCATTGAAACGTATTAACCGAGGTATAGTCCTTAAGGGGACGGAAATTGTTCGCTCTTCAAGCTTTAGCTAGCTATTTTTCTCAAAATTATATGGAAACCGTATCAATATGACAAATAAATTATAAACAAGACATACTTACTTTTATTCTAGCTTGTTTGATTCGCACGTCTATTTAATATTAGATATTTTCTGAGTATGGACAAAAACAGACGCAGAATATAAAAATTTGAGCTCGAATACAAAACCGACCCCTCGGGCTCGTATAAAAATTTATGCAGTCATCACAAAAGTTATGTGTATATTTTTTGTCAACCGGACCAAAGCCTCAATAATAAATACGCCAATACTCAGGGGTTTCGTTGAGAGTCAGGTGAGGGTGCTTCAATCTTTTTAGACTATAATGTTTACATACAATTAATTATATATCAGAAGTGGGTTGAGATCCTATCTTCTTGCTTATTTTCATTCATATAGTAAAATTCTTATCCTATCTTAAGCCGGGTCTACCGGTTTTTATCTCCAACCTGCCTTATTTGTGGTTTTGTTTGTCCTGTTTTTTTTTTTTTAAACAGCTATAGATGTATTGAATAATTGTATACTTTTATAATAGTAAAAGATAAATTTTCCCTCGCGAATTTATTTTAATTTATTCATTGTTTTTATAATTTAAAATTTTAAAAAAACTGGGTTTAAAAAAAAACAAGGGAAATTAGATTTTTTTAATTAAAAAATGACCATTCCCGTATCATATGGAACATAACAGACACATAAATTAAACGAATATATATTTTATTAATTTCATTTTTATTATCTTATTTTAACATAAAAATGGAAGCAGTTCATAATATACTCCCATTTGTCAAAGTATCGCCTTAAGGATCTCGAATAACATACACAAAAACATATATTTGTTTATATATTGGCTACTGTATAAGTACCTATAATGTAATCATAGAAAAATTGGCCAAATAAAGCACATAAACATACATGAAGATCTTAGGTAGAAAATAATCTCTATTTTTGGCAAGCATGTACTAACATATTTTATGACACATAGAAGAAATGCTTTTCATATATATAGATTTTCTTGAACTGTTCAGAGGATAAATGGATTTTCCCTTGATAAAACATCTTTTATTTTTTTAATATAACAAATTCACGTAATGTAAAATGCAAGTTGCAAGCACCGTTTTTGAATGTGGAGGTGGCAATATCTATAGATATAAAAAGTTTGACCTTAGACGAAGACTTCTTAGTTGCAACCAGAACATAGTTGTCGTTATTTTCTTCTTTGATTTATTCTATCGTCTCAACGTTACAAGAACATAAAAATACAAAAACAACAGAAATAAAATTATGTTGTAGACAAAATATAAACTTCAATCATTCAATACATATTGGAAAGTGCTTAAGCTCTTGGGTATTGAAGAGTAAAAATGTCATAATTTTAAGAGCTTTTCGTTTATATCCTCCTTGGAATTTATGTACAGCGTGAAAAGGACAAATTAGAAGTGTTTCTGCCTCTTTGATATGATGTTAAAATGAAATTGTCTGTCGTATATACATATTAATTATTATATACACTCTTAGAGCGGAAAATATTTACATCAACGAAACCTTCCCTCCTACCTATATATTATGTGTACATAAATATTAAATACATTCAGTCTTAAAATAGTTTTTGAATGTGTAATACCTTGTAACTTAACACAAAGTCACAATAGGTATTTTTTGACGCAGTCAATAGGATCTTCTTCAAAACTCGAAAGTCCTCACCATTTTTTTTGGTACTTTACGGAAATACGCAGATTAGATTGAAGAATATTTTCTCAATAACTATGGGATGGAGAAGATCATGTTGCTTATGTAGCGGCAGAAGGTTCAACAGCAAAAACAATTGGAAGCGATTACAAAGATCATGCAGGATGGTATTTCAAGCTCTTAGGTACCGTCATTTCTTCCAAACCTTTGCCGGAAAAAACCACCTCTTCCAAACTGAAACTTGAACTGAGGAAAGCAAGGCAGATCTGACCCTACTGGGTTGTTAATTGAAATCTGAAAACACTTACATAATTAATAATAAATCAAGTTTGAGAAATTGAAATCAATTCATATTTCGATATATTATAGCATAAAAAATTAGTTTATAATCTGTCTATGTTGCCCAAGCCAATCCTTCAAGTCCATGTGGACCAATGCCTGAGATCTTAGGGTTTCACACCAGACCATCAAGAGAGCTTTAAAAAAAGTGGGTAAAAAGAGATTTGTGAGAATGGAAAGGCCACTCTTGAAACCAGTATTGAAAAATCTGATCTCCTCTATTGCAAGACTTTTTGAATTAGTCTTTTGACCTGTTTTTTACCCTTTGGGCCTCTCTTCAGCTCTGATAACAACGTCCTTGAGTACATATTTCTCCGGCAATGTCCGTCATATAAAAAGTGCGCCCCTCAAAGCCACTCTCAGCCAGCATTGGTACGCCATTACTGAGGAATACATCCTTAGTGGGTGCCAGGCCTTCTTATGCACAACTGGATGTCATTGTTGTAGCTAAGGGCGGCGACATTTACGACTAACAGAGCTGAGACACACATTTATTTATAGTACTATTTTAGTTTACATTCTATTGTTAATTAATAAATTATGTGTTAGTGAAATTAAAAATTTAAAGTATTCAAATGTTCATGAACCACTTGGTACATTCTGACATACATGTCTTATCAATTTTATAAGACAAAACTGAAGCTAATATAGCCTATTGGATTCATTTTGGCTAAGGCATCGGGTGCACTCGTAACATGGTTACCGTCATATTTGTTATAGATATTTGGAAAACCTAAAGATTATCTTTCATGAAACCTCACGGCCTTTCGATGTTAACAGATCCTGTATTTTTGCAGATCTTTGCTATGAGAAAAAGCTAGTACTGAAATAATTTGGGACAAAGGTGCTATTTTAAAAAACAATGAGGGAGTCAGTGGTTATCATCAATAGATGACACCACTGATACAGCCTATGCCTGTGTTTTGGAGTTACCTCAATCAGAATGGAAAAAATGGTTTAAAAATTGGTCCAAACAAATGTAAAATATCTTCATGGATAATATTTTTAAAGTAATAAAGTTAATTTCACTAATAAATATTTGTTTTTTCTTTATTGGGCCAGAAATATTAATTATAATTATCATTTTAGTCACAATAAAAACAAAAAATCTAAAGAAATTATAGTTTTTTAAAAATAAAAAGTAAAAATGTATAAAAAGAAGAGTAGTTCTGTATATATGTATATATAATTGAAAATGACATTTAGTCCTATATATCGTTTTTATATACTACATATTTTTATCGGATTCGCCTTAAAAATGTCACAGTTTGTATGGCCTTTTTTTTGTCTTTTTCCATGATATTAATTGAATATTGTTTGTTTTTTAATCTTTTCGTGGAGATAATTTAAATATTGAAGAACCTCTTTTTTCTTATTCAATTATGACTGAATGTATTTTATTTTGAGAAACAATATTTTAAGTTTTTTAACGAAGGAATACGACATTTTTATTTCCAATTTAACAAATGAATGTTACTTTTGCAAAATATATTTACATAAAGTGCACTATTAATTTATCGAAGAAGTTTGTTCCTCACAGGCTACGGGAGATAACTACATATTTTAAAATTAATGGTCTTTTTTAATGTTGATATTACTTATTTGTGAAAGTCCTAAAAATTTGGGATGTATTGGTTAACTAATTAGAAAATGTATGGACATCTAAATTAGCAAGACTTAATACTTATATTTTCCTTTAACCCTGATTATTGAAGTGGGATATTATACACCCCGATATTGTTTCTTTTTTTTTCAAACTATATTTCATCAAAAATAATTTATAATAAACCTCTAAATTATTAAAACTGATTATACGCAATTTCTTTTCCTCTTGATAATTACTTGTTTCAGATTTTGTGAGGTCATCACATAGAAAGATTAAACCTAAATATATATACTATTAGAATGTACCTTTGTATAGAATATATTTGTAGTGTTATTAATAGAATCAATAAATCAGTAAAACGTCTTAAGTTGATAACTCAACAGTTTATTCTTTTACTAAATTTAAATTAACTGTTTTCTTAATAGTCGTTCCTTTCATTTCCTTTTGATATCATGGACTTTTCTTATTTTCAATATGAGGGCTGGGGCATAAAACGGTATTTACAAAATAAAATTTTGTAGGAATTATTTATGTTATACACGCAACCTAATCAAAATTTATAATTTTTTTTAGAGTTGTACTTTAAAAATGCAAATTTAATGCTTTCTCTAAAGAAAAAAAAAAAGGATTATATCTTGAAAAAAAATCATCAAAATTTTTAAAGATTATTTTTATATAATAATTTACTTTCTATTGAGGTTTAAGTGTCATAGAAGTATATTTAGCATTGATATTTTTGAATGCAAAATAAATGTAATAGTTAAAAATGATACAAACTTTAATTGAAGTGATAATTTTGAAAGAAAATGGCTATGAAGATAATTTTTTTTTTTTATTCATCCAAATGTTTCAGCCATTTTTATGAAATAAATAATTAAATATAAAAAAGAAAAAATATAAATGATTAATCATTAATAGGGCATAGCTTTAAACAAAAAAAGAGGTTTTCACACTTCCTCGTTATAATGATTTTGTGATTCTGGTATTCTTTGAACCAAATTTGTAGCTTTTTTAGAAGCTTTGTAAAATTAGGTTGTCAAGTAGGAGCCATTTTCCTTTATTAAAATATCCAATTGATATTAGATAAAAAGCCAGGCAACATTTAAGCAGCTCCAAAGATCTCACACATCCATCCATTTTATTTATCATTATTGATTTTTTAATTATAACTAATTAATTTCTGGCTATGGCCGTACTATGTCCGAAATGGAAAGTACATGCATTTGCTCTTTATTTTAATTTTGCAAGGATCGTAGATGCAAGAAAGACGGGAGATAGTCTTATCATGGTAAAATCTTTTCAACTTTAAAAATCTTACAACTCTTTCTACAGCTCTTGGTAGGATTATAATAAAAGATGGTGTTATTTTTTTAAATATGGATATTCACATTTTCGAACATTTCGCAATTTGATAGGCTACGAGTTTATTTGGCTTGTCTTCCTTAAATTTGGCCATAAGATACTCATCTTTGATGATTCATTCCAGTATCAACTTCCTTCCCATAGCTGGCCTCATCTCTGCTCCAATGATCTTTCGTTATCTCCTCTTCGCCAAAATCTCCTCCACCCTTGCATATAAAGTCTTCCTTCGCTTTTTGACCAATAAAAAGTTTGTTTGAAAGTACAGAATGTCTTTGTCTTCCTCTTCCAACGATAAAAAGATGTTCACAGAACCAAATAAAATTAGTCTCAATTCATGTTTGTTTTTGAAAATTGTCATCCAAGGATTCTCTTGTAAAATTTCTAGAAGCATTTCAGAGAATATCTTTGCTGTTATTTTCTCTAGAGAATTGAACCCAAAATTGCCCATACTTTTAGGAAGGTCGACTTTTTTAATATTTTCTTTAAGAAAGTATAATTTTCTTATACTTTGGAAACTTTTCCCAGTACCAAGGATACCTTTCCAATCTCCAGTTAGGTTGTATACAAACTTGGAATTCACTTGAAAGTTCCATTAGCATACCCTCTGAAGAGGAAATGTTGTTTGACACATTAAAAGGCAATTACACACCAAATATGTAAATAAGGCAATATAATGCTGTCCAATAAATTTGGATTCTTTTTTTTTGAAAAGGTACCTGGCTAGCCAACTGTTCTGACCTATCTCTAATGGAAAAAAATTGTGCTTTAGTTCAGAGTAAAATTTATGAAAATGCAACAGTAATGTAAGAAAATAACTACAAAATCAATTGAGAAAAGATTGACAAAAAACAAAATCCCTGATACTTTAAAAAATTTAAAAATTTATGGGTCGATATATTTCTAAATAATTATATACTTTTTAAATAAAAATCACTTGTTAAGCCCTTTTTTCAGCTTTTAAAAAAGCACCATCAATTGATGAACATACGTTTGTCCCTAAAATGGGAAATTTAAATCCAAAATGCAATCTTGATTAACTTTTTCTTGCTCATTCATGATTGTGTTAAAAATAAACTTATCTTGTCTTCAATTTCAAAAAATCAGAACAAGACATTTTTGGAGGACCAAAACTCATTATATTTCCTATTTTATTTCAAAATTATTCTATCATATAATATAAGCTATAAAAAATAATCCTTAATAATTAAAAAAGTAGAATATTATAAAAATACACAATTTATGACAAATGTGGGAAAATATTTGTTTAAAATTTGTTTTATAATTAAAAAATTTGGAAGAGCTAATATTAAAACGAATAATTATTTTTTTGAAGAAGATAAAAATTTGTAGCCCCTTTGAGACGCCCCTGATTCATTGACATCTTTTAGTAAAATCTAAGCTATGGTTTACAACCTTCATTTGATATATGGTACTTAATTTGTCCCCGATTTGAACATTAAAATCAAATCCATTCAAATGTTTTAACCGAACGATTTGTTGATAGATATTGTAAAAATTTGTCGTAAAATATAATTATAATCCAGATTAAATTTAAAGAATTATAATTAAAGAGAAATAATAAGTTGATGGACCGATATGTCAAATATTACGTCGACCTTTAAAAATAAAATTCTAATTATCAATCTTCAGGCCACAGTTATTTCTTATTATAACAGTCATTTCGTATTTTTTGCTACAAAAAAAAAAAATATGGACTCACTAATTTAACCAGTGTATTTATTGTTCATGAATAAGTATTCTTTTAAAAGATTTATTGGTTAAATCATATTGCAAACATTCTTCTGTTACAGTTCTTTGAAATCTATATATTCATATAAGTATATGTAGATTGTAACTCCTTCATTCTGGAATTTGGTCATGTTTAGGATATGCATGTAGTGAGTTAACACAAAAACAAATTAAAACAAAAATCAAAAAAAGTATAAATGACTAATTATCACTGTTATATATAAAATATTGGTTGGGAAATAAGTATTTTTGTATTTCTTGCTCTTTTTTTTTTCATTAAATATTTTCTTGATTATTATTGGACACATTCGATCATAAGATAAAACATTGTTAGGGTGTGAGTGTATACTAAAAATCCTATTGGTACTATATTGTGCTTAGGTGGGTTAGTCGTGAATTATCCTGCTTCAAGTATGGAGGTCTTAAAGGAAGAAATTCACCATATTTTACATTTTTACTACATAAAAGGGAAAACGCATCGGAGACGACCAAGAAAATTTGCCATGTACAAGTATACGGGCCAATGCTCTTTCGGTTTGTGTTGCACGTAAGTGTTGAGGCATTTTTTTTGTTTGCCCAATTCTCCACTCATCTGTGAACAACTCGACTGTTTGAAGCTCCCGATTGAACCGAAGCGGTCACCAATTATGAATAGAATACAAAAAGATATCAACAGGACAACACCAGGACATCCACATTTTTGATGACTCGCAAGAAGCACTGGGAGCCCGGATGGGATGTTTTTTTTGCATCCACCCTACAATTTGGACCTGCCAACAAAATAATAGCTCCGTTTCCTGTTTATTGCTAACACATTTGGTGTTACAAATATGGCTACAAACGAATACTCCGCTCATTAATGCGAATGTTATTAAATATCAAATTTGTTAATCAAAGTAAAGCTTTACTTTTTACTAATTTCAAAATATAAATTTAATTTTCAAAAAATTTAAACTATTAATTGCACAGCCCTTGGTAATATTTAGTTATACAAAAAAAAATACTAAAATGTCAAATACTAATCATATTCAAGTAATATGATACAGTTAAAAATATTGTTTTTAATTGTAGTGAGTCTCGGATAAGTAGCTTAATGATTAAGATTGTTTTGAGAGTTTGTTCAATATGTCTTAAATGGAAAACTACTATCTTTGACTTTAAGTGAAATGTTCATCACAATGTATACAATACATAAAATCCTTACTAGTTGTAAAGATATGTATCTTCATTATAGAGCAAGGTGAAAGTATTCGTTGAACAATAAGAAAAGGGTTTTCTATTGTAGATAATGCATGTAATACTTAGGGTTTTTTCTTGATATCCCAGTATACCCAAACGCCCGGTATTTCTAAGGTTTTACTCTAAAAGAAAATTCCAGGGAAATCTAGTATATTATTAATTCGTAATATAAGTTTATTTCATTTTATATATAAATGCAAAAATTAACCTGCTCATTC
Source organism: Lepeophtheirus salmonis (assembly GCF_016086655.4). NCBI lineage: Eukaryota > Metazoa > Arthropoda > Copepoda > Siphonostomatoida > Caligidae > Lepeophtheirus > Lepeophtheirus salmonis. The sequence continues at coordinate 71,989,016 of NC_052135.2, read as the reverse complement.
TGTTTAAAAGCTGATAAATTACAAATACATTTTCTAAATGCACAGTAAATTTAACTTAAATTAACGGAATCAATTCCATGTTTTGGGTATAATTTTTGTGTTTAATTTAAAAATCTTCTCAAAACACACAACGAGGAAATCAAAATAGATAAACTCATAAATACAGAAAATTGTTAAGTATATCAGATCAAAAAGAGAGGATCTCCACCCAGGTCTGACAAATATTCGTTCGTCAATATTCTAAATTGTGTTACAGTATTTCCTATTAATAAAGATGGGGTTTAGGACGTAGTCAAGGAGACAGATGGTAATTATTTGCCTGTTCATTACTAATTAATTACAGGGACTTGCATGGGATGATATTTTGGGGGGGCTTAGTTTATTTTTGTAAAACTTTAAAAAAATTATTCATCCCTGAATTGTATCCAAATTACTTTAAAAAAAAAAAAATTATTTCAAAAAAATGTGATCCCTGTTTTTCCATTCAAAATTATTTTAGAAAATCTTCAATAATTTTTCCATCAAACGACAAATTCCTTGTTGTGGAAGGCGGGAGGGTTACAACCCTTCTAGCCCCCCTTTCGAGAAGGTTCTAATGATTTAAATAGGATTTTTTTTCTGTTTCGAATTGGGTTACGGTGTTCCTACATTCTGTATCTGCAGGCTCTTAACCACAATCCACGCTGTAATAGTGATATGGATGAGAATAAAAAAAATATAATTTTTTAATATATGATGGATAAAACCAGCATAATTTTATTTTAAAATATAGAAAGAATTACTTAAATTTTATAGCTTATACGGGAGTACACAGCATTAGGAGTTATTACTATTTAGTTTTTTAATATGACACTGAGCTAAAGCTCTAGTCACTATCGTTGCAACATTGTTCTTTCTTAGTAGTTCTCAGATAATAAAAGTACACTCAAAAATGAGCCATCTACAGACATACTTTTCGTTACAAATAGTCAAACCATATTCTGTAATTTAAAGATGTGTGTGCCGAGATCCGGCACAAACACATTTTCCCGGGAAATGAGATCCCCTAAAATGTATGTATCATTAATAAAAACAGTAAGGAATGTATATCTTTGTCTAGATGATTAATGGTATAACTCAACAGTTCTTTGTTGAATAGGACCATTATAATAGAAAAAAAAAGCGTCGTACTTACTTCTAAAAAAATAAGTTTTTTCATTCATCTGATTTATTTTCTTAATCACATTCATAACATATTTTTTCCATTTGGTAAATAAACCAGGATAGTGAAAAAGGTGACATAATTATTATCATTGCAATAAAACTGCGAGGTAATTTTGCCTTAGGATATTTTTCCTATATAAATAAATAAATGAGATTTATACATCATTTTCTTATTTTCGTTAAATCTTTTTTGTTCCTAGGGCCCTTTGTATATTTCAATAAAACACATGAAAGGGTTGCTTTGTTTTTAAAAAAAATGATGTAATCATGGTCCAAAATTTAAATACATATACTAACAAAATCTCACTATGTTATGAATTCAAACCAGAGACAAAAAAACTTAATAAAATTACGTTAATAACAAAAAAATATATATATAAACACGGTAACGATTTAAATAGAATAATTGCTAATCCCTTCTCTGTTGGTAATTTAATCATATAATGGATTTTGCATTATTTAAAAGACTCATGGATTGATGAACAAGTAAAATTTGAGGCAAAGGCATAATTCATTTATAATTCCAACAGCAAACAATCATAAAGTGTATAGTGTAGTTGGAGATTTGCATATTTTGATTATAAAATATCATTAAGATCATCATGTTCAACCAATAAAAACTATAATAACTTGCAAAATTCATTTATTAATAGGTTGATCCTTCCTGAATATCCTTGAAGCGAAGTTGCTCTTAAGTAAAATTACTGGGCATCTATAATTTTATGTGGGTAGAAATATAAAAATTATAAACATCCTCGCGAATGTTAATTTAAAAAAAGTTTATTTTGTTAACCTGCAAGAAATTAGTGCTCTGGTCAACTATTCTTCCGTAAAAAAATAAGATTTGAATGACGTCATCAAATGCATTATGATTGAAATCAACACCATCATTGGGATTTTAAACTGATATATTTACAGCATAAAATAGACAACTTCCCAATAAATCTTAATTATAACATGAATTTGTGAATAATAGAAGAATTATCATCTGCATTAAATATTACATTCTTTTTGTCAAGGGGAAACATAGATAAACAATTTAAGCAAAGTATTAACTACTGAAAATCCTTATGAAATAGTTAGATCTGTAAAACTTTTTTTAAATCGATAATGGATGATCAAAGTTTGATAATATGAGAAAAGTATATAATTCCTTCATTTTTTAATAACTATTTTTTGTCAATACTATGGAAAGAAGACTTTTGATCGATGTAATAATATATTTTTAATAGACATTAGTGAATGACATATAAAAAAACTAGTAGTTTGAGCGATATATATTCGATAGCCAGCAAAGTTTGAGTAACTTTATTTGTTGGGTAACATTTCGACATCCCATAATAATTTTTTCCCCTAATATTAATGATCAAGGGATTTTATTCGTATAAAACTTGGTCATTTCAGCCCCAAAAATGTCTGATATCAACAATGCTATTGTTATATGAAACTTTATATGGTTGTCTCTAATGATTATAACTAATTTTATTTTTGTGCACTGACATACCGTGTAGTTTAATATACTCGTAAGTACTTTAAGTCCATTAAAGAAAATAAACAAAGTTATTTTTACCTAAAATATATTGATTCGAAATTTGTATAAAAAAATGAAGATCTAAATTTAATTAATATAAAATTATTAATTCTAAGATAAAAGAAACTGTAATTTTTTGAAATATAGATCCTAAAAGCAGTACTATATATATTTAAGTGGTGCCATATTTTAGAAAAGTGCTAAAAGATTCATGACAGAAGAACTCAATTTTATTTTCTAACAGATCACAAGATCCTTAATTTGTATAAAGCGAAAATATATTAACCAACTCTACAAAAGTTGAACAAAAGGTTTCATAAATTTCCATCAAAAATATTATACAACACGGCTATCAAAGTTGAGGCCAGTATAACTCACTTGCTTTAGAGATACACCCAAGAATTTGTGTCAACCTTAACGTTGAAGTTGGTTGTCTTCTGTGAATATGAGTTTGACATCTCTGTTCAAGGATGCCTCAAAGACCTAGCGGATAAACTATATTGTGTATATAGTGTTGATGATAATTAAACCTACAGTGGTCTAAGTATTAATTGCATCTTACTTATCATTTTTTATTGTAATATAATACTGAAAGGTAGTTGGTAAAGAATCAATATTAGAAGATTTACTAGTATCAGGAATAATTATTTCAAAAAAGGTTATATGAACATTCCAAAGTTATTTTTAAAACAAATAACATTAAATACACACTAGCATGACAAAAGTAAGCTTCTCCCCTTGTAGACTGCTGGTATAAGAAGTGATCCTATTAAAGGGTTAAAACTATTCCGGCCAACACAAAAAATTATATTTGAGTCTCTTCTGTATATAAATAGAACCACGTTGCTCAATTGACAAGGTGCATAGGAAAAATTATTATCTTAAACTCAATGTGCAAAGGTTCCTGGCCTAACAGATGGAGTAAATATAATACTATATTGTCCACTAATACTTAGTCCGTGCAACTTCATCTGGCCCATAGAAGGAACATAAAAAATATTAAATAAATAAAAAAGTATAAATAGCTACAGTTTTCTCGAAATTACAATTCGATATTGCTTAAAGTAAAACTAAAATATTCTTATCATCATGAGTTTGATCAACTCCACCTAATATCCCATAAAATTATTTATTTGAGGATCAATATAAAATAAAGTATAATATTAAATCCGATTCAAGCTGTTTTAAAATAAAATTCTCAGCTAGTGATAAACTAGTAATAAAACAGATAAAGAGAAAGTTATAGAACAAAGCTTTCTGGCTAATAACACCCACCATTTGCTTTTGTTTTAGAGTTATATTCAAAAATTTTAAGTCAATTTCAATGCTCATGTGGTCTTCTGTCAATATTTGTTTGACACCTCTGTTCTAGGATGTCACAAAATTTTGGAGAATAAGCTATTTTGTTACGGTGATATTGAAAATTATATTTACAGTGATCATAGTATTAATGGGATATTTATAATTCTTATTTACTGTCCAGTTATACCTGAGCGACGATTACTTATCATCTTCTTTTGCTAATTTCTGGTTTTAAATAAGATCCCACATGTTTTTAAGCATTGCAAATTAGAACATTTGTCACAATAATATTTCAAAAAAGTTTATATGAACATTTTAAACTTATTTTTAATAAATAAAATTAAATACACAATAAAACGAAAATCATCTTCGTAGAATGCTGGTATCAAAAATGATCCTATAAATATTTCAAAACTACTGGGTAGTCCATTGAAATCTGAATGGACTTACTAATTGCATAATTAATAAAGGTTCAGTGATTGAAATAAATTAATATTGTCATAAACAATTAGTTACAAAACAAAACAAAGTTTAGCTTTTAACTGACGTCGACAAAATGACAGTTTAACCTGATCCTTTACTTTCATGACGATCACTCCAAGTAGTTGTGTGTCTAAAACACTACAGTCTACGCCACCAGTAAGTCGGAAACGTTAGAGAAAGTAGGGCTCAATTAAGCCAAACTAGCTCCCAAGGAATAATATAAGACATCCAAGGCTAATCCCCTCTACTCCATGAGTGCCCATACAAGAGATCTAGGGATTTAACATCAGACTATCCATAGAATAATAATATAAGTGAGTTGATATAGCCTTGTGTGTGCAGAGAGGCCACTTTTGACAACATTAACGAAAGAAACCCATCTCCTCATTACAAAACTCTTTTGAATGAGTCTTTTGAGTACTTTGGAACTCCTTTTTGAAACTTTTGGCTCCCTACAGCACTGATGCCAACCACCTTGTCTACAAACTTGGATGCATATCAAAGGGAAGATCCTAAGCGTTTGTCAAATAAACATCGAGGTCCTCAAAGTCACTGTCTACCAGCATTAAGATATACATCATTAAAACAGTATTTACAGTGTTAAATTTATTTTAGAATTCAAAAACTACTGAGTGGTTCTTAGTGTTTTCGTTTTCGTGGTAAACGGCTCCAAATGGCTTTTTGAGTGTAACAAATTACTGACCACTATTTTATGCATAGTGTTCACATGCTTGATAAATTATTATTTTTAGGAAGGCTTATGTTTGAACAGTTTATTTCGTTTCATACTAAATTTGAAATGATACCATCGTTTTTCTGATGTAAGCATATAAAATCTACAAATAAGAGGTCTAACATCCAAAAACATATGGTACTTGACTCAAAAAATTCATATCAATAAATCATTGGTTACATTTATTAACTCAAAAAATACAACTATATATAAGCAAATATTTATTTAGAAATTTTTATACATTATCAATGATTAAAGTAGCAGCAGATCTTCGAAATCATTTTCTCTTGTAAGAACAAACATAAATTTGCTATGATTCGCTTTGTTTAAACAAATCATGGTTCAAATTGATGTTGTAGTGATGCTAAAACGGTCATCATGCATCATTTTATCTACTTTTGGATGACCTAAGTCAAATTTGGTGAGTTCTGTCATACTTGTGGACTGCCGCCTTGATTTAAATTGCTCTAAAATAGGAGATGACGATCCAGAACGTGATGAAATATCGTCTTTCATAAAGCTTTTTGCTTTTTCTTCTTCATAAAGAGCATTTAAAGGAATTGTTACCTTATTCAAATCCGAATCACTTGCAGAAACAGGTCCTGGAATGTCGTTGTTGTCAAGTAGCTCCGAATCACTTACTTCATCTTTTACTAAATTCTTATTGTGAATCATGGATATTTCTTCATCTTCAGATTCATGAAGATAAATACGGGTGGTTGTGGAATTCGACTCAGAATCTGAATCAAATACAATAGGATTTTTAGAATGCATTTCCTTTTCAAGTAATTGTTGAACTGCCATGTTTAGGAAACCAATGTTCTCGGAAAAAGAATCCTTGTATGTATATTCTTTTCCTTCCTTTCCATCATCTTGTTCAAGGACATCAATACTTGATTCGCCACTACTTGTCTTTTCTTTGTTATATTCTTCTTTGTCCAAACTGTCTGGGTATTCTTTCAATGTGCTTAACGATGGGGGAGAAAATGCCGATAAGGAGTCAGGATGCCCAATATGTACTTTACAATCTGGATTACAGCCAAGTTCATCATCATCATCTGTTTCATCGTTAATAGGGATTGATAAGGCACCAGAGCGAACTGGTGGATCACGCAGATAGATTGGACGAGGGAACGGAGAAGAAAATTCAGAACTCAGAATCTCCAGACTTCTAACCTATAAAAAATAATTTCAATATATTAGAAATGACGATATTATTGCTTATATATGTTATGTCAACGAAAAGTTACAACATTATATTCTATATGTAGGGTCAATCAATTCATAAAATGAAAAGTATAGATAAAATATCATTTTTATTAAAGGTTTTACTTGGGAATGAATTATCTTTCGTTTTTTTGCTTTTTTTAATTGAGGTATTCAAAGTTTGGTGTGTTTGTATGTCCTTTAAATTATTTGTTAACATTAATGAGGTCAAGCCTACTCTAATACAATAAAATAACCCTGTCCCAGAGGAACTGTTCTTCACATTATAATGAAAATCTGTATCTTTTCATGTTTTGAAATCTGGAAAAAAATATTTTTTTAATTTTTTTACTTTTATAAAAAAATCATTTGTCAGTAAAAAGTTCGTTTTCAGAAAAATTCTATTTTAAAGCTCTCCTGGCATGAAATACCAAAAAAAAAAAAAAAAATCACCAGAATTATCTCTTGAGCTAAAAAATCTAATATGAAAAGTTTTAGAAAAATCCATCCATTGGTTTCCCAGTGATTCCAAGACACAGCCAGACATTTGTATTGCCCATTAAGAAATGTAAATTAATTAAAAACACTTTTACTTAATATAAAACAGAAAATATAGACCATAATTTTTTAGGATTATTCTCATGTTGGTTTTATGACTATGTGTAAACTGATATATAGGTACTCCTCTTTCAGGCAATTAAGAAGTATTTGCTTTATTTTGATTCAGACGCCGAACTTGAACCTCCCAGCCGCTTCTTTCAGCATCAACGAATCCTCTTAATATCCAAAAATACACTTCGGTTCTCAGGTTGTACAAGTGAAGTACTGGGCCAAAATTAAGTTTGAAACCTAACACTGCCGCATTTCTACAACCCAAGAACCCATTCTAATATGCTATAATACAACCCAGTCCCTGGGTTGTGTAAGTGAACTGTTTGCTCCGAATCAAGGCAAATGTCTCCTCATAATATCTCAAAATACATCGTGGCACTCAGCTTATATATGCTAGGTAATGGGCCAAAATACAGTTTAAACTCCACCGCTGGCTTGTATCTAGGGACTAAGGAACCATTCTAATATTCCATAGAACACACCAGCCCACAGATTGTCCAGGTTAACTTTTTGTCACGATGCAAGTGAAACTTCCATGCCACACCTTCTTTGAGCACGAAGGAACCCTCCTAATATCCTCAAATACATCCTGGCTTTCAGGTAGTACAGGTGACGCACTAGGCCTCAAGACAGTTTAAACTCGGTTGTATATATGGAGCCGGTTAAATTCTTCTGCTGCCGCATCTATGACCATTGAAAACCTTTTCTGACGTTTAAAATGCACCCTGACTCACATGTTGTACAAGTGCAGTAATAAAAAAATTTCCAGAACCATGAAACCATAAAATATGAATAAAAACAATTCTGCAAAATCCATGCGTTGGTTTAGTTGTGATTGAAGGACAAACACACGACGACATTCATATTTATTATGTAGATATCAGCAATATAATACCAAGTATTATGATAGAGATCTACCAAATCAATCACCGTGATTTGCCAAATAGGCTTAATATATATTTATATTGTCTTTTTGTTTATTTATAAATATTTATGTTGCATAGACAAAACTTAATTTCTTTTTTTTTATTTACTTAATTAAATTTATAATTTTATAAATCTCAACATTAATCTGAATAATAATTAACATATCGTTAGTGATTATTTGAAGAATGTTTTGAAGGAGAACAGCTTATTGTCATGATGTTTCATAAGATCAACTACAGTCAACTATAACGAGGGAAAAGTAGGATATATATATAAACAAGGACATTGGTAAGAAATAACTAATGTCGATCCTCAATTCTACTTTAAGTCCAACAAAGACTGAAATTTATAACACCGCATCAATTCCTTAAGGTTATATATTCTCTGCCTTTTTATAAGCACACACAAATGTTCAAGTAGGTTTTGAATACAATTGCATTTAGTAGTAAAATGAAGCTCACTACTCAGGAGTTTAATAATAATGAAAACCACTGAGTAAAAGAAAATTAACTATCAAGATTATCACTTTCAAAAACAAAACATGTGAGCTCAAAAATACACCAGATTTTGTCTTTCTTTTGAAATACTACACTGATGTATTGTATTTTCATTGCAACTGTTTTGATTAATTTTGATAAGTTGACACCTGTATGATTTAAAAAAGCTGACTCTACGTATTATGATTCGTAAAACCTAGTTTATGCATAATTTATAACCTTAAAAAATGTATTTCATAAGCTTTTGATTAATATATTAATTTTTATTATTCAAAGACTTCTGTTTAGAGTTTTTGTCATTTCTTATTCAGATATTTAAAAATATTATCAATCTAGGACTTTCGTTTAGAATTTGTGTATTTTCGTATTCAGACATTATTAAAATTATCATTTAAGTCAATTATTATTATCTAAAAATTAATTAAGATTTGGAAAAAAGAAAAATACAGAAGGCTAGGTGCCATATATATATATATATTTTTTTTTCAAATTTACCTTTGCCATTTGGCTATTTGAACGTGAGAGGTGGTAAAAAATCAAATCTTATATAGTTTGCCAAAAAAATTTCAAATAAATAAATTAGATACCGTTTTCAGTAAAAAAAATTTTTTTAACTTCATTTGAAATTATTATTTGAACTAAACAATTATTCATGATTCTTCTTAATATGATAAAAGTTTATGATTATTTCAATATAAGGGTTTTTCATTTATATGCTTCAATTATTTTTCCATTAGGGACAAAACAACTTCTTATTTCTTTTTTTCACTTGACAAATATAAACTTCAATAACATAGCTACATTTCATCATGGAGCAATATAAACTTGATCACCTAATGCAAATAATACAATTTTTTTAGCAAAATAAGCGTTCAATTCTATTACTGATTTCCATTGGGAAATTATAGTCTTTGATGAAAGTAATTTTTGATTTAAAAGGTTTGTTAATAAGCAAAATATATGGTATTTGCCAAATAGTAGTCCACTAGTGCTTCACCATACAACGTAGCATCACGAAAAAATAAACGTTTGGGGTGGGCTTCATGCTGGAGGAATCTTGGGCTATATTTTTTCCTTAATGATGATAATTGCCTCATTAATATTAATAGGAAAAAGCTATTGCACCATGTAGCAATGTAGTTTCCACAAGAAGGTACCACTTGACATAAAACGTTAAACTCAATTAATTGTAAAGCAAGATTGGTGAGCATGTTATTTCGAGAAATGGACTAGTTAAACTACACCATTAAACTGGCAAACGTTGGACGAGGTCATGTCGAACTCCAAATTGGTGTAATTTTGGTCATTTATTGGAAAAAGTAGGGGAGAATTAATTATGTTCAGCTATTAAATTCTGTAAATATGCTCGGTGTGGTAACACTAAAGAACTCTGTTAATAATTTGTTATTAATATTTAAATTTGGCAAAAGGTTTAACAGTTTGCGTTTTATTTATAAAAAGTTGAAGTGCTATTATTGAACAACCCTGTATATGTATATTATATTGAAGACAAAACACCGTGTGTGTTGATTCAGTTGTTTTTTTCTCAAGGTGATATAATAAATCAGGCTTTTACATGGTTTATGTTATTTGCCTACTTTTGAACAACATAGTTTGAGAAACTTATACACACTTTCATTCTTCTTGGCAGATGACATGAAAATATGATTGAATACCATTCCTTAGTCTTTATATATTTTTTTCCTCCATCCAAGCGAAAAAAGAAACATACGTAGGGATATATGTTTATATAAATCTTAATCCTGTTATAACGCAGTTTGTGAACTAAGATAAAAAAAATTATGAATATAAATTCATGAACTCAAATCTACTATTTATATTTTTGCTACTTGTTTGATTTTTAATAAAAAAAAACTACTTTTTAATCCTCCGTAGGTGAACTGGGATATTATACATCCCACAAGAAAAAAAAAAGCTTTGTCATTTGGGTTTAAGCCTTACATGGATAGCATGGAGTAAAGGGGCATATTTCTGTATTGTGGCTAATCAAGATATATATAGCTTTAAATTTGAAAGTACCTCGACGTTCTATACAGCGGTGTAAATTGTGTAGTATTTTATGGAAAACTATTTAAATTACTTTAAAATTTTAAATCACATTATTAGGTTCTTCAATAGTCTTAAAAAATAGGGGAACCCTTTGTATCCCTTAAAATAGTGATGACGAATTAGGTATTTTTTTTTATATTTTTCTTTATTGTTGGTCTTTTTTTAATCTTATAGACTGATAAACTGATAGAACTTTTGCACTTATAATTGATATGTTTGTTTTTCTATTTATAACCTGTAAACAATAGATATGCAAAAGTCATCTTTATTTATTACATGATAAAAATGCTTTCTAATATTTTGGTTGAGGCTTGATTTATTATTTATGATATCAATCATATATATGCCTTAGCAAGCAATAAATATAAAAATGATAACCTGTAATTTGAACCTTTGTTTATATGACCGAAGCTGTCACAAGTATTAAGACATAAAAGTGCAATTAATTGATTTTCTGTAGATTGAGAAATTAAAAATGTTTAAATTATCTTACAGATCCTATTTGAGAAGGTTCTTTATCTGTAGTGGGAGTAAAAGAACCCGGTGTTTCTTTTAATAAAGATTCCTTTGGGGTCATGGCAGACAAAACTTTCTGAATGATTTCTCTTTGATCCTCCTTATTTTCATTATTTTCAACAACAGGGACAATGCTGGGACGTCTCAAAAGTACATTGAAGTTATCTCCACTAGTTCCTGACGTCTGGCGAAGAAATAAATTTTGATCCTTTGACGATTCATGAATTGAATTAGAATAGGGAAGCCGTGATGATAGGGAAGATACTAGCTGATCTGTTTGCATTCCAGTTGTCGTTGATACCGGAGTAAGTATGAGAGGAGGCTTTGGATAAATTTTATCTGGATATGAATAAACATAATATTTACATAAAGATGGATTGAAACGACTTAAAAAATACATTCTCTCAAGTAATATAAAATTAATAAATGTAAATATACTATGGTATTTAATTAACTATTTTCTTTTCACCTAGTAGGAAAATTAACTCAATAGCTACGATCCTTAGACGTTACTTTAAGCTTTGTTTGTAAAGCCAACAAAATTGTTTAAGTAATTGAGTTCATTTCTTCAAAGAAAAAAAAGTGTTTTACTTGCAAAAGTTATAGTAAACTATATATAGCAATGTGTTTAAATCAACAAGTTTTTTGGACTATAAATATATTTTAGATAGGTTTTTATTGTTAAACTTCCTTGTGTACAACATTTTTTGTAGTTTCTGTCCGTTTGATGTAAATACAATAATATCTGCATCCTCTTTTGACACTCTTTAAATACAACATACAATTGACCATTTGAAAATACTAATTTTTCGTAAATATAAAGCAATTTTTTCATATGTTTGACCTTGTGATTTACTTAATGTCATTACCATTGCTGGCTTAATTGAATTGAAAAAAAAATTCTTATAAGAGAAAGTGAAAACTCATCACTTCCAGAAGTAAGGACGATTCAAAAATTTAATACAGTTACAATATAGGATGTTATTTCTCAAACAAAATGAAGATACATACTATGACTAACTCTCTAATCCTTTCATTAATTCCCTTTTTAATTTGTATACAATATATGCTTTCCTGGCTAATATTCTGTCCAGCCTTGAAAACGAACGGAGGCATTATCTTTCTGTCACGTGCCAAAACGCCAAGGACCATTGTTTGGTCCGGATATTTTGTGTTATAAACCCCTTGGACCTCTTCTTTTGTTTCCACAAGCCAGCATTCGATTTTTTTTTCAACCCCTTTTTCAGTTTGCCCAATAATAAGTTTTATAATTGCTTGTGCAATTTCGAATCGCAAACCCATAATTTAAAAAAAAACGTTTGCGACACGGGGAATTTATCTTGTATTATAAAAAAAATAAAAATATTTATACAAAAACAAACTTATCCTCTATAGCCCAAAATATGATTTTGATCGGAATGAAAAATAGTCCACGTGCATAACTCCAAATTATGAACAATTTTTAAATCTGTCTAAAGTATATGTCTGTCTCCATTTTTAAAATAAATACATTTATACAATAGTCTTCCTAATCAGGCGAACATCTGACACACTCATAAATTATTTGAATTATAGTCGTAAAGGAATAATCAATAATGATTATATCTCAACATCCCTCGTCGATGGACATGGGACACGTTGTATAACAAAAATTCTTTAAATTAATACAGCACCTTAAAGATAATAAATTATAGTAGGACGTTGGTGCTAAAAGTTGGTAATTATTTTTGAACTTTACGTTTGAAAATTATATCTCCCCTAAAAGTTGAATAATATGTCAAAAAGTAAAATAAGAAAAAATGATCTTATAACTTATGCTTTCGTGATAATATTGGAAGTTTTTAGCATTGTCATAAACTTGTTTAACGAAATTTCCACTTTTTTAACCTTAAATTGAAATGGTGTTTTCTGTAAATTGTTTTTACTCCAAAAAATATTTAAACAACTTTTATAAGTCAAAGGTTATGGGTTTTTTTTATATTATTATTAATTATATTTATAGCATCTCCATTGTTATACTTCTTTTTGCGTCAAAAGGTGTAATAAAAAAAAATCATAACGTATAATTTGTACACACATGTTTTTTATATCTCTTTTAACAGATACAATGTCTTGTAAATAAATAAAAAAGTTAAATGGTTATTTTTTATAGTTTAATTCATTACAAATTTTTTATTGCATTGGTAAAAGAAGTAAAGAAGTACCACTTCATAATAATAAATAAAATCATTGAAATAAATAAATATTTAAAAAAAATTGTACAAGTCAACATAAAAATCTTTGAATTTAATTTTTAATTTTTGTAGTACCTATCGCGTTGATCAGGAATCTGTAATTAATATTTTTGTATCAAATTTGGCTATGAAGAATAATCCATAATATTTTTTTTTTAAATCTACTGATTTTATAAGGGAGTCATATTTAAAAAAACAAAACAATATTTCAGATAAAAGTTAGATTGTTCTTTATTGAATTTATGCTTATTTTAAGTATATGCTTTTTAAATTACTGCTTAAATTCAGCTATAGTGAAAAAGCTGGATAGAAGGAACAAATTCCTAACTTTGTTTTATACACTAATGTGGATGACTTCAGCATTTGCAGCAGATGGTTCAGTAATTGACATGCAATTGTCTTATGTTATTGTCCAGAAGAATTAAAAATGATTTAGTAGATGTCGTGATGAAGGAGTTACATAATCACATTTGGCATTTGACACAGGAGTTGGTTCTGTTCACTCTATTCAGCAATTTTTTAGATGATGATCAAAAGAGGAATAAAGCTCTGATATTATAAGCATATTAGATGTGATTATCAAATACTAAGGAAAAGCAATTGAAACGTCCAAAAATCACCATACTTTTAAGAATATGGTTTTAAAAATAATAATGTTTATATTTTTCAATTGTTTTTACACCAAAGGAATTTGTTTTAAAACATAATGATTACGGTCTTATTTACCACGCTGTTACTTTAATAATACAAAAATACCCTCTTATTTTGTTGACAGCTGCCAATTCCCTTTTCTCACTTGATACGTTATGGCTATTTGATAATTTATCCTTTTTTCTTAAATTACTAAATTATAGTATAATCGTGTTCTGTCTCCAAAAAGACATAATTAATATTTCTTGTTAATCTTGTTGATTTTCTGATTATTAAAAAATGCCAGAAGTTACCATAATTTCACTTCTCCTCTGAGTACTCACTGAAAATTATAAATTCATTAATAATAGTATTATATAATCCTTATATGTTTTATATCAAAATTATTTTTATAGAGAAGTTATGTTTTTCAAGAAAAATATATTTAGAGAGAAAATAAATTATTAAAGAATAAAATATTGAATAAATTTGAAAAACTACATTAATTATATTCAAAAAACATTTTACTATTATTCCCGTACTGAAGCACATACCGCAAAGGGAGTACCGCAGTTGGTACAGAACAGTGGTATGGCATTCTGTCTCAGCCCTAGTATATATGTTATTCATTTCAAAAATGGTGGATAATAAATATTAGAATGATAGCCTGGTATTACTTAAGATATAAATATTAGTTGGTATAATTGAATTATCTAACTACCAGTTGACTTTATGCCTTTTTTTTTTTTTTTTTTATAGAGAAAGTTGCATAATGCAATACAAATAAGGACGTGTTACAAAAGGGCACTTGGTTATAGAAGGTCTAGTTAAGCTACAATATCAATTTGAATTAATTTTACAAAGGAAAATATCCATAGGAGGTATTCATTATTCATAGCTTCATTATTTACCAATTTATATTTTTAAAGTCTTTTTTTTTTTTAACAATATAATTCAATATCACAAAACTTAAAAAAGTAAACTTCAATAAATATATGCTTAAAAAAAAATAACTTTAAATCTAAAATCCCTCTCAACCTGATATTTTAAAATCTAATAATCTTATAACGAAACCCTATTTAATTATTCATCAAATAAACTTCTTTGATGTAAAAAAATTAGAAAAAATACAATTTTTTTATAATTGATTAACCACAAATCTTCTTAACCCTATAATGGCATTTGTATAATATTAGATACATGAGTTTTGGAATCTTGGATTTGAGCTAGCGACAAATTTTTAAAGAAGTTACATAATGTATGTTATTGTAAAAATATTATCATGTTAAATGTAACATATTTCTATTATAAAAAAAAAAAGATTATCGGTTTTGTTAATTTATTTTTTGTATCTACTCTATCCTTGATTGTATCAAGCAATCAGTAAAATTGCCTTAACCTTTAGAAAATAAAGATAATATTATTAAACTTCAAAAAGAAAAAAAATTCCTATTTAATTATTTTCTTTTTTAATAATTATCATCTTTAAGTTATATTATAGATTGTGGTTATTTTTCTTGTTAAAATATAAATGAAATATTTACATTCTAAATTTAAATTTATATTATTGTAAAAAGATTATTAATAAGAAAACAAAAAGTAATTTTACAATTTTAAAAAATTTTCTGGTGAAGTTAAATAATGTTTTTTATATTTAAAAAACGGTCTAGGCAATTACTTATTTATTTCTACAATCAAGAAAATTAGAGTGACAAATAAATAATTATCGATCAACATAATCTTATTTTGCTCATAAAATATATTTTTTAATAACATGTATTTAAAATTACGCCAAAAAAATGTTTTGCTTCATACATGTTAAGAAATTTTAATTGTGCTATAGGTAAACTTTTATCCAATTTGCAAACATTTGTATTCTACTTACCTAGCTGCAGTACCAAAGTTTTGAAAAGGATTTTTAATTTCGAGGGCAACTGCATCATCTTAATAGACAGTTTACATAAACTCTGAATTATGCGAATATTCATATCAAAATTAGATTGCGCATCAAAAAGATATAATTTGTGATTGATAAAGTTGAAATATTATAATTTTAATTAGTAAAATTTTTAAATTTTTTTTACAAATATTAATTACTTTTAATGAACTTTCACTTCCAAAAATGAACTCCTTAATTTGAATGAGATTGACTGTGATATATGGTGTAACAACTATTAATACATTTAAAGCAGCACGTATGCCTTAAATTAAAAAAAGGCAATAAGACAAAGCAAAAGAACGACTTATAGTGAACAGATTAATCAAATTCTCTCAACCTAGATAAAAATTGCAAAAATCGTAAATGAATTCAAGAAAATAGATTTTTGCATTTGGAAAAGTTGCATTTAATCTGAAATATGTGTCATATTGCAATTTTCCACATTATAGTATATGTAAAAGAGATTTTAAGCAATTTTAACAAATCTGAGGTGCATAAACTCATAGTTAAGTAACGATGGGTTTAAAAACCAGACTCTGATGAAATACTTATTTCTTTTTCGGTATGTATTAGGAAACTTTTGGAGCCTACTTCTATATTACACAAACTATTTTGATACAAGAAAAAACTTTTCCAATATCTAGATATCAAAATTAGGATAAAACTGATCATATCCCCTC